>NC_134355.1:412145979-412515979 GCF_048569485.1 Anomaloglossus baeobatrachus | reverse complement strand
ACGGTCGTCTAAAACAAGGAAGAAAAGGTGATTTAAATTCTTCCACCTCTGGGTACCCTTTACGCAAGATGTTCCAATGACTTCTGATGAATTTATGAATTTTGTAAGAAAAAGGATGGTAAGTATGAACGAAAGCCACACGTTTATCTCTAGTCTTACCAATAGAAGATTCGGTATTCACACTAGCACTATTCAAAACCTCCTGTGGATAACCCCTCGCCAGAAACTTAATCCTCATCTCCTGTAATCTGGTATCTTTAATTTCTTGTTGGTTAACAATCCTATGTACCCTAAGAAACTGGGACTTAGGTATAGAATTCTTCATGGCTTTGGGATGACAACTATCATATGCGAGTAAGTTATTCCTGTCCGTCGACTTTATGTACAAATCGGTTTGTAAATGTCCATTCTCTAATTTCGTAACAGTGACATCTAAAAAATTGATATGATGTAAATCATATTGTATAACAAATTGAAGTTCAGACCAAATGCTGTTAATGTAATTATGGAACTCCATGATGGAATCCAACGGGCCAACCCATATGCAAAAAACGTCGTCAATAAATCTCTTCCAACACTTGCAGTGCTCTTGGAATCCCTTATGTGGATATATGAATGTGTCTTCAAAGTAAGACATGTACGTATTTGCATACGGGGGCGCTACGTTGGACCCCATCGCGGTCCCCTGTTTTTGAATATAATAGATGTCCTGAAACAAAAAGAAATTTTCAGTTAACACTATTTGTAATAAGTCCAGACAGAAATCACTTGTATCACTTGAACTGTATTTCAGTTAGCCATTAAAAGGTATCAACCACTGAGGACTCTCTGTTCTTTTAAACAATTTTTTTATCTCTACTGGCTAACACGGTACAAAGATATATTTTACTTGTATCACTCGAAAAGTTATGTTGTAACAATAACTCACGAACTGCTGACATGCCCTTCTGATGTACAATAGACGTATATAAACTTGTCACATCCCAAGTCACGAGAAAAGCATCAAATGGAATAGTATCAAGTCCACGAATCACCTCTAGGAAGTGACCAGTATCCAACAGGAAAGAAGGAATGTTTTTAGTCAAAGGAGTAATAATCTTCTCAAGTAAAATGGCTAAAGGGGAAAGGATAGAATCTGTGCCCGCCACTATAGGTCTACCAGGAGGGTTCACCAAGGTCTTATGAATTTTGGGGAGTACATAAAAGACAGGAATGATTGGATTCTGCTTTTGTAAGAAATCAAATTCTATTCTTCTATTTTTTCTTTTATTTGATCTTTTAGGTAATTTGTCTTTAAATTGCCAACCATCTGGTTTACATTTTGCCAACCAGGATCTTCACTTCCGGTTTGCGGACCGGAAGTGACGTCCTGCGGTGAGGAGTGGCTGTCTGAGTATGTCTACAGTTGCCAACCATCAGGATTTACACTTTGCCAACCGGTGACGTCACTTCCGGTTTCCGGACCGGAAGTGACGCTCCGTGACGTCACTTCCGGTTTTCGGACCGGAAGTGACGCTCTGTAACTTGTTAATGAGCTAATTGAGCGGTCTATTTAAATCTGGACATTGGACTGTCAGATTACATTGACTGCAGACCCGGACGGGCAGCTTTTTCCTCTGGTCCAGCTTTTCCATATATTTCTACAGAGCCCTTTCTGGTGAGTGTTCATTACATGGCATTTCTGTGTATTGTCTGTTTTATTAGATTAGAATAGTGTCTCAGTGCTGGTGCTTAGGCTCTTTGTCCTTCTATTTTAGCAAGATATACATTTTTTTTGGATAAATTTTTGGGTTTTCTGTTTGGTTCCCCTTTTGTTGTATAATGGTTCTATTATGCTACATTTTATCTGTATTTCAATTATATCTTTAGGTGGACAGTATATCTGCTAGTGAAGCGGCTCAACTGACAGATTCTTCATTTTTGTCTTTTTGTTGACACTTTTTGTATATCATAGTTTATGGTTCATGCATTATAATGTGGTGAATATTTCTGCCCTTTTTATGTTACCATGATTGTATAATGCCATTATTTCTGTATACTTAAAAATTTTTCATGTATCTTTTTATTGTAGTGTAAACTGATGAAGGTCGGATGACCGAAACGTCTTTAATAATTACACAGAACAATGAATAAAATATAAAACAATTTCAGTTGAATGCTTTGAGTGCTGGATTTTTTTCAATTTTTTGATCTGGGGTGGGACCCTATTCAAGCACCAGCGACTATAGAAGGAGTGCCACATTTCTATATTCTAACTAAAGGGTGCTTAGCCTTGTATTTAGCCATAAAATAAATAAATAAAAAAAAACCGACGTGAGGTCCCCCCATCTTTTGTAGCCAGCTAGAGTAAAGCAGACAGCTGCAGCCTGCAAACCACAGCTGGCAGCTTCACCTTGGCTGGTAATCCAAAATAGAGGGCACCCCACGCTTTTATTTTACATTAAATAAATAATTTAAAACAAAAAACGTGGGGTCCCCCCCAAATTGGATCACCAGCCAAGGTAAAGCGGACAGCTGTGGTCTGGTATTCTCAGACTAGGGAGGTCCACTGTTATTGGACACTCCCCAGCCTAAAAATAGCAGGCGCATCCATTAGATGTGCCAATCCTGGTGCTTCGCCCCAACTCATCCCGTTGCCCTGGTGCGTTGGCAAACGAGGTAATATATGGGGTTGATGCCAGATGTGTTATGTCACCTGGCATCAAGCCCTGGGGTTGGTGAGGTCAGGCGTCTATCAGATACCCGACATCACAAACCCAGTCAGTAAGAAATAAAAAATAGACAACAAAAAAAGTTTTATTTGAAAAAACACTCCCCAAAACATTCCCTCTTTAACCAATTTACTGAAAAGAACAATCAATTCCACGTCCGACGTAATCCAATAAGGGGGGGGGCACGGCGATCCATACCATAGTCGCTGTCCCAGTCAATGAAGAACAGCATGTTCCCCATTGGCTGGGAGAGCAATGCAGTGACCTGAGCTAACATCAATAGCCCAGGTCACTGCAGTGGATGCCGAGCGCTGCCATCAGGAGGATAGATGAGATCATTACCTGCTGTGATGATCTCCTGTACTGTTGACGTCAGCGCTGTCACTGACTTCTATGCCCGCCACGTTGTCAGAAGTATCGCGAGAGCCCGTGACGTCACCGCTAGTGACAGTCTCGGGCCGCTCGCGAGACGGGCATAGACAGCAGTGACCGCGGTGACGTCAGGAGGCAGGAGATCGTCACAGCAGGTAATGATCTCACCTCCTGACAGCAGCGCTCGGCATCCCCGCGGCTGCCAGCACTGCAGGGTGTCAGTGTCTGCCTGCTCTGCCGCGTGACAGGCTGCTGACACTGCGGGCAGACACTGACACCCTGCAGTGCAGTGTCAGTGTCTGCCTGTATCAGTGTCTGCCTGCACTGCAGCGTGACAAGCTGCTGACACTGCGGGCAGACACTGACACCCTGCAGTGCAGGCAGCCGCGAGGCTGGAGCGGGACACAGACTGCACGGGCACATGGAGGTCGCACGTAAGCGCTTCTGTGCGGCGTCCAGGGAGTGTGACGTCTGTGTTTACTCTGCTCCGCTTCCTCTTCCTGGCATAATGACATCGCTTCCTGCAAAATCGCAGGCAGCGATGAGCATTACCGCAGGTAAATCGCGGCTATACTGGGGGTATACCGCACATCATTTGCTACCTGCGGTATACCCCCAGAATGTCGCGATTACATTACAGTGAATGGAGTGAAATTCCGGGGGTATTCCGCAGGTACCTGCGGAAAATAATGTACATGCTCATTTTCTCAAGAAAGTTTCTCGAGAAAATTTTCTCAAGGAAATTTCTTGAGAAAAATCCGCAGTGTGCGCACAGCTATTTTTTTTCCTCATAGGATTTGCTGGGAAATGTCTGCACAAAGATTGCAGACATTTCTCAAGAAAAATCCGCGGGTAAATCCGCGGGCAAAACGGCCTAGTGCGCACAGAGCCTGAAGGTGGAAAAAGTTACTACAAAATGATTTTTACAAAAATCATCTCCCTTATGTCAATGCTAGTTACTGGAGTGTTATCACATATAAAGTGCAAATGCCTAAAAAGATATAAATATTTGTACAACTTATGCTAAAGGACTACAGCTCCAAAGGTGAAGTGCACAGCAATATGCTAAAAAGATTTTTAATCACTAATAAAGTGCAAATGCTAAAGGAAAATATAACAAATATTAGTGCTATTTAAAATAGAAAACTACTTAGCAATCAGAAACATCTATCAGTGCAGATAAACTAGGTGCCATTGAAGGGGGAAGAGTACAAATCACTACCTAGATCAAGTGTATTTTAAAGTCACTAAGAGTTATATAACATGTCCAGGATGTCATGCATTCCTAAAAAGTAAATGTATTACCACGCTGCATCAGGCATATCAAGATGTGTACTAACTAATTGTATTACTGTAATCAGTGGACACCCCGCCACCCCGATGTACGTTTCAAAACTTCTCCTGAAAGTTTTGAAATACCCCAGCCAAACTTCGCAGAGAAATCATGACGCTGCTGTGCTCTGAACGCACTGACACAGCTTTGCTATATAACTGCACACTGATATAGCAGAGCTGTGTATTATATGCAGCACTATGGGGCACAGTATTATGAAGCACTATGGACACAGCATTATGGGGTACTATATTATGGAGCATTTTACATTATGGGGCATAGTATTGTGGAACACTGTATATTATAGGGCACAGTATTGTGGAACACAGTATATTATGGAGCATAGTATTGGGGAGCACAGTGTCAGCTGTCCTTGATGACACTTTTGACATATTAGGATCACTTTTCAGTCCCCAACACTTTGCAGTGATACTAAATTTCATCCTCTCTAATCCTTTTGGAAACACCAAGAAGGGGAGGGGAGGCATGACATCAGACACATGAGAGCAGATTCCATCCAGTTTTACTGCAGTTGTAATCCAGGCTAGTTGTACACTTGGTTTTCAGCAGCTGCTCCCCCAGTGTTTAAAAGTGGGACATATCAAACTTTTTAAATTATTTTTTTCATATTTTGCTCCATTAAAAACAAATGATATTTAAACAAGACATTAAAACATTAATAATTTATGTTTTCAGTTATTTTTTTATTTTTTTTTATGACATTTTCCCTTTAAGGCTATGTGCGCACTAGGCCGTTTTACCCGCGGATTTACCCGCCGTTTTGCTGCGGAAATTTCTTGAGAAATCTTTGAAATCTTTCTGCAGACATTTCCCAGCAAAACCTATGGGAAAAAAAATAGCTGTGCGCACGCTGCGTTTTTTTCTCAAGAAAATTCTTTGTAAAGATTTTCTTGAGAAAATTTCTCGAGAAAATGTGCATGTCAATTCTTTTCCACAGGTACCTGCGGTATACCCCCGGTATTTCACTCCATTCACTGTAATGTAATTGCGAAATTCCGAGGGTATACCGCAGGTAGCAAATGATGTGCGGTATACTCCCGGTATAGCCGCGATTTACCTACGGTAATGCTCATCGCTCCCTGCGGTTTTGAAGGGAGTGATTTCATTATGACAGAAGAGGAAGCGGAGCAGAGTAAACACACACGTCACACTCCCTGGATGCCGCACAGAAGAGCTTCCGTGTGACGTCCGGCAGGTGCCCGTGCAGTCTGTCCCGCTGCAGTCCCACCGCTGCACGCACAGCAGTGTCAGTGTCTGCCCGCAGTGTCAGCAGCTTGTCACCCTGCAGGGCAGGCAGACACTGACACACAGCAATGCGTGCAGCCGCGGGGATGCCGAGCGCTGCTGTCAGGAGGTGAGATGAGATCATTACCTGCTGTGACGATCTCCTGCCTCCTGATGTCACCGCGATCACTGCTGTCTATGCCCGTCTCGCGAGCGGCCCGAGACTGTCACTAGCGGTGACGTCACGGGCTCTCGCGATACTGCTGACAACGCGGCGGGCATAGAAGTCAGTGACAGCGCTGATGGCAGGACTGCAGGAGATCATCACAGCAGGTAATGATCTCATCTATCCTCCTGACAGCAGCGCTCGTCATCCCCTGCAGTGACCTGGGCTATTGATGTTAGCTCAGGTCACTGCATTGCTCTCCCAGCCAATGGGGAACATTCTGTTCTTCATGGACTGGGACAGTGACTATGGTATGGATCACCGTGGGACGCCACCTCCCTTATTGGATTACGCCGGACGTGGAATTGATTGTTCTTATCAATAAATTGGTGAAAGAGGGAATGTGGGGAGTGGTTTTTTTTTTTCAGATAAAACTTTGTGTTGTCTATTTTATATTTCTTACTGACTGGGTTTGTGATGTCAGGTATCTGATAGACGCGTGACATCACTAACCCCAGGGCTTGATGCCAGGTGACATTACACATCTGGCATCAACCCATATATTACCTCGTTTACCACCGCACCAGGGCAACGGGATGAGTTGGGGCGAAGCGCCAGGATTGGCACGTCTAATGGATGCGCCACTTCTGGGGCGGCTGCAGCCTGCTATTTTTAGGCTGGGGAGTGTCCAATAACAGTGGACCTCCCTAGTCTGAGAATATCAGACCCCAGCTGTCCGCTTTAACTTGGCTGGTGATCCAATTTGGGGGGGACCCCACGTTTTTTGTTTTAAATTATTTATTTAATGTAAAATAACAGCGTGGGGTGCCCTCTTTTTTGGATTACCAGCCAAGGTGAAGCTGCCAGCTGTGGTTTGTAGGCTGCAGCCATCTGCTTTACCCTAGCTGGCTACAAAAATAGGGGGAACCCCGCGTCATTTTTTTTTTAATTATTTATTTTTTGGCTAAATACAAGGCTAGGCACCCTTTAGTGCCACATGAAAGTCACTAAAGGGTGCCAGCTTAGAATATGCAAGGAGGTGGTACATTATATAGGTCTTTCTCATCTATTATCTATCTATCTATCTATCTATCTATTCATCTATCCATCTTTCCCTCTATCCATTATCTGTCTGTCTATCGATTATCTATTATCTATATTATTTATTTCTGTTCAGCATAAAAAAAACGCAGGGACCAACCTGTGGAAAAACCGCGGCAAAATCGCGGATTTGGTGTGTTTTTTTACCGCAGGTGCGGTAATCTTCAACTCCCAGAAGTTTCTCAAGAATTTTTCTTGAGAAAAATCACTTTTCTAGTGCGCACAGAGCCTTAGGCAGGCTATGTACCAGTCCCACTAGTTACTTTTTTACTTGCTCCTATGTTGGTATTTTTTTTACTATACTGGAAAGAAGCTTTAAGATATCAGCAAGAAAGTCATTTTCTGTTCTCTAAATTTGCACATTTTAGATCTCTGGAATAATTAAATCTTGTTCTATATGTACAGTGGCTGGGTTTTTATCAAGTTGTGAAAGTTGCATCACCTGGCCTTTCCTAACTATGATAGCGAACAAGTCATAACCCTAACAGACTAATTAAAGTCTGAAACTTTGGTCCGTTATCTGAACACACAAATCTCCAAGTGTGCTCAAACTTTAGCATCGGCCCATTTTCCTTTTTGAAATTTTGAAAACGTAAAAGATGAACATATATACAGTGTGTGTGTGTGTATATATGTGTGTATGTACAGTATATACAATATGTATGTATGTATATATATAAATATATATATATATATATTTTATTTTTTTTTGCGTAAAATACAAAGGAAATGTGTCATCTTTAACTGTATGTCCTTTAGAGATCATTTCATCTTCAACTTGCTTAACTGTTCACAATAACAGTCAATTTTACCAGGGGTGCCTAAACTTTTGCATGGCACTACATGTGCTTGTCCTTTCAGGCTCTTTATTGAACATAAGGCTTATGTGATTTCACTGAAATATATATTTTTCTGGAGGTAACCTAATACGCATTTGCTGTTGCATAACCAGAAATATTTTGTAATTTGATTCATTCGTGTCGCCTCTGTAAGAGAATTTATGATTGGTTTCTTTAGTGTTATATAAGGCTATATTTCTACGCAGGTCATTTCCTTAGGTTTGTCTGTGTAGCTGATTTAAAACTTCCCCACATTAATAATATACGGCCCATTTTAAACTGTTATCAGTGGATTTTTGCAATTCCTCTGCTAGTTCTTCCTTATTCATGACTGATATATAGGGTCGATGGTTGTGCTAAGCCCCTGAAGTCTCTCAACACTATATTACCAGCCACATGGTAAATCTAGCAAAGAGTATGATTCATGTCAGTTCTTTTTTCACAGTAATGTCATTGCCTTCCCAATGAGGCATCTGAAACCAAACATCTATTTTACTTCCATTTTCTGTGCAAATGAATTGTTGAATTTTTATATTACAGGTTCCCAAATCTTCTAATTGTAGAGAGTGCAATTAAATGAATAAATCATAATGTGGAGCTTTGTTTCAGTTTCAAATCCTCTGAATAGACAATGGAGTTCATAGGTCTTGCTGCCTGCAGCCATCACTTGAGGGTTCTTACTGCATCTAGTTATCTTTTAAATGCAATATAAATTGAACACAAAATTAAACGTAACACTTGTTTTCCTCCCATTTTTCATGAGCTGAACTCAAAGATCTAAGACTTTTTCTATGTATGCAAAAGGCCTTTTTCTTTCTCAAATGTTGTTCACAAATTTGTCTAAATCTATTAGTGATCACTTCTCCTTTGCCGAGATCCATCCTCCTCACAGGTGTGACATATTAAGATGCTGATTAGACAGCATGATTGTTGCACAGGTGTGCCTTAGGCTGGCCACAATATAAGGCCACTCTAAAATGTGCAATTTTATCACACAGCACAATGCCACAGATGTCGCAGGTCTTGAGGGATCGTGCAATTGACATGCTGACTGCAGGATATCCACCAGAGCTGTTGTCTGTGAATTGAATATTTATTTCTCTACCATAAGCCGTCTCCAAAGGAGTTTCAGAGTTTGCCAGTGCATCCAACTGGCCTCACAACTGCAGACCACATGTAGCCACACCAGCCCAGGACCTTACATCCAGCATCTTCACCTACAAGATCATCTGAGATCAGCCTCCTGGACATCTGCTGCAACAATTGGTTTGCATAACCAAAGAATTTCTGCACAAACTGTCAGAAACCATCTCAGGGAAACTCATCTGCATGCTTGTCATCCTCATCAGTGTCTCCACCTGACTGCAGTTTTATCGTTCTGAGTTACGTGGGCATATGCTCACATTCAATGGCATCTGGCACACTGAGGTGGTCTCTTCACAGATGAATCCCAGTTTTCACAGTACAGGACAGATGGCAGACGGCGTGTATGGTGTCGTGTGGGTTAGCGATTTGCTAATGTCAGTGTTGTGAATCGGATGGCCCATCCTGGCAGTGGGGTTATGGTATGGGCTGGCGTATGTTACGGACAATGAGCACAGGTGCATTTTATTGCTGCCATTTTGAATGCACAGATACGATGACAGGATCTTGAGGCCCATTGTTATGCCATTCATCCATGACCATCACCTCATGTTCCAGCATGATAATGTGTAGCGCCCCTGAAGTCATCAGGAGCTACAAGGTACTGCATTCTGTCAAAAATGTAGGGCCTGCCCCCCAGGTACCCAGAAGACCAGTGCCGGTAACAGCAAAACATTCACTTTAATCCCTATTTTTCCCCATTCCCAAAGACTGGTGACAGGCTAGGGTTGGACCCAGTGGATGGCCACCTAGGGGTGGAGCCAATCCAGTCCACTAGACGACAACCAGAGGGGAGGGGTCAGACAGTCAGTAAGTGGATGAGAGAGGAGACGGATGTAACCGCACTGACAGGAGAGTGTAATGGTGACCTGAGGGCCCAGGCGTGTGATTGCCGGTGGAGTACTCCAGGAACCATAGAACTAACGAGGTACAGAATCCTAGGTCAGGCAAATGCTCCAGGCAGGGTTAATAAAATCTGCACAGTGAGGGGACCATCCAGGACCTCACTGACCGTAAAGTTCAGGACACAGTAGCAATGGTAGAACCGGGGAACAGGACAAGAGAAACTGACCCACAGGGTTCAAGCTACCTGTTATATGGACTACGACTGACAGACTGCAAGAAGGGGACCCCCAGATGCTCCAAGACACGGAGACCCATCAACCAGAGACAGGTGCAGGGGAAAGAAGTCACCAGGTCACCACACCGGCACTGGGACTAAGGGGACCAGTGGTCAGGACCAGTCGTCTTCGGGTTACCAGCCATAACAACGCTGTGACTCTGAGTAAAGAAACCCATTACACTGCAAACTTGTGTGGCCTACCTTCTTTCCGCACCTAACAACATCCCCTATCCCCTGGGGCCTGGCCCTACTTGCGGAGGGCCCAACATCCAGGCTGCCACCAACACCAGCCCCAGTAGTGAGAACTGTGCAGCGGCGGCTCCACTAAATAGCCGCAACCTGCGTGATGACAAAAACTTTTATTTCATCTCCCCTGTAAATATTCCCCGTTTAAAAGCGACCCCCAGGGTCACAGGACCGGGCAACGGCCACCCAGTGACATCTTCCCAGCAATACATCGCTTGGAACCGAGTACCCCATAGCCATGGGGCATCACAAATGCACGGCCCCATGTTGCAAGGATCTGTACACAATTCCTGGAAGCTGAAAACATCCCATTTCTTGCATGGTCAGCATGCTCAGATGTAACCCATGCAGCATTTTTTTGGGATGCTCTGGATCAGCATATATTACATCATGTTCAAGTTCCTGCCAATATCCAGCAACATCACACAGTCATTAAAGAGGAGTGGACCAACATTCCACAGGCAACAATTAACAATCTGATCAACTTTATGCAAAGGAGATGTATTGAACAGCACGCGGCCAATGGTGGTCACATCAGATACTGATTGGTTTTCTGACTTCCCAGACCCCCCTAGTACTGGAAACAAATTGCACATTGTAGAGTGGCCTTTTATTATAGGCAGACTAAGGCACACCTGTGCAATAATCATGCTGCCTAATCAGCATCTAGATATGCCACAACTGTGCGGTGGATGGAGCTCAGCAAAGCAGAAGTGCTCAGTAACAGATTTAGACAAATTTGTCAACACTATTTGAGACAAAAAGCATTTTATGTGCATAGAAAAGGTCTTAGATATTTGAGTTCAGCTCCTGAAAAATGGGCGCAATAACAAGTGTGTTGCATTTATAGTTTTGTTCAGTGTGGATATGAAGAAAACTAAAAAGCTCCCCCTAATGGTGTCTGTAGGCAGTAACAACAATATCAAGAAAATAACTATATAATAAAACTATATTAATAAATGATTTAGGAAGCATAATAGCAAGATTATTTAGCATCTATATAGCTTAATTGTGGACATATTTAAATAAAAATATAGTGTTCTAGGATAGATATTGCTTTAAGTAGATGTAATGCAGAGTCGGCTGTCAGTCAATGTCGAGGGTATGGTTACAGTTGCCGCCCACTCTGAGGTGTTAATGAAACCGCATCGGCTGCGCCTCTATTACTAAAAGCCTGAACTGTCGAAAGGAATAAATATAATTACTCTCGGCAGCAGAACTTTTAACCTGCAGATTAACAATACATCTGCATGTTATTAGTGTTTTTTTACATGACAGGTTACCTTTTAACATAAGGTAAAGACACATTCAGATAAGCCTCAAGTCTTTTTCTAGAAATTGAGAGGGCAAGCAGCAGTCATGTGCTGCTAATAAAATGATTAATTATTCATCACGAAGTTTGATCACCCATATAAGAGCAGAAGTTTTGACAACTTGCTGGTCTGGAGCATCCAGGGTAGAGCTCAGATTCTAAAGGCCTAAGTTAACATCTTTAATTTTCAAGTTCATTAATGCACAATTGGAAAAAGACTAAACCGGTAGGACTTGTTAATAAGGGTTTTTTTTTTAAAGAAAACATACGGCAGCACAGCTAAAGATTGCAAAGTTGCATCAAAACAAGCCATAAGACATTTAAGAGTTTTGAAGCAATGTTGTTTGGAAAGAGGAGCCTAAAGTGGAGATGATACTGTGCCAAGTCTACGGAAAATGAAACAATGCATATCAGAGCAAATAAGTATCAGCTGTCGAGCACAATGCAGGAAAATTGATGATTTAGGCTTGCTTTGTAGCAACAGGACCATGGCAAACTTGCAAATTATTCAGTCAACCATGAATTTTTCTTTATACCATCGTACTTTAGAATCTAATGGGAGGCCATCTACACAGAAGCTCAAGCTTCACCAAAACTGTGTCACGGAACAGAACAAATCTAAATCCAAATGATTGAAAAATAAGTGTCATTCAGGGTCCACACCTCAGCCTCACTGAAATGCTGTTGTGGGTCTTTAATCCCTTAAGGACCACAGGATTTTTCACTTTTGACTTTTCCTACAAGAGCCACAACTTTTTTTATTTGAAAATGGGGGAAAAATTCCAAATGAGGTGCATTTGTTTTGTTATTTTATTTTATGGCGCTCATTGAATGAAAATGACGTGGGAAATATGATTCTTTGGGGTTAGTCTGGATATAAAGATACCAACATAGTTTTTTTTTTAAGCCATGAAATGAAAATGTAGATATATTGCAAAAAATGCATTTTGCTTGTGATGCCATTTTCGCTGTTTTCAGAGATCCGTGACCGTTTAGCTGAGGGGTAGCTTTCTTACAGGGTGACCTACAGTTTTTAACAATCGGTCAAATTAATTTTATATTCTGATAGTTCGGATTTTTATGGATACAGCAATATCACATACGTTGTTTTTAATATCTTTATATATTATGGAGGAAAAATGGGTGATTTTAATTTTCATTTTTGTAGTTTTGTAGTATTTTTTTAAAAACTTTTTTCTGCATTTTGCAAGCCCCTTTAGAAAAATTGAACCTGCATGCTTTATATCACTAATACTATCTAATATGTAAAGCTGAATGTGTGTGTGTATGTGTTTATGTATGTATGTGTGTATATCCTAGATTGGCATCGGCACCGTCACAGCTACAGCCACAAAATTTTGCACACTCACACGTCTGGACCCCGAGAGCGTCATAGGCTGTTGTGAGGCGAAATTTTAACCCCGCGCGTTCCAATTTACCAATCAATTTTTCCCCTAATGGGGAAAAAGTGAAACGAAAAGTGTATCCGCACCGTCACATTTTCAATCACGAAATTTTGCACAGACACCTCATGTGACCCAGGGAACGTCGTAGACTATGTTTTGACAGGAAAATGTAACCCCGAACTTTACAGTTACTCTCCAATAAACATGGCTCCATTAAAGTAAATGGAGCCTGGAACTACAAGTTATTAGTAGGAGCTGTGATTGGTTGCTATAGGAACAAAAGACATTCATAGTATAAGAAGCTTATATGTGAGGTAATAAGATGTCAGTGGGGAGACGGATAGAGAGAGACAGACAGAGAGACAGACAGGGAAAGAGACAGAGAGAGACAAACGGTGAAAGAGACAGACAGAGACAGACGAGGAAAGAGACAGACAGAGACAGACCTGGAAAGAGACAGATGGGGAAAGAGACAGATGGGGAAAGAGACAGACAGACAGGCAGACAGAGAAGGAGGAGACAACCAGAGAGACAGACAAAGATAGATGGGGAAAGACACAGACCTTGACAGAGACAGACGGGGAAAGAGACAGAGAAATAGAGACAGTCAAGGAAAGAGACAGACAGCGACAGGCAGACAGGGAAAGAGACAGACCTAGAAAGAGACAGATGGGGAAAGAAACAGAGAGATAGAGACAGACAAAAAAAAAGACAGACAGAGACAGGCAGACGGGGAAAGAGACAGATGAGGAAAGAGACAGATGAGGAAAGCGACAGACGAGGAAAGAGGCAGATGGGGAAAGAGATAGACCTGGAAAGAGACAGACTTGGAAAGAGACAGATGAAGCACATTATTTGGCCAATTTAGTTAAATCTGTGTGGAATATCTGTGGTGTTGAAATATATGTTGTGAAATGCTTCTATTAGCTTAGTTTTTGCCCTTTAATAATTACATTTCTATCTATTTGTTTTGTGGTTTTTGTGTGCAGAATACATTTTTGTTAATACATTCTATTTTGTTAACAACAGTTATTAACCTGGGCAAAGCCGGGTAGTACAGCTAGTATATATATATATATATATATATATATATATATATACACACTTTTTTATTGCTGTATATAGCACAAATCATGGATTGTATGAATAACATCATGGGCAGGCATTCATAGAAATACCGTCATCACTGGCACAGGGGACTTCATCAGCTACGTGGTTATCATGGCAACACATATGCATGGGGAAAATGGGTGGTTTGAACGGTGTGCCACCCTCCCCCAGGCTCCGCACTGTGTGTGTCGCTGTCAGAAAGTGTTACCTGCATTCAACAGATTGTGGTTTAGCTAAAAAGTGCCAAAAAACACATAATAGAGCATCACCCAGGCAATAAACATTGTAGGTAGTGTGGTGTTGTTCATCTGGCTGGTTTGTATCAGGCACAATTCTTGATTTTCAACTATTTAAATATTGAAATAGTAGATTTTGGCTCGACCACAGAATGGCCACTATTTAGATGAGGAAATGGCAATTTTTAGCTGGAGGACTGATTTTCCACTATTTAGATAAAGAAATAGCAATTTTAACCTCGACTACAGAATGGCCACTACTTACATGTGCATCTCAATAAATTAGAATATCCTAAAAAAGTTAATTTATTTCAGTAATTCAGTACAAAAAGGGAAACACAAATTATATATAGTCATTACACACAGTGATCTATTTCAAGTGTTTATTTCTGTTAATGTTTATGATTATGGCTTACAGCCAATGAAAACCCAAAAGTCATTATCTCAGAAAATTAGAATATTAAATAAGACCAACTGAAAAAATGATTTTAAACTCAGAAATGTTGGCGCTTACTGAAAAAGTATGTACAGTAAATGCACTCAATACTTGGTCGGAAGCTCCTTTTGCAAAAATTACTGTATTAATGCAGCGTGGCATGGAGGCGATTAACCTGTGGCACTGCTGGGGTGTTATGGAAGCTGAGGTTGCTAAAATTTCCTGGTAGACTTCTGTGCTGACTTTGGTCTTGAGAAAACACAGTGGACCTACACCAGCAGATGACATGGCTCTTCAAACCACCACTGATTGTGGAAACTTCACACTAGACCTCAAGCAGCTTGGACTGTGGCCTCTCTACTTTTCCTCCAGATTCTGGGACCTTGATTTCCAAATGAAATGCAAAATTTACTTTCATCTGAAAACAACACCTTGGACCACTGAGAAATGACTGCCTTCTAAACATCTGTCAAGTCAGCAGTCTTCCCCATAAGTGTGTAGTTTACTGAACCTAAGTGACCGTTTAAAGTGCTTAAGGAGCCTTTGCAGGTATTTTGTGGTGGTAATTCTAATTTTCTGAGATTTTTGGGTTTCATTGGCTGTAAGCCATAATCATTAACATTAACATAAATAAACACTTGAATTATATGTCTTTCCCTTTTTGTATTGAATTACTGAAATAAATGAACTTTTGATATTTTAATTTATTGAGATGCACTTGTATCTCCTGCCCTTTACACAGTATAATGGCCCCCCACATAGCCCTATACACAGTACACAGCCCTCCTAATGGCCCTCAGACAGCTCTCTACACAATATGATGGACCTAGCATAAACCTTCACGCTATATAATTGCTTACATACAGTATAATGGCCCTCACAAAGCCCTTCATAAAACATAAAGGCCTCCACATAGGCCTTCAAATATTATAATGGGCCCATACAGCCCTCCAATTATTATAATAGCCCCTATCTAGCAATACAAATATTATAATGGCATCCTGATAGCCCTCTAAATAGTATAATGCACCCAACATAGCCCCCTCTATATAGTATTTTGGGCCCCATAGCCCTCCATATAGTAGAATGGGTGTTACAACTCCGCATCTGGCCACCTGTGTGGAGGATGAATTTGTCTTAGTTAGGCCAGACGTATGGGTTGTTTATTTGTTACATAAAGAGAAATTAGCTATTGTCTCATGTCAGACTGTTCGGAGCCCTATTGTCTGTTAAATGTGTATGGCTCCAGCTCCTTTGACTACATAATTCAGAGGAAAATTATGCAGTCAGATAGAACTAGCGACCAATGAAAGAGCAGCCTTCTCTAACCAATTCTGTAAGTCCCAATACCCTGAATTGAGAACTGACTGATACCCTGAATTGAGAACTGCTTCATGATTCATTCAACAGGATTTTAGTCTAGGATCTACGGTTCCAGCTGGAGAATCACATAACTGCTTCACTGCTTAACGCTAAGCCCACAAATTTTCTTGGAGAACCCAGGTTGGGACAATTTTATCACCTGGCTACATATCTTCATCTGCTCAGTCAACTGCCTAAACTTGCTGCTATCTCTTCTCAGTGGGTGCCCTCTAAAAGTGGGAAAAGTGGCTGGGATAGTTGGCCCTGGAAACTCCCAATTAACAAAGATGCTAATCCTTGACGGGCCAACGGAAGAGTGAGACTCTGTCTCTTGTATCATGTGTTCTTGCTTGGAATGTATGATATATTTTTTGCCTGTTGGTGAACCAATAAAGTCTTACCAATGTGTAGTTCCTTCACCCTGTGTTGCCTGAGTAGTGTTCTGCCCATGGGAAAGGAATACAGGCATTCAGTGGGATGACCACTGGTCCATGTGGTCTTTCTGAAGACAGCCAGGCCAGCAGAGAACACCACTCACTGACCTTCGTGTCTCTACAATGGGCTCCACACAGCCCTCCATATAGTATAATAGATCCCACATTGCCTACCTTGTAATATAATGCACCCTACATAGCCTTATATGTAGTATAATGGTCACCACATAGCTTTCCATATGATATAATGGTGACATATTGCATACAGTATAATGGGCCACACATTGTCCTCCATACAGTATAATGGCTCCCATATTGCCATTTATATAGTATAATGGGCCCCACATTGCCTTCAAATTCATATAGTAAAATGGTCAACACCAAAAAAATAATAAAATACCCACCTCTCCTTGTTTCACCACTGCTCTGGTCTCTTCAGCTGTACTGATCCTCTTTACTGCTTGGCACAGCGAGAGCAATGATGTGACATCATTGCACCCGCTGCACTGAGACATTTCTTTCATCATTGCTTTCAATAATATCAGCATCTAGTAAGCATTTACAGTTAAATGAGAGATTCCGGAGGGGGCTGGGGAATATTGGCACTGGGCGGCCTCAACTTATGGCCCCATAGCGGCCATGTGGTTTAACACCATTGGTGGTATGCTACTGGATAGCAGGGTGTAAAGGTGCCCACAAATTAAATAGCAGTCAGTCTTTCTACTCCCCACACATACATGCTCAGTTCAGTTGGCCGTGTTTGCATTTTCAATGGGGAGAGCAGAGTAATTGCTGTCAAATAGCTCTGATTGCAATGCATCTCCCACAGAAATAGAAGATTCGGAAGCTATCCATTATTTTCAAATGTCATCATTTGTCAATATCTGTCAATATGGGCAATAAAAATTAGATGCTCACTAAGTTTAGATGACTTTATTTTAATGTTATTGGGTACTTAGGAAAATATGAAACACACTGTTGGATACATGTGACCCGGGTTTAGTTACCCAGGGCACAGTTTAGTTGCCTTTTGGGGCCACCCGTGGTGTCTCCCAGAGGGTGACATTCGGCTATTCTTTGATGCAGTTGTGAAATGGACATTCCTGCTGGTCAATTGTACTCGCATTTTTCAGGCTTATACATAATTAAAGCTCTGACCACCCATACCTCTGGGGCCAAGGAGGTGTACAGCAGCATGATGAGGTCACCTGATTACAAAAAAAGCAAAAATAATCCAGCTCTTCAGGTGAAAAAGACTTCAGGTTTATTTCAACATGCAGGCAAAATAGAAAGCATGATCAGCGCTAAATCAGCATTTCAGGTGAAAAGAATCACTCTTAATCATGAACTTGCTTTTCTTGGATTATTTTGGGTCGTGGCAGTGCCTGTCCGTGCTTCAGGGAAGACGTTAAAAGGAGTGGGTGCATACATGGTGAGCTGAATATCATATATATAGTCACCTGATTAAAGTACTGATGTAACTAATGCATTGTAGAGGAGCAAAAGATGGCAGGAAGATAAGCGCACCTCGTAGAGCCAAAAACTTGGGGGAATTTTATGGGCGGAAATAGTGTGAAGCAGCAAATTATAGAGACTGGGCACTGTGGGGGGAAAAGCGTGAGGAGGGGGCACAGTATAGAGATTGCATAAGCAAGAATGGTTGACCTTAGGGAGATCAACATCCAACACCACGGAGACACCATCACGTGTTTCTCAACGCAATGATTCTAGAGCAATGCCCCCTGGGAAATATTCAAAACAAGAAAGCCTGTGGAGACACCATCACATGTTTCTCAACGCTGGCAGGAAACTAGCCATGTCTTTCACCAGGAATGAACAACTACGAAAAGGGCAGTCTCCAGTCAAGGACACCACCTATGCCAAACATGGTATCCATCCACAGACAGCTGTTTCGGGGTATTTGCCCTTCATCAGTGTGGAGTAGGAAACTGGCTAGTGGGAGCAATGGCTAGTAGAAGACTACATAAGCAAGGATGGTTGACCTTAGGGAGATCAACATCCAACACCACGGAGACACCATCAAGTGTTTCTCAACGCAATGATTCTAGAGCAATGCCCCCTGGGAAATATTCAACACAAGAAAGCCTGCGGAGACACCATCACATGTTTCTCAACGCTGGCAGGAAACTAGCCAGATCTTTCACCGGGAAGGAACAACCACGGGAAGGGCAGTCTCCAGTCAAGGAGACCACCTATGCCAAACATGGTATCCATCCACAGGCAGCTGTTTCGGGGTATTTGCCCCTCATCAGTGTGGAGTAGGAAACTGGCTAGTGGGAGCAATGCCTAGTAGAAGACTACATAAGCAAGGATGGTTGACCTTAGGGACATCAACATTCAACACCGCGGAGACACCATCACGTGTTTCTCAACGCAGTGATTCTAGAGCAATGCCCCCTGTCTCTGGATGGATACCATGTTTGGCATAGGTGGTTTCCTTGACTGGAGACTGCCCTTCCTGTGGTTGTTCCTTCCCGGTGAAAGACCTGGCTAGTTTCCTGCCAGCGTTGACAAACATGTGATGGTGTCTCCGCAGGCTTTCTTGTTTTGAATATTTCCCAGGGGGCATTGCTCTAGAATCACTGCGTTGAGAAACACGTGATGGTCTCCATAAACAATATTGTGAAAAAAGACTTGCACAGCTATCTGCAGCACAAAAGTGTTTCTGCACTTTGCTGTGTTCAACTTCTTTATGCAGGTACAATTTCATGGTTGTGAGTCAATAGCACCCAGGATCAACTTGTCAACCACTTGCTAGAGAAACATGCCAATAATTAAGCTTGCCCACTCGATCCTTCCTTCAAAGCTGACCCCAGTACCCTCCTCGGGCTTTTGAGTACTTCTCTCTTTTTACTACAGTAGCAATTGTGCCATAGTTACTTTAAGGTAGTGATGAGATTTTGTTTTATTCTTTCTAAAGGGAAACTCTTATATATGTTTCTGAAATTACAATTGTATCTACTATACAAACCTGAGTGCATGTATGTATGTGTGAATGTCTGCTAAAGGAATCCACACCAATGCATTTACAATCATGGAATTTTATTATTATTATTATTATTTATTATTATAGAGACATTTATTCCATGGCGCTTTACAAGTGAAAGAGGGTATACGTACAACAATCATTAACAGTACGAAACAGACTGGTATAGGAGGAGAGAGGACCCTGCCCGCGAGGGCTCACAGTCTACAGGGAAGGGGTGATGGTACGATAGGTGAGGACAGAGCTGGTTGCGCAGTGGTCTACTGGACTGAGGGCTATTGTAGGTTGTAGGCTTGTTGGAAGAGGTGGGTCTTGAGGTTCCTCTTGAAGCTTTCCATGGTAAGGGAGAGTCTGATGTGCTGAGGTAGAGCGTTTCACAGTATGGGGGATTGCACGGGAGAAATCTTGTACGCGATTGTGGGAAGAGGAGATAAGAGAGGAGCAGAGGAGGAGATCTTTTGAGGATCTGAGGTTGCGTGCAGGTAGGTACCGGGAGACTAGGTCACAGATGTAGGGAGGAGACAGGTTGTGCATGGCTTTGTATGTCATGGTTAGTGTTTTGAACTGGAGTCGTTGGGTGATGGGAAGCCAGTGAAGGGATTGGCAGAGTGGCGAAGCTGGGGAGTAGCGAGGGGAGAGGTGGATTAAGCGGGCCGCAGAGTTTAGCATAGATTGGGGGGGTGCAAGAGTGTTGGAAGGGAGGCCAGAGAGGAGGAGGTTGCAGTAGTCGAGGCGGGAGATGATGAGGGCATGCACTAATGTTTTTGCTGATACTTGGTTAAGGAAAGCACGGATCCGGGAGATGTTTTTGAGTTGTAATCGGCATGAGTTGAAGAGGGCTTGGATGTGTGGCTTGAAGGATAGAGCAGAGTCGAAGGTCACTCCAAGGCAACGAGCTTGTGAGACTGGGGAGAGTAAGCAACCATCGAGTTTGATGGAAAGGCTTGTTGGAGAAGATGAGTGAGGAGGAGGAAAGACAATGAGCTCTGTTTTGTCCATGTTAAGTTTTAGGAATTGCGCAGAGAAGAAGGATGAAATAGCAGACAGACATTGTGGAATTTTGGTTAGTAGAGAGGTAATGTCAGGTCCAGAGAGGTAGATCTGTGTGTCATTGGCATAGAGATGATACTGGAAGCCGTGGGACTCTATGAGCTGTCCCAGGCCGAAGGTGTAGATGGAGAACAGCAGGGGTCCAAGAACTGAGCCTTGGGGGACACCGACAGATAGGTTGCGAGATGAGGAAGTGGCGTGAGAATGGGAGATGCTGAAAGTTCGGTCGGTTAGGTATAAGGAGATTCAAGATAGGGCCAAGTCTGTGATGCCCAGAGATGAGAGAATCTGTAGTAGGAGGGAATGGTCTACTGTGTCGAAGGCAGAGGACAGGTCCAGGAGGAGGAGGATAGAGTAGTGTCGCTTGGCTTTGGCGGTTAGTAGGTCATTAGTGGCTTTAGTTAGGGCAGTTTCAGTGGAATGGTGCGGTCGGAAGCCAGATTGTAGCTGTTCAAAGAGGGAGCAGGAGGAGAGGTATGAGGACAGTTCAAGATGGACATGCTGTTCTAGTAATTTTGAGGCATAGGGGAGAAGGGATATGGGGCGATAGTTTGACACAGAGGATGGGTCAAGGGAGGGCTTTTTGAGGATGGGTGTAATAGAGGCATCTTTTAAACATGAAGGGAATACACCAGTTGTTAGTGATAGGTTGAAGAGATGGGTTAGGGCTGGGATGAGGACTGCGGTGATGTTGGGGATGAGGTGCGATGGGACCAGTGCACAGGTTGTTAGATGTGATCTTGAGAGTAAAGTGGAAAGATTGTTTTCTGTCATGGTGGAGAAGCTGGATTTGGAGGAAGAAGGCTGAGTAGCTATGATGAAGGGCTGTGGTGATTGTGGGCCAAAGCTTGCTCTGATGGTGTCAATCTTCTGCTTGAAGAAAACGCATAGTCTTCAGCTGAGATGAGAGGAGAGGGAGGTGGTGCTGGAGGATGGAGGAGAAAATTGAAAGTGTTGAATAGCTGTTTAGGGTTGTGAGAGAGAGAGGATATGAGGGATGAGAAGTAGGTTTGTTTTGCAGCAGTGAGTGTGGACTTGAAAGTGGTCAGGGACTCTTTATATGCAATGAAGTGCTCAGTGGAATGAGACCTCTTCCATCTGCGCTCAGCAATTCTGGAAGCCCGTCTCAGTTCTTTAGTCTGCCTCGTGTGCCAGGGTTGCCTGTTGATTGTGTGGGTTTTGATGTGTGTGAGGGGGGCAGCTGATTCGAGAGCTGCAGAGATTGTAGTGTTCTATAAAGTTGCAGTAGCATCTGCATCGTGTAGAAATGCAATGTCTGTGAATGGGAGAAGGGACTGAGAAAGGGCGTGTAAATCAAGGTGTTTTATATTTCTGCGAGGGTGTGAAAGTTTGTGGAGGGGGGGTTGCGTAGTTGGAGAAGAGAAGGAAGAGAATGTGAGTAGGTTGTGGTCAGACAGGGGGAGAGGTGAGTTAGAGAGGTTAGATAGGGAACAGAGGCGAGTGAAGATGAGGTCCAGCGTGTGGCTATCTTTGTGAGTAGCTGCAGAAGACCATTGGGTGAGGCCGAAGGAGGAAGCGAGTGTTAGAAGTTTGGAGACAGATGAGTGGGAAGTGTCAATGGGGATATTGAAATCACCCATGATGATGGTGGGGATGTCGGTAGAAAGGAAGTGTAGTAGCCAGGTGGTGAAATGATCAAAAAAGGCAGTGGCTGGCCCTGGAGGGCAGTAAATGACAGCCAGTTGAAGGTTGGAGGGGGCATAGATGCGTACGGAGTGCACCTCAAAAGATGGGAGAGTAACGGAGGGTGGTAGTGGAATTGGTGTAAAGGAGCATTGGTCGGACAGGAGCAAACCAACTACTCCACCATGTTTGTTGCTGGGGCGGGGGGTGTGAGAGAGTTGGAGACCGCCATAAGAAAGTGCAGCAGGAGAGGCAGTGTCAGAGGGGGTGAGCCAGGTTTCTGTGATGGCAAGGAAGGAGAGTTTATTAGTGATGTAAAGATCATGAATGTAGGATAGTTTGTTGCAGACCGAGCGAGCGTTCCATAGAGCTCCTTTTAGTGGGACTGGGGGAGCGGGGGCTGGGTGAATGTGTATGAGGTTTGAGAGGGTGCGGAAATTTGTATTAGATTGTGGATGTGGGTTTGAAGTGACAATAGGGATGTGGTGAGGAGTACCAGGATTTGGAGAGATATCCCCAGCAGTGAGGAGAAGCAGTGAGAGTGTTAGTAGGTGGGAGCAGGAGAGGCCATGAGGTGGCCGTGAGTGTCTGGAGACACTGGGTGTAATATTGAGGAAAATGTCTGAGGGGAAGGTGAGATGGGTGGGGAGGATGGAGGGAGAGATGAAAAGTTCATTACTGGGTGTAGAGATCAGAGGGGGCGGTAGAAAGTGTAGTATTATAGAGGTAAAAGTTAAGAGACACACGAACATTGTTTACATTGACTATGTGGTCAAATACCTTCCGATCACTTCCGGCCCAATTCTGGCCTGAATTTTGCACAAACGCCTCATTTGACTCACAGAACGTCAAAGACTATGTTTTGAGGGACAATTTTAACCTCGCGCTTTATAGTTATTCGCCAAAAAACCTACCTACATTAAAGTCAATGGAGCTGGGAGCTACATGTCATTAATAGGAGCTGTGATTGGTTGCAATAGGAACAAAGGACATTCTTAGTATAAGAAGCTTATGTATGAGGTAATATGATGTCGGTGGAGAGATGGACAGAGACAGAGAGACAGACAGAGAAAGAGGCAGATGGGAAAGAGACAGACAGACAAAGACAGAAGCAGACCGGGAAAGAGAGAGACAGGGAAAAAGAAAGACAGAAACATAGAGAGAGACAAGCAGAGAGAGAAAGAGACAGATACAGAGAGAGAAAAACAGACAAAGAAACCGGTCAGGGGGTAGGATGGGGAGAAAATAGCCAAGGATTAAAATGGGAAGAAACTGGTCAGGGGATAGGGTGGGGAGAAACCAGCCTGGGAGTAGGGTGTGGAGAAACCAGTCAGGGTGTAGGGTGAGGAGAAACCGACCAAGGGAAAAGGTAGGGAGAAACTGGCCAGGGCATAGGGTGGGGAGAAACCAACCTGGAAGTAGGGTGAGGAGAAACTGGCTAGGGGTTAGGGTAGACAGAAACTGGTATTAAGTGAAAAGAAACAAATATCCAGCTCACCCCAAGACGTCCGCACTCCTGGCGGTGTTGAAGCATGGATCCCGCTGCTGTTCAGCGTCTGAAGCACAGGTGAGCAAAGGAATGATCCAGCTTCACGTTCCTATAAAAACACAGCTTTAATAAAAAACTTTTTTAACATACAAACAACATTTTTCTTGTAATAAAGATAAGCCACAAAAGTTTACTGTCTCTGAGTCAGGAAAAATCTGAAGGTTCTTTAAACCGCACATCAGACTCGTTTCGAGCACATGGCTCTTAGAAGTCACCAAGGTCTAAGAGCCATGTGCTCAAAACACGTCTGGTGTGCGGTTTAAAGAACCTTCAGATTTTTCCTGACTCAGAGATGGTATACTTTTGTGGCTTATCTTTATTACAAGAAAAATTCCTTTGTTCACATAGTGAAAAACTGGCCAGAGGGAAGGGTGGGGAGGAACCGGCCAGGGGGTAGGGTGAGGAGAAACCGGTCAAAGGCTGACCCAGGATAGTCCCATCTATCCCTATAGTCCTCCAGCTAGATTTTCAAACAATGCTTTCTCTGAAATGCCACAGCATTTCAGAGTAAAAACATACCTTGTTGCAATTGCGCAGTCAGACCAGATTCAGGCTACATGTGGTTCAGGCAGCAGAAATCTAGTGACAAGTTCATTTTAAATTCTTTTACTGTGTTGCAGTGGAATCCTCTTTACTGAGATGCTTTCTATGCACTCAATAACCAATATGGCCAAGGACTTGGTGATTTATCATTTCAAGAAGGACTAATTAAGCCAATAGCCTGTTTTGTTTTTTTTTGTTTTGTTTTTTGTTTTTGTTTTTTTAACTAGAAGACAAATGGCATTATTTCTACCCCGGGGATGTCTCATCTGGTACAGGCTGCTTCCTGTTCCTGCACAGATCTGTGCTCAGTGTAGGAAGAAGAGAATGAAGTTGCAATCATCTGACATCATTCGCTAGCTACATGCAGCTGTCATTTCACAGCTGCATCCTTCTTGCTGACTGGCAGGAGAGCTGTGTGAGCAGTCCTGTCCATCACTTTGGAGGTTAATATTCTGCTGCACCTTCATAGGCAGGAGAAGCAGCTGTAAGTTACACATCTGCTTCCAATTATTGCTTATCTCAAAAGTTTGGAATACTTTGTCCTTATAGAAATGAGTTACTGTTAACACAAAGCTGGATCTAGTGGTCAATAAGAACAAATGAAGACAGTTCTAGACTATGAAAGAAGAAGAGGAATCTGAAGTTTGTTTTCACTTTTACATTAAATTTTAAACTGCAAAATAAAATAGTAATAAAGGCATAATAGTTTTATATTTGCATTTTTAATTTACATGTAATTACCACGAATTCCTAAAATAGATAACAGTTCTATTGACAAATGTTCCATCCATAGCATTACAAGGGTAACCTATTACACAATCATGCTGCCCAAGCCACCAGCAGCTTGAATCAGAGCACAAGCAGTGGATATCCTGCAACATTTTGATTGCAAGTTTCACAGAAAAGGCCTATTGAAAAAAAAAGGCTCTACAAAATTCAGGCCATGAATTCAGTTGTGAATATGCCGCAGATTTTTGTTTTTCTTTCTGGAATATATTGGATGAAAACCTGCAGATTTTGCAGCAGATCCGATTTGCCACTCCAGGACCTTAATAAGGACTATTTAATTGCTTATGTTTTTATGCTTATATATAAGTTTACATATACTGTACATGTTTGTATACAGCATGTGCTTACAGATGTCTAGTGCGCAGAGGCTGAGATGTCTCTGGAAGGATTCTCTGAGAGAAAGAGGATCTGCTTGTCCTGACCAGGAACGGTTTGTAAACTGGGTTTGAATCCCTTCGAAGCCATAAGAAAGTTCATGATATATTCCTGGAGTGCAAGTTTATACATGTTAAATAAATTACTGGACTTTTAAAGTGACAATGATCTTGTTTGCTACCATGAGAAGCGAGCCTAAGTGAGTGGTTCCCCATGTGTAATAGAGATGAGATGTGCAGGATTTTATGAAATTTGTGGCTGCCAGCGAATTTAACAATTTGTGAAACTATTTATGCGTATTGCAAAAACAAAAAATGCTCACCACCGTTTTACACATTGCAGAAGATTGCATCAACCACAGAATGTTCACATGACTTCAGGCTTGACCTTATAGTCTTCCCCATAATGCCTTCCAGCCATCACATCACATGGCACAGCCAATCAGGAAGAATTATCATATCTTGTATAAAACCAAAGCAGGGAATGCAGCAGCTATTTTAGGGTGATTTAGGATGTTGAAAAGGAAGCTAGAGCTCACAGTTCAGCAACAGAGACAGAAAGAAAAAGTCCTAAAACTTTGGACAA
The DNA here is from genome assembly GCF_048569485.1 of Anomaloglossus baeobatrachus. Lineage (NCBI taxonomy): Eukaryota > Metazoa > Chordata > Amphibia > Anura > Aromobatidae > Anomaloglossus > Anomaloglossus baeobatrachus. Next base: position 412,489,862 of record NC_134355.1, on the reverse strand, counting down.
ATATTCCAAACAGTAATATGTTGTACAGCTGCAGCACTGAAGACACAAGTAGTAATCTGCGAATAAGGGTTCACTCTCATCTGCTTCTGAAATATGGATCCGTTGTTGCTCTTAAACCATCTTGGAGTGAGATGCGAGTGACATGCGAGTGTCATTCCATATGTCTTGCAAGTGCTATGCGAGCACGTTTTCCCTCTCACCTAGTCTCCATGTGACATCTGTGCGTCGTCCATCCGTTTTTAACATGATCTTTTCAATAATGTCAAAAACAAGATGGCTAGATAGATAGATAGATCTCAAACACATATTTAATGTATCACCCCCCGACATATTGTAACCTTGCACCCTTTAGTGTCTTTCATGTGGCACTAAAAGGAGTTCAGCCTTGTATTTAGCTACAAATTCAATAATTTAAAAAAAAATTATATGGAGTCCCCCATATTTTTGGTAGCCAGCTAAGGTGAAGCAGACAGCTGCAGCCAGCAGCTTTACCTTGACTGGTAATCCAAAACAAACCCCAAGCTGCTGTTTAAAATTATATAAATCAAATAAATAGTAATAAAAAAAAACATAGGGTCCCCCCCCAAATTGGATCACCAGCAAAGATAAAGCTGACAACTGGCGCTTCACTTTGGCAACTCCCGTTGACCTGGTGTGGTGGCAAATGGGGTAATATTTGGGGGGTGATGCCAGCTGTGAATTGACAGCTGGCGTCAAGCCCTGGTATTAGTAGTCGGTGGGTGTCCAGCAGACACCCCCATTACTAATAGAGTAATTGTAAATGGTCACAAATAATAAAAGATATTTTATGTATAATAAAACCCCTGACACCAGCTTTCACTCACCATTTTATTTTAAAAAATAAAAATCCTTACATTCCGCCATAATCCATGAGGGGGTTCCATGACGTTCCTCCAAAGCGAACCTAAAAGACAGAACAAGAGAAAAGTATTAAAGAAAAAAGACAGGAGACATCCTCATTTACCAATTTATTACCCATCAAAACCCTAACCTGGTTCGTTGTAATCCATATGGAGGTCCTACGACATTCCCATATATTGTGTTCCAACCTATGAAGAACAGAACTTTCGCCTTAAACTGGGGCACCAGCCACCACCGGTTCTGATGCTGTGCTATGTGAGGACCACAACAGTGAACTGTGATACCTCATGAGTTCATCGCTGGTCACAGTAGTGGACGCACACAGTAGTGTCTGAACCACCGTGGGCAGTGATGAGCGGTGGTGTCATGAGTTTACCACATTTCACTGCTGTGATTCTCACACAAAGTAGCGTGAGAGCTGGTGGCTGTGAGATCATGAGTTCACTGCAGTGAAATGCGGTGAACTCATGACATCACCACTTGTCACTGTCTGTGGTGGTTCTCACGAGCCACGGTAAAGCTGCCAGCTTAAGCCTGCAGCAGTCTGTTTTACCTTAGCTAGCTATCAAATATAAATGGGAACACTACATTGTTTCTCTTTTAAATTAGTGAATTTGTGGCTACATATAAGACTAAACATCCTTTAGTGCCACATGAAAGGCACTAAAGGGTGCAAGCTTACAATATGTAAGGGGGGGCCATATACAGTATGTGTTTCACCTCTATCTACAAGTGCATCTCAATAACTCATTACAAACAGAGTGATCTATTTCAAGTGATTAATTCTGTTAATGTTGATGATCATAGCTTACAGCCATTGAAACCCCAAAAGTCATTAGCTTAGAAAAACTACCACAAAACTCCTGCAAAGGCTTCCTAAGCATTTAAAATGGTCCCTTAGTCTGGTTCAGTAGGCTACACAATCACGGAGAAGACTGCAGACTTGACAGATGTTCAGAAGGCAGTCACACAATATACAAGAAGGGTAAGCCACAAAAGGTCATTGCTAAAGTAGGTGGCTGATCAAAGAGTGCTGTATCCAAGCATATAATGGAAAGTTGAGTGGAAGGAAAAAGTGTGGTAGAAAAAGGGTGCACAAGTAACCGGGATAACCGCACCCTTGATAAGGTTGTTAAGTAAAGACCATTCAAAAATTTGGGGGAGATTCACAAGGAGTGGACTGAGGCTGGAGTCAGTGCTTCAAGAGCAACCACACACAGACGTATCCAGGACATTGGCTACAAGTGTTGCATTCCTTGTGTCAAGCCACTGATGACCAACAGACAATGCCAGAAGCGTCTTACTTGGGCCAAGGAGAGAAAGAATTGGACTGTTTCTCAGTGGTCCAAGGTGTTATTTTCAGTTGAAATTAAATTTTGCATTTCATTTGGAAATCAAGGTCCCAGAGTCTGGTGGAAGCGTGCAGAGGCCACAATCCAAGCTGCTTGAGATCTAGTGTGAAGTTCCACAAACAGTGATAGTTTGGGGAGCCATGTCGTCTGCTGGTGTAAGTACACTGTGTTTTATCAAGCCCAACGTCAGCGCAGCCATCTACCAGGAAATAGTAGAGCAGCCCTCTGCCAACAAGCTTTTTGGAGATGGAAATTTCATGTTCCAGCAGGGCTTTGGCACCTGTCCACACTGCCAAAAGTACCAATACCAGGTTTAATAACCACAGTATCACTTTGCTTGATTGGCCAGCAAACTCGCCTGACCTAAACCCCATAGAGAATCTATAGGGTATTCTCAAGAGGAAGATGAGAGACACCAGACCCAACAATGCAGACAGACTGAAGGTTGCTACCAAAGCAACCTGGGCTTCCATAACACCTCAGCAGTGCCACAGGCTAATCCCCTCCATGCCACGCCATATTGATTCAGTAATTCATGCAAAAGGAGCCACGATCAAGTATTGATTGCATTTACTGTACAGACTTTTCAGTAGACCAACATTTCTGAGTTTAAAATCATTTTATCAGTTGGTCTTATTTAATATTCTAAATTTCTGAGATAATGACTTTTGGGTTTTCATTGGCTGTAAGCCATAATCATCAACAATAACAGAAATAAACGCTTGACATACAGTAGATCACTCTGTTTGTAATGACACTATATAATATATGCATTTCCCTTTTTGTATTGAATTACTGAGATAAACCCACATTTTTGAATGATATTCTAATTTATTGAGATGCACTTGTGTTATCTATCTAGCCTATCCATCTATCTACGGTAGCTACCTAGCTTTTTACACTCTATGTTTAAAACGCATTGTGCATGCATGCCCATGTGCTGTCAGTGTGCAGCGTGTTCTTCTCGCACTCATTGACTTGTAATGGCTAGGTACACAGGCACTCACAGCATGTTGCGATTTGCCTCGTATGCCGAATATTTGCAGAGGGAAAACTAGCAAATGTGCTCCGCTCTATTGTTTAAAATTGATGAGAGTAGAATGCGATTTTTTTTTTTCTCGCATTGCATTCGCAGATTTTATACGCAGATGTGACAAAACCCTAAGGCCTAAGACACAAGGGGAGAAAAACGGTGCGAGTGGAGTGTGATAAAAAAAATCGCATTCCACTTGCACCAATATTAACCTGTGTGGCCCTAATCGGACCAAGAAAACAATCGCAGCAGGCTGTGATAGTAATGCGATCATTGTTTCTCTCGCACCCATTCAAGTCAATGGGGCGAGAAAAAAAATCGCACTGCACTCGCTGTACACCAGTGTACCGCGAGTGCAGTGCGAGAATGACAATTGCCGGCTACGGAGGAGAGAGGGAGATAAATCCCTCCCTCCCCTCCTCCGTGCCGGCCCGCCCCTCCGCAGCGCTGGCCCAACCCTCGTCAGTGCCGGCCCGCCCCCCGCAGCTGAGGTCCGCTCGCACGAACAGACAGTTGAAAGGACACTCGCATGACACTTGGCTCTGCTGTACTGCCAGTGTGAACCGAGTGTCATGCAAGGGGATAGCAGTGATCCCTGTGTGGCCCCAGCCTAATACAGAGATTCAGTTAATGTAGCTGACATCTGTTCTGCTGCATTTGAATTACAATGACACATTTTTTTCTTAATGCACTAGATAGCATAAAAAAATCTGCAATAAGCGTTAGCAAAGATGGTGTGCTTGCTAGATACAAGGGACTGTACTGAGTCTTTTCATTTCTTGTACAATCTTTTTTGTGAAGAGGTAAACTATTGTTTTATTTTTTTCTAATTAGAAAAACTGTTGCAGAAATGTTATCCAAATGTTACACTGGTGGTTTCCATAGCAATATAGTGTGTTCTGTTGCAGCTGCTGATTTTTTGGATACATAGGCTTTCTCTTTTTCAGCATTTTTTGGAAGATGGTTGAATTTTGTTAAAGAAAATAGATTTCTTATAGAAATATAAACATTTAACGCCTCAGGTCGGATTTTGAACTCCTGTTTTACTTGGACAATTTCACAACTATATATACAACATCTAAGCTGTGGCTTGGTGCCACATTTTGTTTCCTATGTGGTTTTTGCTACAAATTTTCTCAGAAGGAAAAGGAGGGTTTAATTTTATTTTAAAAAAAACCTTAGAAATGTAACATGTCTGTTTTTGCAAACCTGTTTTATTTTCCAATTTCACAGCCGTACACCCCACACCTATACTGTGGCCTGCTGCCCCATTTTGCTTTCCTATACATGTACAGTTAGGTCCAGAAATATTTGGACAGTGACAATTTTCGCGAGTTGGGCTCTGCATGCCACCACATTGGATTTGAAATGAAATCTCTACAACAGAATTCAAGTGCAGATTGTAACGTTTAATTTGAAGGTTTGAACAAAAATATCTGATAGAAATTGTAGGAATTGTACACATTTCTTTACAAACACTCCACATTTTAGGAGGTCAAAAGTAATTGGACAAATAAACCAAACCCAAACAAAATATTTTTATTTTCAATATTTTGTTGCGAATCCTTTGGAGGCAATCACTGCCTTAAGTCTGGAACCCATGGACATCACCAAACGCTGGGTTTCCTCCTTCTTAATGCTTTGCCAGGCCTTTACAGCCGCAGCCTTCAGGTCTTGCTTGTTTGTGGGTCTTTCCGTCTTAAGTCTGGATTTGAGCAAGTGAAATGCATGCTCAATTGGGTTAAGATCTGGTGATTGACTTGGCCATTGCAGAATGTTCCACTTTTTTGCACTCATGAACTCCTGGGTAGCTTTGGCTGTATGCTTGGGGTCATTGTCCATCTGTACTATGAAGCGCCGTCCGATCAACTTTGCGGCATTTACCTGAATCTGGGCTGAAAGTATATCCCGGTACACTTCAGAATTCATCCGGCTACTCTTGTCTGCTGTTATGTCATCAATAAACACAAGTGACCCAGTGCCATTGAAAGCCATGCATGCCCATGCCATCACGTTGCCTCCACCATGTTTTACAGAGGATGTGGTGTGCCTTGGATCATGTGCCGTTCCCTTTCTTCTCCAAACTTTTTTCTTCCCATCATTCTGGTACAGGTTGATCTTTGTCTCATCTGTCCATAGAATACTTTTCCAGAACTGAGCTGGCTTCATGAGGTGTTTTTCAGCAAATTTAACTCTGGCCTGTCTATTTTTGGAATTGATGAATGGTTTGCATCTAGATGTGAACCCTTTGTATTTACTTTCATGGAGTCTTCTCTTTACTGTTGACTTAGAGACAGATACACCTACTTCACTGAGAGTGTTCTGGACTTCAGTTGATGTTGTGAACGGGTTCTTCTTCACCAAAGAAAGTATGCGGCGATCATCCACCACTGTTGTCATCCGTGGACGCCCAGGCCTTTTTGAGTTCCCAAGCTCACCAGTCAATTCCTTTTTTCTCAGAATGTACCCGACTGTTGATTTTGCTACTCCAAGCATGTCTGCTATCTCTCTGATGGATTTTTTTCTTTTTTTTCAGCCTCAGGATGTTCTGCTTCACCTCAATTGAGAGTTCCTTAGACCGCATGTTGTCTGGTCACAGCAACAGCTTCCAACTGCAAAACCACACACCTGTAATCAACCCCAGACCTTTTAACTACTTCATTGATTACAGGTTAATGAGGGAGACGCCTTCAGAGTTAATTGCAGCCCTTAGAGTCCCTTGTCCAATTACTTTTGGTCCCTTGAAAAAGAGGAGGCTATGCATTACAGAGCTATGATTCCTAAACCCTTTCTCCGATTTGGATGTGAAAACTCTCATATTGCAGCTGGGAGTGTGCACTTTCAGCCCATATTATATATATATAATTGTATTTCTGAACATGTTTTGAACAGCTAAAATAACAAAACTTGTGTCACTGTCCAAATATTTCTGGACCTTACTGTACCTATGTACCAGTAGCATTTCTTGTTCAGTTATTTCTGACAATGTTGGAATAAGTGGGTCTAAAAGATTGTGAAAAGTTTATTATATTGTAGAAAACAATGTTATGCTCGCCGAGCAGGCATGGTATTAGTGGGTCAAAACAAAAAAATATGAATAGTCAGGTCCATAATTTGGAAGACTATGTGTATGAAAGGTCACCAAAAGGACACACAAAAGAGAGAGAAAGACCTTCACAAACCATGATTATTGCACTAATATCATAATTACAGGAAAATTCCAAGTCATGATCATAAGGTGCAAATTTATTCATGCATATATAAATTTAATAAAGGGATGTCACATGGGAACACAAAGTGCAGTAGTGCTTGTAAAATCACAGCCAGGGAGGTGTGTCTGAAAAAACAGGTCAGAAGACTGAATGGATAAATATATAAAAGATATTCCATTAGAATTGCAGGTATCCAGCCTTCTGTAATGCATCACACATATTAGATATGACAATGTGAATGGTCCTCAAAAACATATAACCAGCCAACGTAGTCAGGTTAGTCTAAATGCACAACAGCAGCCACTTTCATGAATTTATAGCATATTAGTTAATCATATAACAACACAGGTACGGTACATGAATCAAACAGATAAACAGACCTATGCAGGTTACAAGGAAGTGCTGCAGACAAGAGGGTCAAATCCATAGACCTGTACTACCATGGAAGGCCAGGTGGCCGAGGACCAGGTGCCATTACAGACCACTGGGGGTAACCCATGCTGGAAGTGTAGACATGATAACCTACCAGGGTAAGACTTCAGCCCCCGCACAGACACACCACCCTGCACCTCGACGCGTTTCGCTACCGCTTCGTCGGGAGGTCCTCCCTCTTTATTTGATTATTTCATTCTGAGAAGTAACATATTAATTTGCTGCGTGTGCTGAAAATGCCCACAATAGTTCTGTCGTAGGTGGTCTCACAGAAGACACCCACTGATCACCCTAACGTTATACATTTGTGGTAACTGTCAATGCAGCTGTTACTTGGATTTTCAGGTATTTAAAACCTGTTTTGGTGGACACAGGGAACCCACCCCTGATGAAGTCACCCTAGCTGGTGACGATACGCGTGGGGACTATATCCTCTGCTACTCTATTGAGGGGTAAACTTGGCGATGGCTGGTGATTAGGGCATAACATCTTTATATCTGTAGGTTATTCCTATGGGGAACCTTGACCTTGTTTGGGGATTTTCCTCTCCTGCAGAGTCCCTTGTGGCTTAATAGTGGCTCTGCATAACCTAATGCTATTGCATATCTAATTTCAACTATATGCTTTATGTACCATCTCTATTTGTATTTTTGTATGACTCTGCATGGTGTATATTTTATATCTAAAACTGTTTGGTTTATCCCCTACATATATTACATTGCCCTGTTTCACACCATTGCCTTCCCTTTGGGGAGCAGGGGTTATCCAACCTCAACAGAGGATTGGATTGGTTTGGATATGTGGCTGTATGCCTTTTAAATGTTTTTAATTGTGTGTGATCCCATGTCCTTTTTTTAATAAAGATTGCCTTTTTTCACATAATTTGGTGTATCCCTCTTGTTCGCACACTTCTGCCTTTCTGTTTTAATGTTGTATTAAGTGTGCTGAGGTGAACCCATTGACCCATATAGGGTATAATTAATCCTGATAGGTGGTGCCCTCCCCATTCTTTGCTACATTTGTGGTAACTCTCACAAATATATGGTGATAACCTCAATTACACAGCGTCTTAACAATTGCTTTTGTACATACATTGTTACATTATCTGATGCTTTGTATACTTTTTCCCAATCATTGAAGCCATAATAAGGCATTTATAGATATCTGTGGTACGGTGCACGCCTACACTTTCTAGTCACTGAAGCCATAATAAGGCATTTATAGATATCTGTGGCACGGTGCTCTCCTACACTTTCCAATCTCCCTGATTTCATGTGCTAAAGTCTAAAGCCCGCTTTACACGCTACAATATATCTTACGATGTGTCGGCGGGGTCACGTCGTAAGTGACGCACATCCGGCATCGTAAAGTACATTGTAGTGTGTGACAGGTAAGTGCGATTGCGATTCAATGTTAAAACGTTCATCGCATACACGTCGTTGAATCCTGACGAATTGCACGTCGGGTTGTTCAATGTTCCCGAGGCAGCACACATCGCAGTGTGTGACACCCCGGGAACATTGAACAGATCTTACCTGCCTCCCGCGGCTCCAGCCGGCAATGAGGAAGGAAGGAAGTGGACGTTCGCCGCCCACAGCGAGGTCGTATGGACGGGTAAGTACGTGTGACGGGGGTTAATCGTTTGTGCGGCACGTTCAACAAATTGAACGTGCCACACATACGATGGGGGCGTTGCAAATCGCATACGATATCATATGCGAAATTGCAACGTGTAAACCAGGCTTAAATGATGATGATGACAGAATAAAGAGGCAAATGGAACACAGAACAGTAGGGACAACATCTGCGGTCATCCAGGCGCCATGCACACGACTTTGGTAACGTTAACATCATGGTATTCGATACTAACAGCCATTAAAGCCATGATGGATCCCTTGTGAAATGCATCCAAATAACTTCAATTAAATTATGAAGGGTTCCACAGCTAAAGAAATTAAAAACCTGAAAAAAATAATATTTCTGTTCTTGGGCTAAATCTGCAGAGGTGGCAGAAGGATTTCTCTCCTACCACTCAACTTCACGACACAGTAGCACAACAAAATAATCCATTGTCAATTATAAGGGTTGTGATATATGGAGGGAGGAAAAGCACTCTGCTTCCAACACCCAGCACTGAATGAAAAGTGTACATTTTTCTGGAGTACGGAGATGTAAATGTTTAACCTCAGATCTGTCATGGAGGATATTAATAGCTTTGTGCAGGGATTATGTCTGCGCTGGACAAGAACTGAACAAACACAAGCGGCACATTGAGAGGTGCGGGAAGAAAGACACTTGGCCTTTGAAATACACTTTGCTGTCAGCAGTCTCACCTCAGAAGTAGCACAAAATTGCTTTAAAAACAGTGAAATCCAAGTGGGAGAGTGATGGCCATCATTATTTGTACCAGAGCGGTACTTCTCGTATATACATATAATCAATCAAGAACAGTATTTATTAGATCAATATTATATGTCACAACCATTTAGGAGTGATTTCATTTGGGATAAATGTCCTATAACGGTGTTACATTATACATGGCGTGAGTCCTAAAAGTAAGTATATAATTCATACCCCGCAGATCATACCCACATTACCCTGGAAAGTAGAACTGTGGAAGTGAATTACAATATGGTGGAATAAAAATGTTCTTAAGCCGACAACACTTCATGAAAGTCTCATTAGCTTTGGCGTCTTGTAAACCTGAAACGTCTTTTATTTTCAAGCTTTTTGACTGTTGGCACATTTTTTTTATCATCTTTCCAGCATTTTTGGTGTTTTCTGACTTTTTTTTAATCTCTTTTTCAATAAGAAATTGCCAACGGTTTTTGAAGCAAAAACAGTTAAAAAATATACCTGGCGTATTTTAAGCCTTCCCATTGACTTGCATTCTAAAGCTTAGAGCACCCTCAGATCGTGAAGCATCTGAAGAATGCTCAGGTCACTTCCTTTAACTGCTGGGCACCTTCGGAAACCTGAAGTATTTAAGACGCTCAAAAGCCTAAACATATGAACACCATGTTGTTTTACTGCGAGGTTGCACACAGTTCCCACACTGTATAATGGGGGTTTTACTCACTTTACTGCGATGCGAGGTAGACAGGAACACTTTTTACATTTAAAGTTCACCACGTTTATTAACAACATAAACTGCCCTGGCAACATAAGCACAAAGCCTTGTCCGGCTTAAAGAAACATATATTGTATTAAAGTCCGTTTAATTGAGGCATCTGACTCGCCCACCCCAGGGCTATGGGACACCCGGTGCCGGGCTGGACTAGTCCGGTGGTAGTCAGTGGTGGCTGGGCCCGGCTCCGTGGCCCTGGTGGGTGTCAGTAGAATATGTGGCTTGCTTGTTAATGGTTGTGTTCGTGACGCCACCTGTGGTATGCGGCTAATAAGCCGCCGCTGCTGTGTGAGGCCTCCGGGATGATATTATGGCAGCTATGATGGTACTGCTCCCCACAGGTGGAGCAATGCCCGGGGCACAGTTGGTGCTTGTGAAAGTCTATGGTGCTGTGTGACTAACACGGTGCAGGGCCGACAGGCGAGGAAAGAACCAGGCACAAACAACAGTCTCTTTACCTTTTCCTCTTTTACTCTGGGAACAGTCCAGTCCTGGGAGACCGTTACAGGTGGTGATGGGGATCCGGTCGGCCTGGAAGTACTTGGGGTGATCTTTCTGGCCAGCTGAGTATGAGGCCTACTCCTGTACCTTTCTTGGTGATGATAGGACCCTGCTTCTCTGAATCCAGCAATGGCCCTCTTCGCTGCTGGGACCAATGGCACGTCCCTTCCCTCTGTAGGTGGCTGCGCAGGCCCACTCCCTGGTGCTTCTCCGCTGGGGTCCACACCGGGCCCTGATGCTGCAGCTGTACCTTGGATGTGTCTGGGCCAGGGGCTTGCAGCTCCCCTGCCCTTCGGATTCGGCTACCAGGGACGGATTTTATACCCTGGCAACCACAGACTCCGATGTCCGAGTCTCTCTGCTGCCTCTCAGCTACTCCTGCTTCTCTGGGCCAAACTGCTCCAGCTCTAGGCCCCAGATTCACAGGACAGCTCACTCTGTGTCTGTTCACTTCTGCTGCTCCCTACAGACTAACTAACTCCTCCCCCAGGTCAGGCTTAAGGAAGCTCCCTGAAACTTCAGGTTCAGAGCTCCCCCTACTGGCCTGAGGGAGAAACTGCGGTGGATGTTAACTTACTGGCCAGTAGATTTCCCCATTACCTCCAGGCTCAGCATTAACCCTCAGGAGGGCAATGCCGTTGTGGCGACCAGGTCCTAGGGCGCCACACTCCCCCTTAGTTAAATTCAGTACTCCCGGACTGTAGAAACAAAACATAACATGTCATACATTTCATCCCAATATGGGAGGCACATTCTCTTTAACGTTACAATCTTAAACATTTCTATAAGAGTCCAGTGTGGCTCCCTGCCGGGTGTCCATTACACTGCTCCATGGGGGACCCGCCGCGATCAAACCCCCAACGTAGGCTCTGGGCGTGCGTCAGAGCATTGATGACCCCACTCTATGCACGCCGGACGGGTTTTTCTTCAGGGGTGTTTGAGCACACTGGTGCTAACTATGAACAATTTAGGTGTTGGCCACCCATAGTCCAGTGGCCCAATTGTCCATTTTCGCAATCAAAGAAAAAGAAAACATTTTGTGCACAACATGACAGACATTTTGCATAACTATTTACACTCTAATAAGTACTCTTTACTTTATACAGTAGACTCCCTATACCTTAGAGGGGGTTGTCCCCGAGTGCTGCGCTGGGACCTACGTAGCTCTGGTGTTTGCCCCTGACTACGTGGTACGTCTTCTATCTCAGCACTACAGGTGGGCCTAACCCCAATAGGTAAGCGTGATGGTTGCCTTTGTGGTCCAGGAGTCGCCAAGGGTATGACAGGTTCACCACTGACAGGGGGTTGATCCTCCTGTTCCACTGCTGGCGTGTCATCTCGTGCTGGAGCGGACGATTCTTTAGGTGGATCCGGAACCTTTTCTGTTTCTGGCTCGACCAACTGCGGAAACGCCAAAACTGGTACCACTATGGCATTGTTGATTCGGGTCCAAGTTTTGGGGAACTTCCCAAGGATGGTTTGAATCATCTCCCCTTCTTTCTCTTGACTTTGGGGACTTCCTTGTACTCCTTCCATTTCTCTTTGGATTCGGCACCGTTCAGGGCACGCTTTCAGGCGGTCTCGGGAAATTGCTTGACAGGTCTTGCCTTCATCTTTGCTTATGAGGCATACCTTACTATTGTCAAAGTTGGAGGGGATAATGGTGTAGGGCTCGTTTTCCCACTGATCATCCAACTTATGCGTCTTCCGCTTCTTCTTGAGGACTTGTTCTCCAGGTGCTAAGGGAGTTGCTGGGGCTGTTTGATTGTAATGCTGTTCTTGTCTCGTTCTTGCTTGAGACAGGCTCCTTTCCACGCACTCCTGGACCTTACGGTACCGCTGCTGCCGTTCTGCATCCCAATCCTCTATTTCTTGAACCGCCTCAGGCGACACAGTCCCCATCTCAAAGTCTACAGGCAACTTGCCTGGTCTGGCTCGCATCAGGTAAGCGGGGCTGCAGTTGGTCGAATTCACTGGGATGTGGTTGTACAAGTCTACCAGATCTGGCAACTTTTCTGGCCATTGGTTCCTCTCTTCCAGCGGTAGGGTCTTCAGCATATCAATAACCACATGGTTCATTTTCTCGCACAGTCCATTGGTCTGGGGGTGGTACGGTGTGGTTCGAATTTTCTTACAACCGTACATGTTACAGAACTCTTGGAACACTTCAGCCTCGAATGCAGGACCCTGATCCGTCAGTACCCTTTCCGGATAGCCGTGCGGTCGACAAAAGGATGCCTGGAACGCTCTAGCTGCCGTCCTGGCTGTCTGGTCCTTCACAGGCACTACTACCAGGAAACGAGAGTAATGGTCCACAATGGTGAGGGCGTACACATAGCCTGACCGGCTTGGTGTTAACTTCACGTGGTCCAGGGCCACCAACTCCAGGGGCTGCTTCGTGACAATTGGCTGTAGGGGAGACCTTTGGCTGGCATCATCCTTCCGCCTCAAGTTACACGGGCCACAGTCTCGGCACCATTTCTCGATCATCTTTCTCATGTGCACCCAGTAGAACCGATCACGGAGTAAGGCCTCCAACTTCTTCCACCCGAAGTGCCCGGCGTTATCATGATACGCTGCTAGGACCATTGGAGCATCCCTCTGCGGAACCACTATCTGCCAGACAAGTTCATTTGTTCGATAGTTGACATATCTCTTGCAGAGCTTGCCTTGGTAGGTGAACAGTCGTCCCCTCTCCTTCCACAGCTGCTGGGCTTCCTCTGGAGCGTCTTGGCCAAGATGGGTCTCAGCTTGCGCTAGCTTCTCCTTGACCAATCGCACGGCCGGGTCACCATTCTGTGTTTCTTCCCAATTATGGTGGAGTAATGGGTTGACCGAGACCTCGTGCTGGCTTGAGCGCTTCACTCCCACAGCATGCTCACACTGGGAAACACCTTGGTGATGGAAAGCCGGTAACTCTATCTCTTCGAGTTCATCCAGGTCTTCCCCAGACTCGGGTAAGTGAGGCATTCTGGACAGCGCATCAGCATTGTTATTCTTCTTGCCAGCCCGATACTTGATGGTAAAGTCAAAGTTAGACAGCCGGGCCATCCATCGCTGTTCCATCGCACCTAACTTGGCTGTTGCCAGGTGTGTCAACGGATTGTTGTCCGTGAAGATGGTGAACTTGGCCGATGCCAGATAGTGCTTGAAGCGTTCAGTCACTGCCCAAACAATAGCGAGGAACTCCAGCTTGAAGGAACTGTAGTTTTCTGGATTCCTTTCTGTGGGCCGAAGCTTCCTACTGGCGTACGCTATCACCCTCTCTCTGCCTCCCTGTACCTGGGACAGAACTGCTCCCAGTCCCACGTTGCTGGCGTCTGTGTACAGTATAAACGGTTGGCTGTAGTCAGGGTAGGCCAGAATTTCTTCTCCCGTGAGAGCCCCTTTCAGCCGGACAAAGGATGTTTCCAGTTGGCTGCCCCATTCAAATGGAGGGCTCTGCTTCTTAGCCTGCTTCGGCTGGCCCACCAGGAGATCTTGAAGGGGCGCTGCTATCTTGGTGAACCCATCAATGAACCTTCGGTAGTAGCCCACCAGTCCAAGGAACTGCCGCACCTCCTTCACCGTGGTGGGTCTTGGCCAGTCCTTAATTACCGTGACTTTCTCCGGATCAGGTGCCACGCCTTCTGCGCTGACCACATGACCCAGGTACTGTACCTTTGGCTTCAAGAGGTGACATTTGGACGGCTTGATCTTCAGGCCATATTTCGACAAGGACTCAAACACTTCTGCTAAGTGCTTCAGGTGGTCCTCATAAGTCTTGGAGTAGACTATTACGTCATCCAGGTACAGCAGCACGGTTTCGAAGTTGTGGTGGCCCAAGCAGCACTCCATCAACCGTTGGAATGTGCCTGGGGCGTTGCAGAGCCCGAATGGCATACAATTGAACTCACAGAGACCCATTGGTGTCGTGAATGCAGTCTTCTCCTTGTCCGCCTCTGCCACGGGAACCTGCCAATACCCACTGGTGAGATCCAAGGTGGAGAAATAGTTAGCTGACTTTAAGGCTGTTAGTGACTCCTCTATTCTGGGTAGTGGATAGGCATCTTTATGTGTAATGCGGTTAATTTGCCTGTAATCTACACACATTCTCATTGTACCATCTTTTTTCTTTACGAGCACTAGTGGAGCTGCCCAGGGGCTACAACTATCTCTGATAACCCCAGCCTCCTTCATTTCCCGTAACATTTCCTTGGCACACTGATACTGTGCGGGGGGTACAGGGCGGTATCTTTCTTTAATGGGATGATGATCACCCGTGGGGATTTGATGTTGAACCCCTTTCACCTGCCCAAAATCTAGGGGGTGTTTGCTGAAGACCCGCTCATACTCCTGTACCACCCGGTAAACCCCATGCTTTTGGTGTGAGGGGGTGGAGTCGGTGCCCACATGTAATTTTTGGCACCAGTCTTCCGGCTGCCCCTTGGAGCCATTGTCTTCCGCCTGGTCGGACGGGATCAAGGGTTCCACTGCTTTAATGGTATTGTTGCTGACAGTGTACAATTTTGCCACAGTGGCATACCGGGGCAATTTGGCCTCCTCCTCCCCACAATTCAGGACACGGACGGGCACTCTCCCCTTGCGGACGTCCGCTACCCCTCTGGCTATCAGGACTCCAGGCCTACTGTCTGAATACATTGGTTCTACCAAGGCATGGTAATCCTGACCCTTGAGGCCTATTGCTGCCCGACACCATATCAACATTTCACTTCTTGGGGGTATTACAATGGGGAGGGGGTCACTTACCCTCACACTGCCAATTTCTCCTCCGGCCAGCTCTACCTGCTGCCTCCTCATCAGGGCTCTGATCTCCCTCTGTAGGGCACGCTGCTGCCCGGAGCTGGCGGTTTCAGACGCCTGCTGTAACAAAATTATCACTTCGGCAATACAATTTTCTATCACATTTGTACCAATGGTTAGCAGTGGGTCAGATTCTTTGCGATCAATATCTACAATTATCATCCCCTGACATGGCAATTCCACCCGCCCCACTTTAATGGTTACTTCTTTGTACCCAATCTGAGGTAAGGGCTGACCATTACTGGCCACAATTGTTAAATCATCATCTGGGCCATGGTCAATGTCTGAATCGGCCCAATATCTTTTGTACAGTTTGTGGGGGATGGTTGTTACCTGGGACCCCGTATCCAGGAGGGCATTCAAAGGGATTCCATCCAGCACAATAGGAAGGACCGGTCGTCCTCCCACATACTTGCTGCGGCTGGGGGTTGAGCCGGGCTTCCTTACACCTGGGGGTCGGCTCCTGGCCCCAGGCTCGGCCCATTTAAAGGACAGCGTCGTGCAATGTGGCCCGCCTGGTTGCAGTTGCGGCAGATCGGTTGTCCTGTTGAATCGTACCGGTCTGTGTCTCTGCCTCGGGTCGGCGGAATCCTTCTCTGTCGCATCCATGGGACGTCCTCTGGGCTGGAGGCCAACTCGATTTTCGCAGGCGAGGGGGTCATTTGTAGAGACTGCACGGTCTTGGCAAGGGCAGCCACAGTCTTGGTCAGCTCCTGGACCTGTTGTCTGAGCTCCGCAGTGGGATCCTTATCCAGGGACTGCGCCTCAGCCCCTGCAGTGGCTCGTGTTGCAGGCACCACCCCGGGGTACGTGATAGCAGGAGGCCGGAGGGGTACTGGGTCATTCGGCGTAGATTCTCTCAGTACCCTGATGGCCTGGTCCTTAAACTTGGCAAAGTCCAGAGCAGGGTTCTGCAGGACCAGGATACGCAGCTGGGTCCTGTGGGCATCTGACAGGAGCCCCTCTATGAACTGCTCAGTTAGGAGTTTGTGTTCTTCACGTACACTCTCTGGGTCCACCTGTTTAACTGCTTTCAGGGCCTCCTGTAAGTTTAAGGCATAGTCCCGTATGCTGTCTGTGGCCCGCTGCTTACACCCAAAGAATCTCATCTTTATCTCTGCTGCGGTGCGGGTGTCAAAAGTACTCTTTAGCTTGGCCAGTATCTGGGCTGCTGTCCCTTTATCTGTATCAGGCCATGACTTCGCTTCACGCTGGGCTGCGCCGGCTAGCTGCCCCATTAATATGCCCACCTTCTGACTCTCAGTCAGCGGATACACCCGGAATAAGCTGTGCAGGCTTTCTCTGAAGTCACTCAAGGTATGGGACTCCCCGGAGTACTGCGGCAGCCATTCTGCTCCCGGTATGTATGGCATGGTGATCGGCATTACCGGCGCTACAGTGGGGGCCGGGGCGACGGCGACTGGGATTGCTTCTGCTGGTGCTGCGGCGTCTCGGGCTATGGCAGCCACCTGCCCTCCCTCTGAGTCGGACATCTTTCTCCCCCTTAGTGAACCTTACCAGGCTCCGTTTACTTTTCAAATTTTCTTCCGGGTCGCGCGGGGTTAACAGCGCTCTGCTCTGATGGCGCGCTCCCTTCGCGCTCTTTGTCAGGCACGCCCCCCTTCTTCCTGCGCTCGGCGAGGCTAATGGCGGCGGTGGTCTGCAGCCAGTACACAATCTTTTAAGCACAATTCCGGCAGGCGCACAGTACCCGGTGGGACCGGGCACGAAATCCTGTTCGTGACGCCAAAAGTTGACTCGCCCACCCCAGGGCTATGGGACACCCGGTGCCGGGCTGGACTAGTCCGGTGGTAGTCAGTGGTGGCTGGGCCCGGCTCCGTGGCCCTGGTGGGTGTCAGTAGAATATGTGGCTTGCTTGTTAATGGTTGTGTTCGTGACGCCACCTGTGGTATGCGGCTAATAAGCCGCCGCTGCTGTGTGAGGCCTCCGGGATGATATTATGGCAGCTATGATGGTACTGCTCCCCACAGGTGGAGCAATGCCCGGGGCACAGTTGGTGCTTGTGAAAGTCTATGGTGCTGTGTGACTAACACGGTGCAGGGCCGACAGGCGAGGAAAGAACCAGGCACAAACAACAGTCTCTTTACCTTTTCCTCTTTTACTCTGGGAACAGTCCAGTCCTGGGAGACCGTTACAGGTGGTGATGGGGATCCGGTCGGCCTGGAAGTACTTGGGGTGATCTTTCTGGCCAGCTGAGTATGAGGCCTACTCCTGTACCTTTCTTGGTGATGATAGGACCCTGCTTCTCTGAATCCAGCAATGGCCCTCTTCGCTGCTGGGACCAATGGCACGTCCCTTCCCTCTGTAGGTGGCTGCGCAGGCCCACTCCCTGGTGCTTCTCCGCTGGGGTCCACACCGGGCCCTGATGCTGCAGCTGTACCTTGGATGTGTCTGGGCCAGGGGCTTGCAGCTCCCCTGCCCTTCGGATTCGGCTACCAGGGACGGATTTTATACCCTGGCAACCACAGACTCCGATGTCCGAGTCTCTCTGCTGCCTCTCAGCTACTCCTGCTTCTCTGGGCCAAACTGCTCCAGCTCTAGGCCCCAGATTCACAGGACAGCTCACTCTGTGTCTGTTCACTTCTGCTGCTCCCTACAGACTAACTAACTCCTCCCCCAGGTCAGGCTTAAGGAAGCTCCCTGAAACTTCAGGTTCAGAGCTCCCCCTACTGGCCTGAGGGAGAAACTGCGGTGGATGTTAACTTACTGGCCAGTAGATTTCCCCATTACCTCCAGGCTCAGCATTAACCCTCAGGAGGGCAATGCCGTTGTGGCGACCAGGTCCTAGGGCGCCACACATCCTCCACAGTGAATTGGATACAGTTCTTATAATTACTATTCCACTGGCCCCGGCCAGTATTTACAAACGGCTTTCAAGATCTTTACCTTGACCACAGGTTTCATTCCAGGACATTGCAGCCCTCCATGCATTGACTCCTGTCAGGATACGTCCAGGACCTCCCTCAGAGGCTTCTTCCTACAGCTGAGCACTATCCATGCTCGCTGCAGTCTCTCTCCATGTGTCAAACAACAGACTCCATTAAATCTCTCATTTAACCTGTCAGACACATGTCAAGCACACCCATGGGTGGGGTATGTAGGAGGCCAGACCGACCCATCTCTTCAGCAACCTGTGATCCTCCTGACCCTGTAAATACTACAGCAATCATCAGTGGCACTCCTCAGGATCACACCGCTTAAGTGGCACATACTGGCCATTAATACTGCAGCGGGTTGCCTTCTCACATTACATAGAAATGTATATGTTGATTTTTTTTAATGATTTCTTTGTGCTTTTCAGGCAGCTTTAGGAGCAGAACTTCTTCAAACCTATCTAGAAAGGATGTCATGTGAACATACACTTAAGGGTGCTTTACATGCTGCGACATGGCTAACGATATATCGTCGGGGTCACCTTGTTAGTGACGCACATCCGGCGCCGTTAGCAGCATCACAGTGTGTGACACCAAGGAGCGACGATCAACGAGCGCAAAAACATGAAAAATCGTTGCTCATTCACACGTCGCTCCTTTCCCAAATATCATTGCTGCTGCAGGTACGATGTTGTTCGTCGTTCCTGCGGCAGCACACATCGCTATGTGTGAAACCGCAGGAACAACGAACACCTCCTTACCTGTGTCCACCGGCAATGAGGAAGGAAGGAAGAGGTGGGCGGCATGTTCCGGCCGCTCATCGCCGCCCCTCCTCTGCTATTGGGCGGCTGCCGTGTGATGTGCCTGTGACGCCGCACGAACCGCCCCCTTAGAAAGGAGGCGGATCGCCGGCCAGAGCGACGTCGCAGGGAAGGTAAGTACGTGTGACGTGTGTAAGCAATGTTGTGCGCCACGGGCAGCGATTTGCCCGTGACACACAACCGACGGGGGCGGGTACGCTCGCTAGCGATATCGGTACCGATATTGCAGCGTGTAAAGTACCCTTTACACTTTCTTTTTGTAACAGGAAAAAATTCCAGCAAAGGATCACGTTGAAATATAGAATAAAAATTCACCTTTTATTAGAAATATAATTAAAAAAACAAAAGTACTAAAGGAATCCTGGCAATAAAGTTAAAAGCAGTCCATGGTGGAAAAATCAGATAACGCGTTTCGGCTTAAAGAGCTTTCATCACGATCTACATACACTTTCTTTTTGTTACACTGAGTGGTTTCTGAGTGGAATTATAGAACTGTACAGTTTTACCAAAGATTGCTCCCCAACTGGGCTTTATTAACTGTACACATGCCATCAATCTGTTACAGGGGAAAAACAATGCTGGGCTTGTAGTCATGTTTTTTCTTTTTCAAAATTTTACTAAACAGGAATGTAGTGGTAAAGTTTGATAAACAAGATGATCATTGGAGCCCCATCCACTCCTTCCAAGACAGGCACATTTGTTCATCAAAGCGATTACACCATAAATCTGTATAAATCTCTTTGAAAAGTCTCAAAGTTTTTGTACAACACGGAGATGCCCAAAAAAATGAGTGACTTAACGACCAGTTTTGCCCAACTCCAACAAAATGGGTTGATCTGGGGTGAAACAGAGGCGGACTATGGGAATGATTCCATAGCTCATCTAATTCATGACATCCTTACCCCAGAAATCCTACTCCCTGACTAGAGTAAGATTTAAAGATTTGTGGGGAAACACAAAGATAAACGTCTTTTTTCAGTGCCTAGGATCAAAGGATCTGTGCTCTTTATGAGAAAAAGAAAAATTCAAGTTAAATGTGTTGTTCAGGATTAGAAAAACATGATTGTTTTCTTCCAGAAACAGCACCGAATCTGGATGTCTGTAATATTGCTGCGCAGCTCCATTTACTTGAAAAGTGTTACATGGTGCAATACCAGACACAACCCATGGACAGTTGTGGCATTCAGGCAGTTTTGTTTTTCTTATCCTACAAATTACTGTCCTTAACATGTGACACATTAAAGAGAACAGGACAGCTAATACATGCTGCCCAATCTATGGGCATCATGTATCAGACCATGGCTGTATTATCTCAGCCAGGTATGTTTGACTCTGAAAAACAATCGTATTTTCTGGCGTATAAGATGACTGGGCGAATAAGACGACCCCCAACTTTTCCAGTTAAAATATAGAGTTTGGGATATATCGTATATACTTGAGTGTAAGCAGACCTGAGTAATATCCCCATTGTTTAGTGATGTCCCCTGCTGTAATGTCCCCATTGTTTAGTAATGTCCCCTGCAGTAATGTGCCCATTGTTTAGTAATGTCATCCTGTTGGTTCCCTTCTGTCCCCTATCCTGCTGTTGTTTAAACACAATAAAAGATATTCTCACCTGTCCTCCATGCCCGCGGTGCCTCCAGCTGCTTCTTGCAGTTTGCAGGCACACAGACCCCTCCGTGATAGCGTGAACAGAGCGGCCACTGCAGGATGTCTTCATGGTTTTACTACAGTTGAATGCCTTACGGCGCCTAAAGCATTCAACTACAGGCCCTGTGTATTGGACGCGATCATGGAGGAGTGCTTCTTGTAGATCGCAGGCACACAGACCACTCCATGATAGCGTCCAATACATAGGGCTGCCGAGGCTGTCAACGTTTTACTGCAGTTGACTGCTTTGTGGCGCCGTAAAGCATTCAACTGTAGTAAAGCCATGACGACATCCTGCAACGGTCTGTGTGCCTGCAGACTGCAAGAAACAGCTGGAGGCACTGCGGGAACGGAGGAGAGGTGAGAATATTTTTATTGTGTGTAAACGACGGCACTGTGCACCGCCGTATAAGATGACACCCAGCGTATAAGATGACCCCAAACTTTTGAGAAGCTTTTCAGGGGTTAAAAGTAATCTTATACACTGGAAAATATGGTGCTTTATTAGCCGGCCAGGGACTAGACTAGTTGGACAGGTCAGTTCCTGGTGGCACTCCCCCGAATACACGACTCTGTCTACATCTGTTTTGAGCAGAGACTTATTACTTATTTTATTACTTATTCACCTATTTTGATACTGTATACTTTGTATGTCTGTGTTAAGCTGCTTTAGTGTAAATCTACATTCTTACATAGGTTGTATGAAATGTACTATTTACCTTAATTGTGGAAATACTGGATTGCACATCATTGTATACGACTTACATTACTTCATTTACAGCACATTCCTTGCTTTATACAGCTTAACGCGCTGTTATGCTCGCCAGTCAAGCGGAGATTTCAGCGAACCCACTGGCCCACAGGACACAGAAGATACAGAGGGGCTTAACTGCAAATCTATACCAGGTTTTGTCGCTTGATGGTGAGGGTGTTGCACTGCAGGTGTGAGTCCAGATGCCACTCAGGAAGACTGGTGTGATTGCTTTCCCCAGTGGAACAGGAGCAACAGTCTCTTAGATAAACTACAGCAGCAGCCAGTGAAAAGGTTCTGTCCAGGATGGATGGATGGACAGATGGATGCGGCAGCAGCAACTGGTAATGATACTTCGAGGCATCGGGTATCGTGGTCAGCGGCTGGTGTGGCGGCTCGCAGCAGCAGCAGGTTAGGGATAATGATAGCAGCATACTGGCATACAAACAGATATCAGCAACAGAACTAGCACAATCTAACAGCGGCAGCAGCACAGTGTTAGGGGACCTGAGAACTAGCAACATATTAGACTCGTTGCCCAGGCACCTCTCATAGGGCAAATGTCCCTTAAGTACTTGCAGCCTCATGGCCTGTGAGGTACTTCCGAGTTAAGGATATGATGGCCCTTTAAGAAAGGGGCATGGCTGTGCGCGATCCCCTAGAGGAACAGCAGGAAGTCAACTGACACCCCCGCTGAGATAGAGGCGCAGGACAGCGCGGGGACGCCAGTGTAGGTGTTACACATGCTCAATATGACGGGCAGTTTTTCATCAATTTTTAAGTATTTATTTATTCTTTAAGAACCTGTCCTAGCATATTAGAACAAATCAGGTAGAGCTGCATTTGCATCACGAAGTTTCACTATTAGAAATCTAGAAATTGACGAAAGTTTGATGGTACTCAATATACGATATACTTAAGGGGGTTTTACACGGTAGCGATATCGCTAGCAATTTGTAGCGATAGCGAGCGTGTAAGTACCCGCCCCCGTCACGCATGAGGATTGTTAGTGATCGCTGCCGTAGCGAACATTATCGCTACGGCAGCGTCACACATACTTACCTGGTCGGCGGCGTCGCTGTGACTGCCGAACAATCCCTCCTTCAAAGGGGAGGGACGTTCGGTATCACAGCGACGTCACTGCAACGTCACTAAGCGGCAGGCCAATCAAAGCGAAACGGTGGAGATGAGCAGGACGTAACATCCCGCCCACCTCCTTCCTTCCGCATTGTGGCCGGCGGCAGGTAAGGAGACGTTCCTCGCTCCTGCGGTGTCACACACAGCGATGTGTGCTGCCGCATGAGCGATGAACCACCTGGATAAACAACCCTTGCCGATTTTTGAGTTTGGGACAACCTCTCCATGGTGAATGATTTTCACCATTTTTGAGGTCGCTTAAGGTCGCTGGTCAGTGTCACACGCTGCGATATCGTTAATGACGCCGGATGTGCGTCACTAACAACTTGACCCCGACGACCAAACATTAACAATATCGTAGTGTGTAAAGCCCCCTTTAGGTAACAGGTTATCTTTTCTTTTCCCAGAGAACCCCTTTAAGATGTTTTTCATGTTTTAATTTTATTCTTTATGTTGTGAGCCAATAATTTGTCTTTGTATAAATACTTTTTTCTTACTTGAGTTTTAATAATTTTGTGTTATTGTATTGCATGTTTAGTCTACATTGGTGGAGAATTTTGTAAGAAAACCAGCCAAACCAGAAACCCATCTGTATACAGCTGTTTTGGGGGACTTGTTCCTCATTATACAGAAGAAGGTCATCATTAGATGGATGAACAGCTGTTGACGCAATCTCCGTATTATATTTTGGTTCACAGATTGCTTAAACTATGCAATCATGGCCAGTCTTTACATCGGTAAGAGGATTGATATGTCTTTCTCTTTCCTTCTTCTATCAATGTATCTGTTTTTTAATAAGCTTTAGATGTGGGAGGCACGGTCGCTCAGTGGTTAGCACTTCAATCTTGCAGCGCTGGGGTCCTGGGTTCAAATCCCTCCAAGGACAACATCTGCAAGGAATTTCCATATTCTCCTTGTGTTTGCGTCAGGATTGCTGTCGCAGAGAGTGTGATCAGGCTGTGCACGAGGGAGGTTCATCAATACCAGTATCTACTTTAGTGGGATGTGTGTACGAGGACACACATTCAGCTGAAATGTATACCAGCGCAAATGTAGCGACCCACGGGGCCTGGAGGGCTACCCTTCCCTGAGCCAGTGGTATTTTGGGGTTACTATGACTGGCCTGACCCGGCTGCATGTAAAGAGGGTGCAAGGGGTATGGGGGGTTTTGCTTTGCAGCGCAAACCGTGGTGCTCGGCCAGGGATTAGCCACCGCTGGGAGATGTTGCTCTCCTCCAGGACTGATGTTACTGCAGCTCAGATAGTCCAGCTCCCCACAGGTGGAGCAAACCCCAGGGAGGAAGGTGGTGATGGGGGAAAGGGCCGCTGGCGCCCAAGCGCGGGGTGCCGGTAATAAGAGGCTGAGGTAGCGAGTCAAGGTCTTTTACTCACAGTTCTTAGGATGCTGCCCTCAGGGTGCCGGACACCGCCGTGCTGGGACCAAGCCAATCCCGGATGAATCAGAGGTCACCACCGGTGTTGTGGACCGTGTGAGAACTTCCTCCTTGCGCTTCTAAAGTCAGATACCTGTGGCCTAAAGCTATTTGGGGACCCCGATGTTCTTGGCTTTAGTTCCCGTCCCATTCACAGGCAGCGCAAAACAATTATGGGCCAGACCATGGTCTTGACTCCTGTCTCTATATGCTACTGGTGCCCCGGGACTTCTGTGGTGGGCAATGGGATGTGAAATCTCCCTTCCCTGGCAGATTCTGGTGGCGCAACGTGGAGTGTACGCCACCCTAGGATTCTGCACCCTGAGTGCGCCGGTCCCAAAGAGGCTGTTGGGGCTCACCATCCGGCTACCGTGTTGCTCCATTGTCTCACTGGCTCCACCCGGTCATCTCCTGTTTCTCCCAGTCTGCCCGGTCCTTTCCAGTCTGCCCGGTCCTAACAGAGGGGGCTCTGAAGCACGCCCCTCCACTACCATGGTCCTACAAGGCCATGATGTCCTGGCACTCTCCTTCTCTGCTTCCCCATGATAGCTCTGAAGCTCTCATCCTGGGTGGTCTTTCTGAGGGAGCTGTGTAGCACACCCCTCAGTGACCTGGCTTCTCCTGCATCTCAGACTGATCACAAGTGATTTGCTATGTGTTCTGTAACTTCCCCAGTCAACCCCCACTATCCTGATGACTCAACCTGCTCGGGAAAAACCCATTGCTATGGTGACCACTTGTGTTGTGTACCTGCTGGCTGTGTTGTGCAAGCAATGAGCACAAGATGTTGTGTAAGCTATGAACACCAGTGGTTAACCTCTTCTTACCCGGGATAAGTACTGCACCTCAAGGCAGATGCAATACCCTGTGGCGACTGAAGCTTCAGGGGCACCACACAAAGACCTGTCAGGTTACCCAAAGTGCAACATGCGCTGGCCAATCAGATGCCTTCAGCTGATGTCAGCGGACCTTTCAAAGGTGGTGCATGGCAGTGACATCATTACATATAATTACAGAAAATCAATATTCAACTCTGAAGATGAATATTAGTTAAAATATAGCCTAGTAGCCATCAATCCAATATAAACCCAGTGTAGATAAGAACACTGAATAAAAACAAAGCAAGAAGAAAAAGACAAACAGTTAAAAACTCTTCTTATCTACACTGGTGTCATGAAAATATAATAAGCAGATATGTTTTCATGGTCTCTGGATCAGGAGTGATCCCCCCCTCCCTCCAGGGCACTACCAAATTAACAGCCAGCAAACGCTTTCCTGGTCAGGGGATGTAACAGGTACATTTCAATTAAGTTACAACACCTCTCCCCAGTTCTTCAAAGACCCCCTGCGTAGCAAGAGACCTCCGACTACAATCTGTATACACAGGGGTGGAGTACAAGTTTCCTGAATGAATATTGCTTTTCTGATCAAAAGGCTAGGGCAGCCGTATTGTCTCCGTTGGGGAAGTATTAATATTGCGAGATATATATGTCCCCCAGATATGGCGGGCATATCGCTGATTTCAAAATTCCATAACGCAGATCTCACATATTTCAGCTTAATCGTAGGATATACGGAAGAGCCACAAATTAATATCTGTCCCCCAGAACATACCGGATCCCCCTTGTGTGGTATCCACCTTCTGCTAAAATTATAATATAAAAAATGAGGGTAATATCGTCCGTGTGGAATGCTCCCTCACGGAGATATGAGGACCATGAGGATTCCATAATGTTGGAAGAGGGGAAAACCCCCTCACTTACATGATGTCAGCAGAGGTGGGGGCTGCGGGTTGGACAGAGTTTAATAAAAGCCAGTGTCTTAGTAGCCACTGTGTCAATGCCCAGAGGATATACATTCTGTGTATAGGATTGTCCATTTCCAAGGGGGTGCCACTCCCCCATATATCTGAGCCATAATCCGTGACCAGGTGTAGTAATCTCTTTCATTTTTCCTTTTATATTTATGTAACTGCATACTGTACTTGTATTGTTCCCTTTTGTAAATTCTTGTATATTTTTATAAACACTAAGGGGGCGCTACTAGAGAGTAGTTGTATTCATGACAAATCAGTGGACAGCAGGTAGGATTCTGGTGTGACCCCCCCGGCTGTTCCTGACAACTGGGTTTATATTGGATTGATGGCTACTCGGCTATACTTTAACTAATATTCATCTTCAGAGTTGGATATTGATTTTCTGTAATTATATGTCTTCACTATCTACGATTTGAAGTATACAAGATATGTACCTTGGAACCCTGCGACGACACATTAATATGTTCAAGCTATGTTTTTTGTATGTATGGATTTTTTAAGGATGGATGGTATTATATGTGCGAGATTTAGTAGCTCCTTTCTGTAAAGCTCTAACTGCACTGCAGTTGTGAAAACACAAAAATGTGTTGTGCCACAAAACAAAAAAAGAAAGCTAAACGCGTTGAACACAAAGTAGCATTTATCAATATATTTGCTTGCAATCTTCCCAATAACTAGACAACTAAAGCTATATACATAAATGTGGCTTACAAAGTCTTCTAGTTATTTTGAACTAATAAATATTAGGCTTTATGCTGACAATTTTCAGTGGGTCAGTGTGCATTTACAGTAGGTTGTTCTTAGAATATCATTTCCAAACTAACTGGAACAATTAGTGAGTAAATGACTTATCGAGTTCCTGCAGCATTATGAATTGATGGGGGGCTGTCATGGTCTGATAGGAAGGAAGTAGCCGCTGCAGCTTCAGGAAGCAGAGATGTCAGGATGTGACGGCACACAGGGCATGTTCCAGATTTTTGTAACCACAAAGTCACACATGGCTTATGGAAGAGGTGGTGACAAGGGAGCTCTGTTAAAATCTCATCTTTAATATACTCGCTACAGCATATGGCACAGCACTGGTCTTGACCTACAAGAATGTGTTCATCAGTGATGACGATCTGTGGAAGACACTCAATGCTTTCTTTTGTTGCTGGAGGGTGGGCCTGTTCCACATC
This sequence comes from Anomaloglossus baeobatrachus, assembly GCF_048569485.1. Taxonomy (NCBI): domain Eukaryota; kingdom Metazoa; phylum Chordata; class Amphibia; order Anura; family Aromobatidae; genus Anomaloglossus; species Anomaloglossus baeobatrachus. Next base: position 412,462,840 of record NC_134355.1, on the reverse strand, counting down.
TACCGCTAGAGACTCCAGATGTGCCAAAGCAGTCTCCATTGCTTGTGCAAGCCTCTCTTCAAGAGCCATGTATGTAAGAAACTGAGAATCCATGTAGGACATTGCTTGAGCTACGCCAATACCATCTCCAAAGTCATCTAGCAACCTCCATTCAACTTCCAAATCTTCACTCATACTCGAGTCATCCTCCAAATTGTTATTCCCATCCAAAATAATTATATGTGCGACAATCGATACTTTAACTATCCCTACACGGATAATGGGAGGTATCCCTTTTATTGTGATTTAGTATTATGGATTCCATTAATTACTGGCAAAATGGAACAACTTACCATTTCTGTAAAATACTTACATTGATGCTGTCTAATTAATGTACTGTTATGTCTTTTAATAGATGTAATCTATATTTAGTGTATTGTTCGGGGTGATAACATGATCTCTTATTTTCCGGTATAGTACTGGCTTCATTGGAGTGAATTGACATATGCTATTCATATCTGTTTTAGCCCTGTGCTTTGCCAATAAGAAAGATGGCTGCCGCAGTGGCACGGGGTAGGTGATGGAGTTTGGCGTGGAAAGAAGGTAGGCCACACACAGGATTGCAGTGTAACTGGGTTCTTTACTTACAGCAGTTTGGTGGATGGTACCCGAAGGAAGGCTGGTCTTTACCACTGGTCCCCTTAGTCCCAGTTTGGTGATCTGGTGGATTATTTCCCCTACACCCTTCTCTAGTTGGTAGGTCTTCGTGGCTTAGAACGTCTTGGGGTCCCCTCCTTGTAGTCTCTCAGTCTTTAGTCCATACTGCGGGCAGTTTGAACCCTGTAGGGTCGGTGTTCAGTTCCGGTCCCTTGTTCTCCTGTCAATACTGGTGCCCCCGGACTTTATGGTCAGTGAGGTCCTGGATGGTCCCCTCACTGTGCAGATTTTATCAGGTCTGCCTGGAGTGTTTGCCTGACCTAGGATTCTGTACCCCGTCGGTGCTATGGTTCCGGGAGCACTTCACCATACTCAACCGGCAACCACACGCCTTGGCCCTCAGGTCACCGTCACACACTCCCGTCAGGTGCGGTCACGTCCGTCTCCTCTCACTTCCACTTACTGACTCCAACTCCATGTCTGACTGTCTGACCCCTTCCACCTGGTTGTCATATAGTGGACTGGGTCGGCTCCAGCCCTGGGTGGCTATCCATTGGATCCAAGTCTAGACTGTCACCAGTCCTTGGGGAAGGGAAAAACTGGGATTATAATGTGTTTTGCTGTTACCAGAACTGGTCTTCCAGGTTCCTGGAGGTAGGCCCTGCATCTTTGACAGGATGCAGTACCTAGTAGCTCCTGATGGCTTCAGGGGCACTACATTTCCCCTTGGTTAATTCCAGCACATCGGGAAGCAAAAGTGACCCAGGCTAACACTTAATTTTCATTTTTAAACATTAACATTCTTCCCTCGCAGGGAAGGCATTTCCTTCAACGTTACTAACTGGATTACCCATCCCATCAACCAGCCTGGTCCTGGTCCCAAAACCACTAGGAGGCATGTCACCGGTTTCCATGGTGACTGGGTCTCGGCTGCCTCTGCCGCAGACCCTTCCTGTGACCATTTCCTCTCCTTGCTGGTGGTGTCAATGGGGTCCTTTTTGTAAGGTTGTACTCTGGTAGTAGGCACAACTGGTGCAACTATTTACAAACAAAAGTTTTTACTGCTGCCAGTCCTGCAGTTTTGGTCCATATTTTCCAAACATTATTTTACAAAACCAGGTTAAAGGCAAAACCAACATTCTTTATACATTATCAACATTTTTCAGTGTATAACTCTATTTACATACGGACACCATCTTACACATTTTCTGTGAACACCTATTCTCCGTATCTGAGTGGGGGCTGACCAAAGTTGCTATAACTAGATCTGCATAACCCTAGTTAGCTGATCCCTGTTGTTTTCTGGTGTCTAATGCAAGTGTCCCACCACTGGTTGTAGGTAGACTAGGTAGTTGTCTGCGTCTTCTCAGTCCTTTTGTTGAACTGACAGTTTTAATGTTCGTAGACTCTTCCGAAACTTGTACTGGTTCTTCCACTGGTTGTGGAAACGTGATAACTTCCACTATTATTGCTCCATTGTACTGAGGTCAATTCTCAGGAACGTCTCCAAGTATTGTATGTATCACCTTCTCTTTTCTCTCTGTTACTTGAGGTGTACAGGGAACTTGTTTTTGAAGTTTCAATGGTTCTGGGCATCTCTTCGAATGATCCCTTGACACTGTTGATGAAGTTTTTCCTCTGTCTTTGCTGATTAAGCAAGTTTTCTTGTTGTCAGAATTGGAAGATAGTGCTATGTAGGGTTCTGCTTCCCACTGATCATCGAGTTTGTGAACTCTTCTTTTCCTTTTTAGAACGATTTCTACAGGTGTTAAAGGAACAGCTTGTGCGTTCTTGTTGTAATCCTCTTGTTTCTCTCAACTCTAATTCAAATTTTTTTCAACACATTCTTGTATTCTTTTATACTGTGTTTGGCGCTTAAGGCCGCTTTACATGCTACGATATATCTAACGATATGTCATCGGGGTCACGTCGTTAGTGACGCACATCCGGCCTCGTTTGACATTTCGTAGCGTGTAACACAAATGAGCGACTGTGAGCGAGCAAAAATACTCACCTTATCGTTGCTCGTTGACACGCCGCTCAATTTAAAAAAATCGAACTTCCTTCTGTGCTTCGGTTGTTCATCGTTCCCGAGGCAGCACACGTCGCTCCGTGTGACACCCCAGGAATGATGAACTGCAGCTTACCTGAGGCCGCCGGCAATGCGGAAGGAAGGAGGTGGGCAGGATGTTTACATCCCGCTCATCTCCGCCCCTCCGCTTTTATTGGACGGCCGCTGTGTGACGTCGCTGTGACGCCGAACATCCCTCCCCCTTCAGGAAGAGGATGTTTGCCACCCACAGCGAGGTGGTTCGAGAGGTAAGTACGTGTGACGGGGTTACCGAGTTTGTGCGACACGGGCAACAAATTGCCTGTATCACACAAACGATGGGAACGCACGATCAATTGATATGTGTAAAGCAATCAGCATCTGACAAATCCATTTCTGGCATACCAACTCCCATTTCAAGATCAACTGGTAATCTTCCAGGTTTTGCTCTCATTAGATATGTTGGAGTGCAATTCGTGGAACTCACAGGAATGTTATTGTACATGTCCACTAAGTCAGGTAACTTTTTCTGGCCACATGTTCCTTTCTTTTAGTGGTAAAGTCTTCAGCAGGTTGATGACTAGATGATTCATCTTCTCACACAAACCGTTAGCCTGGGGATGGTAGAGTGTAGTGCGGATCTTTTTACAGCCATACAGGTTACAGAACTCTTGAAATACCTCCGTTTCAAAGACTGGACCTTGATCTGTCAATACCTGTTCTGGGTATCCGTGAAGTCTACAAAAGTGAGCCTGGAGGTTTTTGCTGCAGTCTTTGCTGTCAAATCCTTCACTGGTACGACCACCAAGAATCTGGAGTAATGATCCACTATGGTGAGAGCATAGGTATAGACTGTTCGACTAGGTGTTACCTTCACATGATCCAGGGCTACAATCTCTAACGGCTGCTTGGTGACAATGGGTCGCAGCGGTGCTCTTAGGCTGTTATGATCTTTACTCCTCAGGATGCAAGGACCACAATTTCTGCACCACTTTTATATGGTGGCTCTCATTCCAATCCAGTAGAACCAATCACACAGCCACACCTGTAACTTCTTACATCCGAAGTGTCCTGCTCGATCGTTGTACGCTTCCAGCACCATCTGAACGTGGTTTTTGGGTATTAGCACTTGACATACCCTTTCATGGGTTTTAGGGTTGGTAATACTTCTGCACAGTTTACCGTGATGAATGTACAGCCAGCTCCTTTCCTTCCATAGATGTTGAGCTTCTGGTGGAGTGTCAGGACCTAGGCACGAACCTGGTTGGATTAACAGTTCTTTGACCTGTCTAACCGCAGGGTCACTGTCCTGTGTTTGTTGCCATCCATGATGAAGTAGTGGGTTCAATGCAGCCTCCTGGCGCTTCCTAAAAGACTGCTGGTTCTGATGTTAGCCAGGTACAAAGATATATTTTACCTGTATCAAAATGCTGGTTCTGAAAAATACGATGGTGGTGGAAAGCTGGCAACTCGATCTCCTCTAGTCCATCAATGTCTTCGCCCTCTTCTGATAGGTGAGGCATCCTGGACAACACATCCACGTTGGTGTTCTTGCGACCAGCATGATACTTGATAGTGAAATCATATTTCGCTAGCTGGGCCACCTTATGTTGCTCCAGCGCACCTAGCTTTGCTGTATCCAGATGGGTCAGGGGATTATTGTCTGTGAAGATGGAGAACTTTGCGGCTGCCATATAATATTTAAACCGCTCGGTGACAGCCCAGACCAAAGCCAGGAACTCCAACTTAAAGAAACTGTAGTTTTCAGGGTTCCTCTCGGTAGGACAGAGCTTCCAGCTTGCGTAGGTAATTACTCGTTCTTTGTCATTCTGCACGTGAGTTAGCACGGCTCCCAGTCCCACGTTGCTAGCATCAGTGTATAGCACAAAGGGTAAATTGTAGTCAGGATACGCCAGAATTTCGCCACCAGTCAGGGCCCACTTCATCTATCTGAAGGAGTTCTCTTCTCCTTCACCCAATTCAAATGGAAGACCAGAAGTCTTGCCCTTCTTGGTCTGGCCTATCAGGAATTCTTGCAAAGGCGCTGCCATCTTCGTATAGCCCTTTATGAACCTCCTGTAGTATCCTACCAGGCCCAGGAACTAACGTACCTCTTTGACGGTGGTCGGTCTTGGCCAGTTCTTGATGGCTGTAATCTTTTCTGGTCTGGTTCCACTCCCTCTGCACTGACCACATGCCCAAGATACTGGACCTTGGGTTTTAACAGATGACATTTGGACAGTTTCACCTTCATCCTGTACTTTGACAATGCTTCAAATACCTCAGCTAGATGTTCCAGATGTTCCTCGTAGGTTTTCGAGTATACTATCACATCATCCAGGTACAGAAATTCCATCAACCTTTGAAACGTTCCAGGTGCGTTACAGAGTCCGAACGGCATACTCTTGAATTCACACAGGCCCATTGAGGTGGCGAATGCAGTCTTCTCCCGATCTTCCTCGGCTACAGAGACCTGCCAATAGCCACTGGTGAGATATAAGGTAGAAATGTAGTTAGCAGACTTCAGTGCAGCCAACGACTCCTATATGCGGGGTAGTGGATAAGCATCCTTGTGAGTTATTCGATTGATTTGCCTGTAATCCACACACATCCTCATGGTGCCATCCTTCTTTCTGACTAGAACCAGTGGAGCTGCCCAGGGGCTACAAAAATCTCTAATAATCCCAGCCTCCTTCATGTTCCTCAACATCTCCTTGGCACACTGATAGCGAGTGGGTGCTATAGGTCTGTATCTTTCTTTGATAGGGGGATGGTCTTCTGTGGGCATGTGATGATGTGACTTTTATACTCCCAAAGTCCAGTGGATGCTCACCGAAAACTTGTTCGTATTCCTGCACTACCCGGTAGGCTCCGTGTTTCTGGTGTGAAAGGGTGGAATCTGTACCTACATGCAGTTCCTGACACCATCTCTCTAATTGCTCTTGGGGAAGGTTATCTTCTGCCTGTTCTGATAGGGTCAAGGATTCTACTGCCTTTATAGAATTATCGGTGACAATGAAGAGTTTGCTAGCGCACCTGGGCAATTTGGTTTCCTCCTCCCCACAATTTAACACTCGCACGGGCACTCTTCCCTTGCGAACATCAACTACCCCCCGGCTGTCAAGATGGTAGACCAATTTTCTGAGCATATGGGCTCCACCATGGCCTGGTAGTCTTGCCCCTGGAGGTCTATTGCCTCCCGACACAATATCATCATCTCAGTTCACGAAGGTATCACAATAGGGCTGGAGTCTATTACCTGTACATTACCAACTTCCCCACCAGATAGGTTTGCCTATTGTCTCTGCAGGAGGGCTTTCTTGGCAGGACTCTCTGCTGCCCAGCACCTGCAGTTTCAGCAATCTGTTGGAGTAAGAACAACACTTCCCCCAGACAATTTTCAATCACATTTGTACCCAAAATCATCTTTGGAATCTTATAATTTATGTCAGTTTCAACTGCAATCAACCCTTGGCCTTTTAACTCCACCCTCTCCACTTTTATGGTCACCTCCTTAAACCCAATCTGAGTTACTGGTAATCCATTAACAGCATAAATGGTGAGGCCCAAGTCCGGATGGGTGAGTTCAGTATCTGACTAGAATCTCTTATAGAGTACATATGGGATAGTTGTTACCTGCGAGCTGGTGTCCAACAATGCGGAGGTGGGGATTCCATCCAAGGTGATGGACAGAAATGGTCGTCCTCCCACATACCATTCATGCCAGTCAGATGGGCCTTGTCTTCTTATTCATGGGGGTTGGCCCTTGCTGTCACTTGCACTACTGGAGCAGGCCTCACTGCATTCCCGTCACCTTGTGCTACCGGCGCAGGCCCCGCTGCACTCCTGTCATTTTGTGCCTGCATGTTTCTCGTCCCCCTTGGTTTTTCTCACCACTCTCTTGCGGGACTGGAGCACTTCGGGAGCTTCAGGGTGAGATCACTTCCCCCTTTTACCCACGCTTGCAGGAGTCGTGGGTGGGATCCCCTTTCGCGCCTTTTTTACCACAGCGATGGCGCAGTTAGTTTTTTCACACAAAATGACTACAGTTGCACAAGTCACAAAAACAGTCCATAAGGCGCACATCACCCGGTTTTAACGGCTCTAGTCCAATCTAGTCCTGTTCGTGACGCCAAGGAAAGCTGTCTCGCCCCAGGGCTATGGGGTACTCGGTCCCGGGCCGTATATATACGGGGAACAGTTCACTTGGTAGCTGTTGCCTGGTTCCGTTTCCCTGGGGTCGCTTTAAAAGGGGGATTATGTACAGGGGAATGTTTATAAAGTTTGTCGTGACGCCACTTGCAGGTTGCGGTTATAGTGATGGAACCGCCGCTGCACAGTTTCTCAATGCTGGGGCTGGTGTTATTGGCAGCCTGAATGTTGGGCCCTCCACAAGTAGGGCCGGGGCCCCAGGGGGTAGGTGATGGAGTTAGGTGCGGAAGAAGGTAGGCCACACATGGGAATGCAGTGTAACTGGGTTCTTTACTCACAGCGGTTTGGTGGCTGGTACCCGGAGGAAGGCTGTTTTTTACCACTGATCCCTTTCGTCCCAGTGCCGGTTTGGTGATCTAGTAGATTTTTTTCCCCTGCAACTTTCTCTAGTTGGTGGGTCCCCGTGGCTTGGAGCATCTTGGGGTCCCATCCTTGTAGTCTCTCAGTGTTTAGTCCATAGAGTGGGCAGTTTGAACCCTGTAGGGTCGGTTTTCAGTTCCGGTCCCTTGCTCTCCCGTCACTGCTGGTGCCCCCGGACTTTACGGTCAGTGAGGTCCTGGATGGTCCTCTCACTGTACAGATTTTATCAGGTTTGCCTGGAGTGTTTGTCTGACCTAGGATTCTGTACCCCGTCGGTGCTATTGTTCCGGGACCACTTCACCGTACTTCACCGGCAACCACACGCCTTGACCCTCAGGTCACTGTCACACACTCCCGTCCATTGTGCTTCTTTTTAGCGCTGCGTAAACTGACCTGCAGTGCATTTTACGAAGCACCAACATGTCAATTTCCCTTGCGGGAAGACTCAGTTTTCCTTGTGGATTTTGCCCATAGACTTGCATTAGATGCCGAAAATCCGCAAGTAAAGGACACACATCAGTTTTTGGTGTGTTTATGCGGCGGCAACACGCCAAAAACGCATGTAATCCACACTCAATGGTGTCGATACTAGGACATTTTAAAAACAACAGATTTATTTAAAGGATGACACACCAAACGGAGACAAAAAACGCAATCTCAAAATTGAGAGTAAAGCACATGTAAAAAACACACACAAAAATGAAACCTCAAAATTGTGATAGAATCATAGTGTCAAAACCGAACATAAAAACGCAAGTATATGAAGGTGAGGGAATGGTGCAAAAAGTCTGCAGTGTCAAAAACTCAACTGATCCTGATAGTGGCAATGTAGCCTAAGAGTTTTTGTGCCTGTTTTTTGAAACGTTTTTGCTGTTTTGAGCCCTTTTTTTGTTTAAACCAAATTTATCTTTCCATCTGCTCCTTTTTTAAAGTCTATTTTATATGAATTTATTTGTGTGTTTTTAATTTGTGTTTTATTTTTCTTTGCTACTGTGGTCATAGTTTATGGTGTTTATTAGTAACCAGTGAACACTACCATGATCTGGTGCTTGGTATTCGTAATGAGTAGTTGGACCCTGGAAAGGGCTCGACTCGTCTACGGAGTATAATGAAAGTCAATGGTGAACTCAAGCATTCTTCAGGAAGATCTTCTAAAAAAAAAATGCTTGAGTTTCCCATTGACTTCCATTATACTCGGTACACGAATTAAGCTTGCCAGAGCAGCCAACTGCTTGTTACAAGTACCGAGCACCAGATCATAGTAGTGCTCACTCATTGCTGTGTTTATATGTTATCACTTAATTTAACAATTGCCTTTTTTTTTAAAAAAAAAAAAAAATCATACATTTTGTCACAAATGTACTTCAATGCTCCCCTGGAGTGATTTCACGTTAACAAAATATTTTGAGCAATCTTTGTCACACTTTGCAAAACATGCAAAAATAGTTAAAAGCAGAAGTAAAAACGCCATATATGCATCTGAACAAAAATTAACAAATGATTTTGATCAATTTGGGACAAATTAAGAAATGAGGCTTAAAAAATCTTAACTTCATAAATTGGACCCTAGATATGTAAACTGCACCACAATCTAGTGTGTCTGGAAATAGATGTGACTTAACATGTGAGCTATATACCAACACAATTCATAAACAAAGCAAACCAACAAATAGGTGCTGTAGACTTAAACTAGACAGTCTAAATATGCTCCAAGGTTAGCACATTTTGAGACTGTCTAGTCTGTTTACGGTGCCTAAAAATTAGGCCAGTTTAATAAAGCTGCCCCAAAATCTTCTTCCAGTTGTCACGTAGGTTTTGTCCTACAATATTTTAAAGTTATATAAAGCAAGCTAAGTATTTGTGCCTGAAATACAGAACTAATGTCCCCACACATTCTCCGCTCTATATATACAGTTAGGTCCAGAAATATTTGGACAGTGACACAATTTTCGCGAGTTGGGCTCTGCATGCCACCACATTGGATTTGAAATGAAACCTCTACAACAGAATTCAAGTGCAGATTGTAACGTTTAATTTGAAGGTTTGAACAAAAATATCTGATAGAAATTGTAGGAATTGTACACATTTCTTTACAAACACTCCACATTTTAGGAGGTCAAAAGTAATTGGACAAATAAACCAAACCCAAACAAAATATTTTTATTTTCAATATTTTGTTGTGAATCCTTTGGAGGCAATCACTGCCTTAAGTCTGGAACCCATGGACATCACCAAACGCTGGGTTTCCTCCTTCTTAATGCTTTGCCAGGCCTTTACAGCCGCAGCCTTCATGTCTTGCTTGTTTGTGGGTCTTTCCGTCTTAAGTCTGGATTTGAGCAAGTGAAATGCATGCTCAATTGGGTTAAGATCTGGTGATTGACTTGGCCATTGCAGAATGTTCCACTTTTTTGCACTCATGAACTCCTGGGTAGCTTTGGCTGTATGCTTGGGGTCATTGTCCATCTGTACTATGAAGCGCCGTCCGATCAACTTTGCGGCATTTGGCTGAATCTAGGCTGAAAGTATATCCCAGTACACTTCAGAATTCATCCGGCTACTCTTGTCTGCTGTTATGTCATCAATAAACACAAGTGACCCAGTGCCATTGAAAGCCACGCATGCCCATGCCATCACGTTGCCTCCACCATGTTTTACAGAGGATGTGGTGTGCCTTGGATCATGTGCCATTCCCTTTCTTCTCCAAACTTTTTTCTTCCCATCATTCTGGTACAGGTTGATCTTTGTCTCATCTGTCCATAGAATACTTTTCCAGAACTGAGCTGGCTTCATGAGGTGTTTTTCAGCAAATTTAACTCTGGCCTGTCTATTTTTGGAATTGATGAATGGTTTGCATCTAGATGTGAACCCTTTGTATTTACTTTCATGGAGTCTTCTCTTTACTGTTGACTTAGAGACAGATACACCTACTTCACTGAGAGTGTTCTGGACTTCAGTTGATGTTGTGAATGGGTTCTTCTTCACCAAAGAAAGTATGCGGCGATCATCCACCACTGTTGTCATCCGTGGACGCCCAGGCCTTTTTGAGTTCCCAAGCTCACCAGTCAATTCCTTTTTTCTCAGAATGTACCCGACTGTTGATTTTGCTACTCCAAGCATGTCTGCTATCTCTCTGATGTATTTTTTTTTTTTTCAGCCTCAGGATGTTCTGCTTCACCTCAATTGAGAGTTCCTTAGACCGCATGTTGTCTGGTCACAGTAACAGCTTCCAAATGCAAAACCACACACCTGTAATCAACCCCAGACCTATTAACTACTTCATTGATTATAGGTTAACGAGGGAGACGCCTTCAGAGTTAATTGCAGCCCTTAGAGTCCCTTGTCCAATTACTTTTGGTCCCTTGAAAAAGAGGAGGCTATGCATTACAGAGCTATGATTCCTAAAGCCTTTCTCCGATTTGGATGTGAAAACTCTCATATTGCAGCTGGGAGTGTGCACTTTCAGCCCATATTATATATATAATTGTATTTCTGAACATGTTTTTGTAAACAGCTAAAATAACAAAACTTGTGTCACTGTCCAAATATTTCTGGACCTAACTGTAACTCTTAAATAATACTATGTAAACTTGCTCAGTAATACAAATCATTCTCGCATTTTCCCTTTTCTACTTTTAAATGATTTTCCAATAAATCTTAAAATTATGAAATATAATTTAGGAAATAACACTAGGCTTGAATATAATGAAAGCAGAACAAAAAGTATTTTCTTCATATTGTGCTATTTCAAGCTCGGCAGAATCATTTTTTGACAGGCAGCCATTTTGTCACGTCCTAGAACACACTAATGAATAATATGTTGTTCTAGTAGAAGAGTGTGTTAGTTCTGTAACAATTCTAAGAGTTTATTTATGTGATATACACAGATGTGTCTTGGGGTCCGGAAGGAATGTGTATATAAACCACGATGTCTCAGACCCTGAGGTAGCTCCCTTTAAGTTTACTTGTTTCATCTCAGATGAAAGCATAACCAATGCTATACTGTTTATTTGATTGTCTGAGGGAAGGAATCTGACATATACTGCCACCTCCATCATTTAAAGATACACAAACTGAACATTAATTGCTGAATGTGACATGGAAGAGCATCTTGAGACAAGAGAACATGTCAATGACCCCTGCCTTCCAGTGTCATTACAGACAGAGGAATTGAGACATTTATTACTACTGTCTCCACACCAAATAAAGACATTTCACCATTGCAGAAAGAAATGAATATCAATCCTGCTGCTTTGTCATTCCTTGATTTGTCATCTATAGTGATATTTAATAATATTTTTTAAGAATATTATAACCCAGTGGTGTTGTCAAAATCAGACCACTCACTTTACTATCGAAGCGTAGTATGTCTTTACCTAAAAAAAAACTTTAAAGAGCTGCTCTCAGGCGTAAAATCTGAATATACTGTAGTTGTGTGAGAGGACCCCATTGATTAATCTAATTTAGTCTAGGACTAGAATTTGATTTTGTCCATGACCAAAGTTTAATCGGTATTGCTGCTACATTGACCTTATAGAATGGAGTCAGGTCGCATTACGACACCTATGTTACTGGAACAAGCAAGTCACATAATCAGACTCGGTTGGATTTTTTCTGGAGTACGTTTTGCAATGCGATTTCATTCACGTCTATAGCATTGCATTGCTGAGCAAATTTTGGTAGCACATCAGCTGCCGCAACCAACGTTGTCCTGTAGTTTTATCCTTTGGCTGGAGTCACACTTGCGCATGACTCACGCGAGTCTCGCATCGCATCAGCTGGCACGGCCACACATTCCCATGAGAGGAGCTGGTCAGCTGCATATATTTCTATGCAGCTGAGACGCTCCTGTGCGTAGAGCATCAGGCCACACTGGGTGATGCCGATGTGAGACTCACGCAAGTCAAGCACAAGTGTGACTGTGGCATTACTATTATTTTCTTACTACTTAAAAGTAAAACCATCGTACAATGTGTGTGTATATATTATATATATATATATATATCATAAAGTATATATGAACTTATTTTTGGGGAGTTAAAAATCGTACCAGAATGTAGCTTGAAGCATCTGATTATGCGCCGCCCATCCACAAATGTGTCATGTTAACACCAATTCTAAGCCCTTTAACGCTAATTACTACGTGATAAATCGCCTTACAAAAGCATGCCATTATAGATGCAAGACTGTTATTCCACAATCAGACATTGATAATGAAAACAACTGCAGCCATTATTATCCCCATGGTGGTAATGTAGAGAAAACGACATCAATTCCTCTTTTTAGGCTAGAACCCATTATTTCACTAGTTTGACATTGTACGTGAATCCAGGCTTTTGTCCACATTGGATAATGCAGTCTATAATAGGACTATGTTATGTGCCATCTGTGATGCAGCAACATCATTAGGGTGAAGCAGGGTGCACATAATTGAAACAAGATGCTGAAAGTATTAATATTTGATGTCCTTTTAGAAATAATGAACTGAAAGGTTAATGTGCCCTCAAAAATGCAGCTCGTTCAGGAGAAGAATTCATTAACAAGAGAGATTTGTTTACTTAGGTAGAACTTAAGATGGAAGCTCACCTCATAATGGCTCCATATGTGGCACATCACAGGCAAGTTAGAATAATGCCGAATTTACAATACATGAGAGGTTATTACTGGCTATTACTATATATTAAAGCTCAGACTATCCTGCTAATCATTAGGGTGTTCTAAAAACATGTCAATTCTTATATACTTACATAGACCTGTTGTTTTTGTAAGAGGACATATCACTAAGGACATCTTGAGGCGGATCGGAAAAAATCCAATATGTTTAGATATGGGCTTTAAAAGAACTAAGGACTTGCTTTAATGTGCTTCTCAATTGTGAAAATTCAAGTCTGGTCTTCTCTTACAAAAAATGTTCAAAAGCTATCCACAAATTTCAACAACTATTCTGAATTTTGCTAGCTCACTTTGCTTCTATTATGATATTTTACCAAGTACCCTGTATAGTTATACAAGCTCTTACGTTAGAACATAAAATCCGTATCAAAGCTCTTATGTACAGTACAGGGGCGTAACTAGAGTCTGATGGGCCCCAGCACAGAGTTTGTGCCTGGGCCCTCATATGTTCATCAGATGTATGGGCCATAGTAGCATTCTAAATCCTATAAAGATATACAAGTTGCCCCCCCTTCATTATGTAGTAATGTCCTACATCCTGTAATAATGACCCCCATCCTGTACCACTTCCTGGTAAATATGTCCTCTATCCTGGTATATGTACACATCATGGCCCCAGCCTGGTGTATGATATTATCATGGCTATATCTTGGTATATATGGTCCCATCCTGGTATATATGTCCACTATCATGGCCCCATCCAGGTATATATGACCCCTTCATGGTATATATGGCCCCATTATGGTATACATGGCCCCATACTGGTGTATATATATTACCATCATGGCCCCATCCTGATATCTATGTTCCCATGATGACCCCATCCTGATATATGTCTCAAGCATGTCCCCATCCTGATATATAGCCCCATCCTGATATATAACCCCTCATCCTGGTGTATAGCCCCCATCCTGGTATATAGCCCTCTATTGTGGTATACAGCCACTTATCCTAGTATATAATCCTCTCATCCTGGTATACAGTACCCTCATCCTGGTCCCCGTGATGCTATATAACCCCCCACCGCACCGCACCCAGTAACAAAAATAAAAAACAAAAATGATTGTACTCACCTTCCGTACACTCCCCCGGCATCCTGCTGAGACACTGGCATGCCAGCAACCGGCAACTGACCAGTGTGTCCTCACAGCATTATGCTGCCACCAACATGTTTGACGGTGGAGATGATGTTTTCAGGGTGATGTGTTTGTTTTCTGCCACCATAGCTTTCTGCATTTAGCCAAAAAAGTTCCACTTCGGTCTCATCCGACTTGAGCCCCTTTTCCAAAATGCTAGCTGTGTCATCAGTTGGCTTTTTTGCAAACTGGAAATGAGACTTTTTATGACTTGCTTTCAAAAATGACTTTCTTCATGCCCCTTTTCAATAAAGATTTGTGGAGTATACAACTAATAGTTTTTCTGTGGGCATATTCTCCCACATGAGCAGTGGAACTCTGCAGATCCTTCAGAGTGACCATGGACTTCTTGGCTGCTTCTCTAAATATTGCTCTCTTTGCATAGGATACTTCATGCAAAAAATACTTCATGCAAATGTGCCTAGAAGAACATATACTGTATTTACAATTTAGAGGAAAAAAAATGAAAAAAAAAATAAAAAATATAGGGTTCAATTTTAAATCCAGTTATGTCTTACCAGTGAGGGGGTCTGGCAGCAGTGGGGGGGGTCACAGGAGGCAGGGGCGGTGCTGGAGTACAGGAATGCTGTGAGTGGTGCAGAGGAGGGCCCAAATGCTCCCTGCGGGCGGCGGCACTGTCCCAAGGCTGCAGCCGCTACTCTGTGCTGAAACGGTGTGTGCTGCTCTGTCCTGGGGCTGCAGCCGCTGTTCTATCCTGGGGCTCGCAGTGAAGCATGGGCCATTCTGAAGATGTCGGCGGTGCGGACTTCAAAGAAATGGCGCCCGGAATCAGCGCGTGCGCAGATTGAGTAATCGGCTCAATAACAAGCAGAGGTCTCATCTGCGCATGCACCACCTCCGGGCACCATTTTCCTTAAGTCCGCTGCTGGGATATCAAAGGCCGGAGGTGGCACATGCATAGATGAGATCTTGAGCCGAGAGCTCCATCTGCGCATGCGCCGACTCTGGGCGCCATTATTCGAAGCCCTCACAGCCGACATCTTAAGAATGGCCCATGCCTCACCTCCTGTAGCCCCGCTGCCACTCAGAGCAGCACCGCCCACCGCACAGAGCAGTGCCACCCACCACATAGAGCAGCGCCAGCGCATAGCAGTGCACGCAGCATAGCGCACAGCATTGCTCCTGCCTCCTGTGACCCCTCTTCACCACCCCCTAGTAAGCTACATTCGGATTTTAAGATCCACCCCTCATTTTCCTCCCAACTTTTTGTGAGGAAAAGTGTGCCTTATAATCCAAAAAAATACGGTACTTTAATACTGTTTTCCAGGCAAAGTATGGTCGCACCAAATATTGATTCTAGACTTCTTTATTATTCACTCACTTAGCATTTTGTCATTAAAGAAAAATAAACTATTAGCACTTCTATACTTTTAAGTCTTCTTACTTTGCAGCATTTTTTCTACACCTGACTAAAATATTTGCCCTGTACTGTATGTAAGTAATAATTATATCCCGCCAACAATTGCTACAGACACCATATAATTTGATCTAGGGGGACAAGGTGTTCTTTCCTTCTGGGTTGTTTAAAGGCACAAACATCTTATGCCTGAAGGAAAATCCAGCTCAGCTCATTTCTCTTTTTAAAGAGTAGCTAAACTTTTTTATTTATATTTAATTATTTATCAGCCTTTGCAAAGTTTTGAATCTTTGTAATAAACTCTTTGTTTTGATGCCTTCTCTCTGAAACACCATGCTGAAAGTGCTGTTTTAACTTCCTAGTTTATGTTCTTTTGAACTGCTGCTTTGAACTGCTGCTCTTGCAAGAATCAGTACACGATTTACACTTTTCCTATCTGTGAATGGAAGATGGAGACAGAGAAGCTCACACAGCGAGTCTTTGTAAATAGTCTTTCAGTACAGATTATTGCTAGAACAGCAGTAAAAAAAGAGCTTGAACTAGTCAGTTAAAAAGCACTTTCAGCATGGTGTTTGAGAGAGAAAAAAGCAAAAGAAGTTAATAGAATATATTGAAAGATTAATACTTTTGCAAAGGCTATTTCACAAAACCAAGTTGCGTTGCACTATAAATCCTGACCTGATATTCTATGTTCTTTCAAACTGAATTAAAATCAGCTTATAGGCATTCCTTAAATTAACCATTACAATTCATGCAAGTTCTACCACTAACAAACCTCTATGAAGACAAGTAGGTTAAATATCTAAACTGAGCCTTATCATGCTTTCAAAAGTATTCACCCCCTTGCTGTTTTTTGTGTTTTGCTACGTCACAACCTGGAATTTCACAGTTTTGTTGGGGGGAGAGTTTGAATCAATGCATGTAAAGAACATGCCTACAACTGGGAACATTTGGTCTTCTTTTTATTGTGAAGCAAACAAACATAGGACAAAATAACTGAAAACTTCAGTGTGTATAACTATTCATCTCCTAAAGTCAGTACTTTGTAGAGCCTCCTTTTGCAGCAATTACAGCTGCAAGTCACTTTGGATAAGTCTCTATGAACTTTCCATATCTTACCACTGGGATTTTTGCTCATTCCTAAAGGCAAAACTGCTCCAGCTCCTTCAAGTTAGATGGTAACCTCTTGTGAACAGCAATCTTCAAGTCTAACCACAGATTCTCAATTGTATTAATGTCTGGGCTTTGACTAGGCAACTCTAATACATGTAAATGTTCCCTCTTAAACCACTCGAGTGTTGCTTTAGCAGTATGCTTTGGGTCATTGTCTTGTTGGAAGGTGAACTTCCGTCCCAGTATCAAATCATTGAAAGAGAAACATGTTTTGCTCAAGAATATCCCTGTTTTTCGTGCTATCTTCCCCTCAACTTGGACCATTTTCCTTGTCCCTGCTGAAGAAAAACATCTCCATAGAATGATTCTGCCACTACAATGTTTCACTGTGGAGATCTTCTTGGGGGTGATGAGCTGTGCTGGTTTGGTGCCAGACATAGTGTTTATCTTGGTGGCCAAAAAGTTCAATTTTGGTCTCATCTGACCACAGCACCTTCCTCCATTCATTTGGAAAATCTCCCACATGTCTTTTGGCAAATTCAAAAGGAACCTTCTATATTTTGGCTGTAAGTACAGGGTTTTTTTTCTGGCCACTCTTCCATAAAGGTCAGCTTTATGGAGTGTACAGCTTACTGTGGTCTTATGGATAAATACTCCAATATCTGCTTGGGAACTCTGCAGCTCCTTCAGGGTTACCTTTGGTTTCTGTGCTGTGTCTCTGATTAATGTCCTTATTGCCCAGGCTGAGAGTTTTGGTGGGTGGCCCTTTTTTGGCAGGTTTGTTGTGGTACCATTTGAGGATTTTGGATATGATGGTGCTCCGGGGGATCATTAGAGATTAAGATATTATTTTAGGACCCAACCCTGCCTTGTACTTCTCAACAACTTTGTATTTGACTTGTGTGGAGATCTCCTTGTCTTGTTTGGTTAGTGGTGCCTCTTGCTTAATAGTGTTGCAGCCTCTGTGGCTTTTCAGAAAAGGTGTATATACAGTTGAAAGGTCTGACTTGAGCTTGACAAAGAACACAGCCAATGGCAAAAGACAGATTGGTCTAATGTGTTGTGCTTGGATTAATCCAAGTTCAATCTGTTTGAAAGGGGTTGCAAGCACTATATACAGTTGAAACCAGAAGTTTACATACACTATCTAAAAAAACCCATATGCATGTTTTTCTTGCTATCTGACATGAAATCAGAATAAACCTTTCCTGTTTTAGATCAATTAGGAATCAAAATTATTCATATTTGCCAAATTCCAGAATAATGAGAGAGAGAGATAATGTTTGAATGCATTTTTATTAATTTCTGCATTCAAAAGTTTACATACACAAAGAGTACTATACCTTAAACAATATGGTACATCACATATGATGATGTCATGCATTTGGAAGCTTCTGATAGGTCTATTGGCAACATCTGAGTTAATTAGTGACACATCTGTGGATGTTTTTTAATGTACACCTGAAACACACCTCTTCTTTGTGTAGCATTAGGATAGTGAAAATAAGTCAACCAAGATCTCAGGAAGATAATTGTGGACTTGCACAAGTCTGGTTTATCCTTGGGTGCAATTTCTAGATGCATAAATGTGCCACGTTCATCTGTACAAAAAATGATACACAAGTACAAACAAGATGGTAATGTCCAGCCGTCATACCGCCCTGGAAGAAGATGGGTTCTGTGTACGAGAGATGAACGTGCTTTGGTCAGACATGTGCATATCAAGCCAAAAACAAAAGCAAAAGACTTTGTGAAGATGCTGGTGGAAGCTGGTAAGATTGTGTTATTATCCACAATGAAATGAATACTGTATCAACATGGGCTGAAAGGCCACTCTGCCAGCAAGAAGCCATTACTCCAAAAGAAACATAAAAAAGCCAAAATAATGTTTGCAAATTCACACAGGAATAAAGACCTTAATGTTTTGAGACATGTCGTGTGGTGTGACAAAACTAAAATTGAACTGTTTGCTCATACCGACCATTGTTATGTTTGGTACAAAAAAAATGTAGAAACTTTGAAGCCTAAGGGGCACTTTGCACACTACGACATCGCAAGCCGATGCTTGCGATGCCGAGCGCGATAGTCACCGCCCCCGTCACAGCTGCGATATCTTGGTGATAGTTGGCGTACCGAACATTATCGCTACGCCAGCTTCACATGCACTCACCTGCCCTGCGACATCGCTCTGGCCGGCGACCCGCCTCCTTATTAAGGGGACGGGTTGTGCGGCGTCACACGGCAGGCGGCCAATAGAAGCGGAGGGGCAGAGATGAGCGGGACGTAAATATCCTGCCCACCTCCTTCCTTCCGCATAGCTGGTGTGAGCCGCAGGATGCAGGTAGGAGATATTCCTTGCTCCTGCGGCTTCACACACAGCAATGTGTGATGCCGCTGGAACGAGGAACAACATTGTAACATCGGTCATTTCCAAATTCTGGAAATGACCGACGCTACACCGATGATACGATTACGACGATTTTGAGCTCATTAATCGTATCAAAAAGGCTTTACACACTACGATATCGCCTGCGACGCCGGATGTGCGTCACTTTCAATTTGACCCCACCGACATCGCACCTGCGATGTCATAGTGTGCAAAGTGCCCCTAAGAATAGTGAGATTTCAAAGCAGAACTCCACGTGATATCAGCTATGTTTAATTTGTTTTTTGTACATTTACTTTTATTTTTTCACTTTTTTTGTTTTTACTTAATCCCATACATCAACTTTTACTGTTTTTATGTCTGGTCTTATAATGGAAATGCTTATGCACTGCAGGGTTTCAGACCTGTCACAGCTTCACACTGACAGAAGATGTGTCAGAACCTTATAGGCCACCTTAGCATTATTCAGCCTAGGGTTCACCACAAAAAGGGAGCTTTATCTCTAATAAGCAGATAATCACCACTGTCACTATTGACAGCAAAAAAAAGGGGGATAAATGGCTGTGATCAGTGTTTGTACCGATTGTAGCTGTAAGGCCTAAGACACACTGTGTGAAAATCGGAGCGAGTGGGATGCAATAAAACATCGTATTCCACTCGGACCAATATTAGCCTGTGTGTCAGTGCACATGAGCGATTATTTTCTCAGCCCTAATCGGCCCGAGAAAACAATTGCAGCATGCTGCGAGTGTAATGTGATCCAGGTTTCTCTCGCACCCATTGAAGTCTATGGGGCGAGAGAAAAATCGCATTGCACTCGTAGTACACTGGTGTACCGTGAGTGCAAGGTGAGAATGGCAATAGCCAGCAACGGAAGAGAGAGGAAGGTAAATTACTCCCTCTCCTCCGCAGCGCCAGCCCTCCCCTCCTGAGTGCCGGCCCACCCCCCGCAGTTGAGGTCCGATCGCATGATCGGACCTCAGTCGCAGTGACACTCGCATGACACTCGGCTCCTGCTGTGCTGTCAGCGTGAGCTGAGTGTCATGCGAGGATCGCAGTAGATCCCCGTGTGGCCCCGGCCTTAAGGCTACTTTACACGCTGCGATATCGCCCGCGATCTCGTCGTATGTGCGTCACGCCCTGTTCGTTTGTGCGATGTGTGTTCATCGCTGTGTGTCCATGTTTTACTCGTTAGCTTACGGTCACATGTCGCAATCTCGTTCATATGCATCATCACAGTTATATCGTTTCACGATGTAATGAGGAACATAATTGTCGTTGTATAGCGGTCTCACTACATGGATTTTATTTCCTCATGGCGATATGGGCGTTGTTCCTCCACACAAAGTGCATCTTGATGTAGTATCATTGTGAACTCGCTACGCCCCTTCTTGACTCGAGACATTTGTGTAATCAGCGCAATAGATGTTCATTGGATGTTGGTAGTATTAATGTGCGCAGATGCGTGTTCGTTGTTCCTGCTATTGTCTACCCATTTGCTGTTGGACTCGCACAAGGGAATTTGTGTTTAATTCTTCCATCTGGATTTGTTAATAATTGCATCAAGGTATGTGTATTTTTATGTCCTTACTTTGCTAATGGTTCTTATTTTAAATCCCTTAGATTTTTTTTTTTTTTAAAAATAAAAATATACTTTAAAAAATTCTTATTTTTATTGTACCCGAAAACATATTAGAAGATATCTGGAAAAATATCATGAATGATAACACTACAACTATAATTAATTAGGATGGATATAATATTTTAAAAAATACAATGCAGGTTTATAAAAGTCATGAAAACAACAAACATTACTTATTTTCTGATAAAGGCTACTTAGAACAAACTTAAAAACATACTCACATGATAAGTTGAAATAACGCAACAATGAACCCAAAAAACCGCCGTACACGGAGCCAGCAGGACACGTCCAAAAACTAGACAATGATCCGACTAAATGGGATATCGCAGAAAGGATGTTTGCGTCTTAAAGATATTAATGTCCAATCATGGAGCAGATGCGTTCACAAATAGGAAGCAAGTAGGCGTATTGAACATTTCAACTATCATACACGCCCGTATCGATGATGATGCAAGAGGCAACAATTTTTAAAGTCGCTTTAGTAGTGTCACACCTCATGAAAAGTATGTTAGCAGGAACGAGCAACGATATTTCAACATGAATAACAACGATTTTTGGGAATAAGGACCCGTGTCGACGATTAGCGATAAATCACGCTTTTGCGACGATTTCACATCGCCGAACGCTGTTACACAAAGCAACCTAGATAACGATTACGGAAGTACGTCACCAAAACCGTGACCCCAACGAGAACGTTCGGGCGAAATCGCAGCGTGTAAAGCCCGCTTTACTGTGTGGTGTCAGCTATTATATATTGCTGAACCCTGTTTGTGAGATGGTCAAATAATTGCACCGTACATGTATGGTGGTTGTGCATGCAAGAGAACCAAGAGTTTTTTGTGTGCAAAATAGACAATTTTATTGGATACAGAAGGTGAATAATCATAAAATCTCACCAAAAGCGTAATAGAATCTACAAAGACATCATGTTGCAGGTATACAGTCCACAGGTACAGGGAAATGGCAGGCATAGTAACATTATTTATATAATCTTCCACCGGGGACATCCTTTCATATCTTTAATGGTCCATGTGGGTGTCCTGTCACACTTCCACCAATGGTAGCTTTTAGATTATCCTGCAATCACAAAGGATATGGATGAAAATACTGGGAAGGACGGGCAAAAAGGTAAAAAATTAAAAAAATATTAAAAGGTGATAAGATCATAGGTGGTAAGGGAAAAATGGTGGTACCACAATAAACCAGTGAGACAAAGGAGATATCTATAAATTACTGGTCCCTGCAGAATACATCCACAGGGCTATACCAACTCTCATGTGTGTGAACATATGTCCTAGTATTAGAGAAAGGGAGAGTAACTGACAGCCTCATTGAGACCTCTAGGGACCAGAGTATCTAAGGTCACGATCCACTTTGTCTCGCACTGTGCGAGACGTTTCCTGATGTCACCACCCCTAATTCCCCCCACTATGGCGTCAATGCCCCTGACTTTAAGTTTGGATGGATCACAGGAGTGGTGAGATCTGAAATGTCGCGGTAGTGTTTTTAAAACACTAGGATCTACCTCTGATTTGGCTGCAGCAATATCTCTGACGTGCTCCCTGACCCTAACGCGGAGCTCACGGGAGGTGAGCCCCACATAGGTCAGGGGGCACGTACATGTAGCAAAATATATCACGTGAGTAGTGCCACACGTGATATATTGTTTAATTTGAAAGTTCTTAGATCCATCTGATGAATGAAAAGATGAGCTACGGAGAATATTGCTGCAGGCCACACAGTGCCCACACGGAAAAATTGCATAATATGATGGGGCTTTAAGGGGCTATAATTCAGACAGGTTGACATGTAATTGAAGTGTATTTGATACATGCACCGGCATGGGTGCACTACTGTGTTATATTTCACTATCGTTGTCTGAAATTAAGCCCTGATATGGTATATATCCCAGCTTTGGGTCCTGTGAATAATG
Organism: Anomaloglossus baeobatrachus; assembly: GCF_048569485.1. Taxonomy (NCBI): domain Eukaryota; kingdom Metazoa; phylum Chordata; class Amphibia; order Anura; family Aromobatidae; genus Anomaloglossus; species Anomaloglossus baeobatrachus. The sequence continues at coordinate 412,440,324 of NC_134355.1, read as the reverse complement.
GTTTTTATGTGATTTTATGATTATTCACCTTCTGTATCCAATAAAATTGTCTATTTTTGCACACAAAAAACTCTTGGTTCTCTTGCATGCATAATATGTTTTTGAGTTTGTGCCATTTGTGGGGGCTTTTACCATATTGTCCCCACATACCAATACGTTGTGCTTTTTGGAGTTGTTGCTTGACATGTATGGTGGTTGGCAGGAACGTCATAAATGGGAATTTACAATACTCAGAATACAAACTAAATGCCAGATTGACTGCATTTTTTTAATGAAAATGTAACTAATCTCAGCACGATGGCTCAGTATAATGCAATCTTGCAGCACTGTGGCTATGGCTCAAATCCCACCAATGACATCTGCAAGTAATCTGTATGTTCTACTCATGTTTGCAAGCATTTCCTCCCACACTCCAAAGACATACTGATAGGTAATGTAGATTGTGAGCCCCAATGGGTACAGTGATGATGTCTGTAAAGCTCTATGGAATTAATGGCGCTATATAAGTGAGTAAAATAAATACGTACATCAAGCCTTTCTGCCCGCTCTTCAGTGTCCTTTCTAATACTGAGATATCTGTTAGGAAAAGGAGGACGGGTAGGCCCAGGAGGTGGATCCACTGGGCTGAACACCTCACCGAGGGCAAGGTGCCCGGTAGCCGGAGCACTACGGGTAGCAGGACAGTCCGTACAGAGGAGTGGAGTGAAGAAGTCCCTGGGACCACGGAGTCTCTGAGGGTAGTCCGGGTGACGGAGCTCAGGTTCGGAGGCCGAGATGATGTCAGGCAGAATCCGGAAGCAACAGAGCGAGGAGGTGGGTCACCACACGGATCCAGGGATCGGAGATGGTAGGGACTGACGAGATTGCGGACAGTCACCGTTCGGGGTTCTGGAATCGTCAGGACCGGTTGGCGAGACAGGAGCGACTCTACAAGAGAGATAGGTAAGTACGGAACAAGGCACAGGGAGACCTGACTCCTAGCTTAGCAAACATGAAGAACAGGCCCCGCCCACTTGGAAAGGAACCCCCTATATACTCTGTACCTGCATCTTCAATATCCTGTTGGAGGACGCTGGCCCTTTAAGAAAAGGTCAATGACCGCGCGCGCGCCCTAATGCGCATGCGCGAGGCCCGGGTGCCAGAAGCCAGAGCAGGATGCAGTGTACAGGAGGCAGGAGTGCCGGGCCGGCTCAGGACAGCAGACGGGTGCCGGGACCGGGGACCGGGTTGCCTGGAGGACGCAGGTGAGGGAGCATGGAGGCTGAGGAGTGGGGGACCGGGGAGCGTGGCACGGGAGCGGGGATGCGAGGTCGGGGAGCGGGGGAGCGTGGCAGAGGAACCGGGGAGCGTGGCAGAGGAGCCGGGGAGCATGGCAGGGGCACCGGGGAACGTGACAGTACCCCCTCCCCCACGTCCCCCTCCCCGCAACCGGGACAGGAAGGCACGTATCAGAGGAGTACCCACATTCTCCCGGGGGTTCCCAGGACCTATCCTCAGGACCATACCCAGCCCAGTCCACCAGGAAGAACTGTCGGCCCCGTACGGTCTTCATGGCCACGATATCCCTTACCGCATAGATGTCATCATCAGCAATAGGAGGAGGAGCAGGGCTGGCAGCAGCGGAGAAGGGACCAAGGACAACCGGCTTGAGCAGGGAGACGTGGAAGGAGTTGGGTATCCTCATCGTGGCCGGGAGCTGCAGCTTGTAGGAGACCTCATTTATTTTGCCGATGACTTTAAACGGCCCGATGTAGCGAGGACCCAGCTTGTATGATGGTAGCTTCAATCGGACATATTTGGAAGCAAGCCAGACCAGATCTCCTGGAGAGAAACACGGAGGATCCAGACGCCTTTTGTCCGCGTGTCTCTTCATCCGCAGGGAAGCACATCCAAGGGACGTCTTGACAGAGTCCCAAATTGTTGAAAAGTCACGGACTACGGTATCCGCAGCAGGGACATCCGAGGAAGAAGATACAGGTAATGGGACGGAAGGCTGAAGTCCGTAAACGACATGGAAGAGAGAGCTGGAGGAGGACTCACTGATGTAATGGTTATGGGAGAATTCAGCCCAAGGAAGGAGCGTAGACCAGTCGTCGTGATGGGTGTTAACGTAGTGACGCAAAAAGGAGGTCAGGATCTGATTGACTCGTTCCACTTGGCCATTCGACTGAGGATGGTAGGCTGAAGAAAAGTCCAGAGCCACTCCCAGATGTTTGCAGAGGGCCCTCCAGAAGCGGGAGGTAAACTGAGTTCCTCTGTCGGACACAATGTGTGAGGGAAAGCCATGCAACCGGAAGATGTGCTGTATGTAGGCGTCAGCGAGTTCCTGGGCAGAGGGGAGTCCAGCCATAGGGACGAAATGAGCCATTTTGGAGAACCGATCCACCACGACCCATATGACTGTGTGTCCGGCGGACAAGGGCAAGTCTGTAATAAAGTCCATTGCAATGTGTTGCCACGGAACGGAGGGAATTGGCAGCGGCAGAAGGCGACCATATGGCAGGTGTTTGGGCCTCTTGTTCCGGGCACAAGAGGAGCAGGCTGAGACAAAAGACGTGACGTCCGTGCGAAGGGATGGCCACCAGTAGTGACGTACAATTGTACTCCATGTTCTCTTCTGACCAGCATGGCCGGCTATTTTCGAGGCATGGCCCCAATGCAACACTTTTTGTCTGTCAGTTTCAGAGACAGGTCTTCCCGGGCGGTATCTGGGCCAGAGTGACAGGAGCCACCGGAATGATTTTACTTGGGCAGATGATGGGCTGGGATGTCTCCTCCTCCTGTTCCATGGGCACGAATGACCTGGACAAGGCATCTGCTCGCACATTCTTATCCGCGGGCCGAAAATGGAGCTGAAAATCGAACCTGGCAAAGAACAAGGACCACCTGGCTTGTCGTGGGTTCAGTCGCTGAGCAGACCGCAGGTATTCCAGGTTCTTGTGGTCCGTGTAAATGATCACGGGGTACACTGCTCCCTCCAGAAGGTAGCGCCATTCTTCCAGAGCTGGTTTGACTACTAATAGCTCTCGGTCACCGATGGTGTAGTTGCGTTCAGGCGCTGAGAAGCTCTTGGAGAAGAAACCGCAAGTAACCATGTTCCCGGAGGAGGACTTCTGCATGAGCACTGCTCCGGCTCCAGAGGAGGAGGCATCCGCCTCCAAGGTGAACTGTCGGTTTAACTCAGGACGGTGGAGCACAGGAGAGGAAGCAAATGCCCGTTTCAGGGAGCCAAACGCGGCGTCGGCCGCAGGTGACCAGTCCTTTGGATTAGCCCCCTTCTTGGTCAAGGCAGAGAGAGGCGCAGTCAGGGCAGAGAAGTGAGGGATGAACTGACGGTAATAGTTCGCAAATCCAAGAAACCGTTGAATTGCCTTCAGTCCGGAAGGAGGGGGCCAGTTGAGAATGGAAGAGACCTTCTCTGGGTCCATCTGCAGGCCGGTATCGGAGATTACGTAACCCAGGAAGGGAAGAGAAGACTGCTCGAAGACACACTTCTCGTACTTGGCGTACAGACAATTCTCTCTCAGTCTTTGTAGTACCAGCTGCACGTTCTCTCTGTGGGTCTGGAGGTCCGGAGAGAAGACCAGGATGTCATCCAGATATACCACCACACAGACGTAGAGAAGGTCCCGGAACACATCGTTCACTAATTCTTGAAAGACTGCCGGTGCGTTACACAGGCCGAAGGGCATCACGCAATACTCGTAGTGCCCATTGCGAGTGTTGAATACGGTCTTCCATTCGTCCCCAGAGCGGATGCGGACCAGGTTGTAGGCACCACGAAGATCCAGCTTGGTAAACACACGAGCTCCTCTAAGCCGATCAAACAATTCGGGGATGAGCGGCAGGGGGTATTTATTCTTTACGGTGATTTGGTTCAATCCCCGGTAGTCAATGCATGGGCGCAGGTCGCCCTCTTTCTTCTTAACGAAGAAGAACCCTGCTCCAGCAGGAGAGGAGGATCTCCGGATGAATCCCCTTGCCAGGTTCTCAGTGATGTAGGCCGACATGGCTCTTGTTTCAGCAGGGGACAAAGGATATATCCGTCCTCGAGGTGGTGTAGTTCCCGGGAGTAGGTCGATGGCACAGTCGTAAGGACGATGTGGCGGCAGTACCTCTGACTCCTTTTTATCAAAGACATCCGCGAAGGACCAATAGGCCGAAGGCAGTCCTGGTAGGGACTCCGGAACCGGAGGTCGTCGGATGGGCTGTATGGACTTCAGGCAGTTCTTGTGGCAAGAGGAGCCCCATCGGGTAATTTCACCAGTACGCCAGCTGACCGACGGTTCGTGTGTCCGTAACCAGGGGAGTCCCAGCAGGATTTGATGAGACATGTGTGGGAGGACGTAGAGAGCGATGTTTTCTTTTGTGCAGGGCACCGATACGTAGTTCTACTGGCTTGGTAATCCACGAGATGGTGTCAGAGAGGGGTCTCCCATCTACAGAGGCAATCACGAGGGGTTTGTCGAGTGGAGTAACCGGCACCTGGTACTTGTCCACCGTGGCCTGCTGGATGAAATTGCCTGCTGCCCCGGAATCGAGGTACGCCTCTGCCGTGAACCGCGTCTCTCCCGTTGTCACTTGAACAGTCCACGTAACCGGGTCTGAGAGAGTCCCAGCACCTAGGGTGGCCTCTCCTACCAACCCTAGGCTTTGGAGTTTCCCGGCCTCTCTGGACAGGAACGTAGCAGGTGTGTGCCCTCTCCACAGTAGAAGCAGAGACCCTTGAAGAGCCGTTCTGCTCGGCGTTGTTCGGACTGCCGCAAACGATCAATCTGCATGGGTTCGTGGACAGAGACGCCAGACGATGCCGACTGAGGTAGGACGGGCTTCTGCGGAGGAGAGGAATGCCGTATCGGACATCTCTCGCGGGACACCTCTTTGGATCGTTCCTGAAAACGAAGGTCAACGCGGGTGACTAGTGCGATCAGGGCATCCAGAGTGGAAGGAACATCGCGGCCTGCCAGCTCGTCCTTAATACGACTGGAGAGTCCTTCCCAGAAGGCGGCGGTGAGGGCCTCATTGTTCCACCCCAATTCTGAGGCCAAGGTGCGAAAGCGGATGGCATATTGGCCCACAGTCAAGGTCCCCTGACGTAGCCTGAGGAGTGATGAGGCGGACGCGGCGGCACGTCCAGGTTCGTCAAAAGTGGTTCTAAACGCCTGCAGGAATTCCTGGATGTTAGTAGTTACAGGGTCCTCCCTCTCCCACAAGGGGTTCATCCAGGCCAGTGCCTCACCCTCTAGATGGGACATCACAAACGCCACCTTGGCTTGGTCGGAGGCAAACAGGTGCGGAAGCACCTTAAAGTGGAGGGAGCACTGATTCAAGAATCCTCTGCAGGTCTTAGGATCTCCGGCATATCGGGGTGGAGAGGCCAAGCGGAGTTTAGAGGCTTCCGAGGAAGCCGCCACTGGAACTGCGGCCGTGGACTGTGCTGGTGAAGCCTGAGATGCCAGGGACGTGGCAGTTGCTTGCAGCGTGTTCAGGCGGGTATCCACCGAGGACATGAAGGCCAGCATGCGGGACTGAGTCTCGCGCTGTCGTCCGAGTTCCTGCTGCAAGTTGCCCAGCTGGGCCGCTAGTGCTTCGGCGGGATCCATGGCCTGTTCTTACTGTTAGGACTAGGAGGACGGGTAGGCCCAGGAGGTGGATCCACTGGGCTGAACACCTCACCGAGGGCAAGGTGCCCGGTAGCCGGAGCACTACGGGTAGCAGGACAGTCCGTACAGAGGAGTGGAGTGAAGAAGTCCCTGGGACCAAGGAGTCTCTGAGGGTAGTCCGGGTGACGGAGCTCAGGTTCGGAGGCCGAGATGATGTCAGGCAGAATCCGGAAGCAACAGAGCGAGGAGGTGGGTCACCACACGGATCCAGGGATCGGAGATGGTAGGGATTGACGAGATGGCAGACAGTCACCGTTCGGGGTTCTGGAATCGTCAGGACCGGTTGGCGAGACAAGAGCGACTCTACAAGAGAGATAGGTAAGTACGGAACAAGGCACAGGGAGACCTGACTCCTAGCTTAGCAAACACGAAGAACAGGCCCCGCCCACTTGGAAAGGAACCCCCTATATACCCTGTACCTGCATCTTCAATATCCTGTTGGAGGACGCTGGCCCTTTAAGAAAAGGTCAATGACCGCGCGCCCTAATGCGCATGCGCGAGGCCCGGGTACCAGAAGCCAGAGCAGGATGCGGTGTACAGGAGGCAGGAGTGCTGGGCCGGCTCAGGACAGCAGATGGGCGCCGGGACCGGGGACCGGGTTGCCTGGAGGACGCAGGTGAGGGAGCATGGAGGCTGAGGAGCGGGGGACCGGGGAGCGTGGCACGGGAGCGGGGATGCGAGGTCCGGGAGCGGGGGAGCGTGGCAGAGGAACCGGGGAGCGTGGCAGAGGAGCCGGGGAGCATGGCAGGGGCACCGGGGAGCGTGACAATATCACAGTGCAACCCAAACTGCAGCTATCAGTCAGGCTCGGTGGGTGGAGATTTCATTAACTATTTTCATTCCATAGATGGACTCCTAAGAGGGTCATATTAATATCATGTTTATACTTCCATTCTGACAGAGCAAGTACAACAGTCTCATCTGATCTAAAAATATATTTACTACTGTATATAAATTAAAAAAAAAATTAACAATAAAACAATGATGGGTAGGAAACTGAGAAACTGCAGATTTCACAAGCCATAGAAAGTCTTCTTTCACACAAGAAGGTGAATCATTAACGTATACAGTTCAGTTCATCTCAGTTCATCCTTTAGATGTTCGGCTTTTGTTTCTCCCATATAATTATGTCTAATTTTCAATATCCTCTATGGAAATCCATGTTTAACCAAAACATATTTTTCATTAGTCATGCTTTTCAACACCAAGGGTTAATTGTGCTTCGTAAGACAAATAAACTATAACTGGTGATTTGCTTTCTCCTGAGAATTTGCTTTGCTGAGATTCTCTTAAGTGCCACAAATTGCTACAAGTGATTTTTGGAACCACAAGTAAACAATATTTGAGCTGCAACCAGATTCAACTGGACAATTTGTTCATAAAGAATTGTAACTGTGCCCTGTACGCCTGTTGGATAACTATTATTAGATGATGATGTCTGGGATTTCCAGTGCTCAGTGCTGCTTCTATAAATAATGTGAAAAATGTTCCCACTTCATCCTTTCTCAAAGAATATTCCTTATTTCCTTTAGTAGGCAGCCCCTGGGAACATTACAGCTGAAACCCCCAAGTCACAGCCAACATTTGGTTAAAATAGTGATGAAATAAAAAAAAACATATGTGTATTATGAATAATCATGACTTGTTGACAGGTAATCCATAAACTCATAAAAGGCATTCTTTATATATCAGCTGGGACAATTTTCATACCTATATCATGTATTTTGATAAAATTTCAATGTACTATGGCTGTGTAGTTACGACCATCTGTCCAAGGTTGGTTTTATTATGAGCAGAATGTAACTGGATTCTACCTGCCATGCGTTCATTTTGGAGACCTAGGCCAAAAGAAGAGTTTGTGTAGGGTCCCATCTGAAGATGTGACGTTGCAGCTGAACTCAAGCAATTTCATAAAAATGGGGACTAGTACCCTCAAATGTATAAATATGGGGCCAATTCATCAAGACTAGCATTGGTTGTTCACACTGGTCTTGATGAGGGGGTTGCCGAAGTCAGATGTTCCTATTCATGAAGAGGTGCACGCCACTTCATGAATCTACAAAGTCTGATAGTGAGTGGCCCCTCTGTACGCTAAGCCAAATGTCTCACTTTCGTAGGGGGCTGGAGTAAGTTATTTGGAGAATGGAACACCACAGCTCGTAATGAATAAGATGAGATTTGGCATCCTAACCATCCTTGCTCCAGTCCCATCTCCATCCATTTTATCGGATCTGGGTGAGAATGGCGTGAAAACGAAAAGTCACAAAATTTAGACCCAATTTCAATTTGCATCTAAACTTTTTAAAGCTTTAAAGTGAACCTGTCAGGTGCAATATGCACTCAGAAGCACAGGCAGTTCTGGGTGCATATTTCTAACCCCTGTATCTAGTAGCATAGATAAAGAGATCTTTAGCAAAAGTATTTCTAAAGATCCATTATAATATGCTACTGAGGCCAGCGACTAGTCGCAAGGGCAGTACTTCCCTTGGCAAGTCGGCTCCCTTAGCATGTTAGCACGCCCCTGTGGGAGTGCTAACATGTTAATGAATGTGCAGCATCAGAGTCATGGTCGCTCTCACCTCTGCTGCCACCGCTGGATTTCGGCACACGATCAGAGCGTCCCCAGACTTCCAGTCATGCGCACTACACCAGTTTGAAGCCGGGACTTTTAAACCCAGCTTCATAGTATGCATGAAAGGAAGTCTGGGACTTCTGATCATGCGCACTGAGCTGAAATCCAGCTTCTGCTGCGGTGGCAGCAGAGAACGGTGACTTCGACCATGCATCGAACGCTGCACATTCATTAGCATGTTAGCACACCCGCAGGTGCATGCTTACATGCTAAGGGGGTTGACTAGCGAAGGGAAGTAACGCCCTTTTGACTTGTCGCTGGACTCATTAGCATATCATAAAGGATTTATAGAATTACTTTTTCTAAAGATCTCTTTATCTATGCTACTAGACACAGGGACGGTTAGGCAGGGATTAGGAATATGCACCCAGAACTGCTTGTGGTTCTGGGTGCATATTGCACCTGACAGGTTCCCTTTAACTCCAGAATACTTGAGTGAAAGTTTTGATGAATCGGGCCCAAAGTTTATCCAACAGTACTGCAACTCAAAATATTACAAACACTTACATTTTTTAGAAAAATCACAACTTATAACATATAAAAATAATACTTAATAATTGGTTGGCCAGTTGGTCAAAATAATTTTTCTTTTTCAGAAAGTAGAAAATCAAAATGTGTGCCTGTGCATTTCTATAAAGTGGTAAAAACATTTAAATTTTAACTTGCACATTATGAGATTACCAGGTATACATAAACATGTGGCATTACTTTACGTTTCGCTTTGCTTGTTAGTACCAAAGGAAGCCTATCTCCATTTGGTCAGGTAAGTAATAACAAAAAATAAATACAGGCGGAGCGCCTCAAAGGACAGTATGTAGTGACAAAGTATGAAAAGGAAGTGTTGCGGGACTTCATGGAATCCTGCCTAACGGTTTGGGCTGTGTACTGGGCACATCAACCCATGCAGCAATTCTAGATTTTTTGCTGTCTGAGATGAAATTTGAAATACGTTCCTCTCGCCTCATCCCTCCTAAATAAAATCGTTAATAAAAAATACATAATAGAATTTGAAATTATGTTCTCTAGTTTAAGCAGTGAAAACATTACAAGTGCATATACAGCATATACATATATATGTGCCCTCACATTACAGACAGAGGCATGATGAAGATGTCAACATCAGCTGCCGGCCTCAGATAGGCTGGTGGCTGGTATTGTGATGCAGTTAACTGGTCTCTGAGCAGCAGAACATTTCAATTGGCATATTCCTGCACACAATTTATACCTGTTTGCAAAAAGGAGGTGCAAATTTGGTGCTGAAATGTCTGAATCAGATTTCAGTGCCAAATTTGCCCTTCCTGGCAGAAAACCACACTGAAACGGTGTCAAAACAGTATTTGTGCAGAGATGCAGATTTAGTGCTGAAATTTCTACACCTTATTCCTGCACCCAATTTACACCTCTTGGCAAAAAAAAAAAATGCATCAAAACCACATCATAATGTGTGCGGTTTTGATGCATTTTTTTGCCACAAGTTGTAGATTGGGTGCAGGAATAGGGTGTAAAAATTTCAGCACCAAATCTGCATCTCTTGGCAAAAAAACTGTTTTCTGTAAAGAGATTCAGGTCTGTGAATTCAGTGACCTTACCTCACAGACCTCACAGACCTGGTGAGGTCACTGAGTTTAACCCCTTGACGACCCATGACGTACTGGGTACGTCATGGATCGTGTGCCGGTAAGCCCCGCCCCCTGCCGCCGGCAGGCGGCGGCGATCCGCGCACATATCAGCTGTTATCAACAGCTGACATGTGTGCCTGCTAGCCGCGGGTGGAAATCGCTTCCACCCGCGCCCATTAACCCCTTACATTTCGCTGCCAAAATCTTGGCAGCGATATGTATATGGGCGCCGCCATTACAGTCACTTACCTCGCCCCCACATGGTAGCACAGGGTCATGTGATGACGCCTGTAGCTAACATGACTCACTTCCTCTCAATGCCAGAATACAGCCGGCATTGAAAGTGAAGCAGCAAATCTGCAGTTCTCAGCTCTGTAGCTGAATTCTGCAGATAGTGCAAAGCGATTGGATTGCTGATCGCTATAGCCCCCTAGGGGGACTAGTAAAATAAAAAAAAAAAGTAAAAAAAAAAGTTTTAAAAAATTAAAAAAAAATAAAAAAACCTAAAAGTTCAAATCACCCCCCTTTCACCCCATTGAAAATTAAAGGGTTAAAAAAATAAAAAAATACACACATATTTGGTATCGCCACGTTCAGAAATGCCCGATCTATCAAAATATAAAATCAATGAATCTGATCAGTAAACAGCGTAGCGGCAAAAAAATTCCAAACGCCAAAATTACGTTTTTTGGTCGCCGCAAATTTTGCGCAAAATGCAATAACAGGCGATCAAAACGTAGCATCTGCGCAAAAATGGTACCGTTAAAAACGTCAGGTCGAGACGCAAAAAATAAGCCATCACTGAGCCTCAGATCCTGAAAAATGAGAACGCTACGGGTTTTGGAAAATGGCGCAAAACGTGCACCATGTTTTTTGGACAAGCTTGTGATTTTTTTAACCCCTTAGATACAAGTAAACCTATACATGTTTGGTGTCTACAAACTCGCACCGACCTGAGGCATCACATAGATACCTCAGTTTTACTATATAGTGAACACAGTGAATAAAATATCCCAAAAACTATTGTACGATCACACTTTTTTTGCAATTTTTCCGCACTTGGAATTTTTTTGCCGTTTTCCAGTACACTATATGGTAAAACTTATGGTTTCATTTAAAAGTACAACTCGTCCCGCAAAAAACAAGCCCTCATATGGCAAGATTGATGGAAAAATACAAAAAGTTACGTCTCTCGGAAGAAGAGGAGCAAAAAACAAAAACGCAAAAACGGAAAGTGCCTGGGGGCTGAAGGGGTTAATGAGGTCCTCTAAGGTCAAGTTACCTGGATCACAATTGGAGGACAGTGGGAACAGCACATAAACTGACATCACCTAAAATCGCATGGCTCGTTTTCTGCGAGAAGCTTACAGTGGATAGTCATGTTCTATCGCCGTGTGCTGTGCCTTCAGTAATGTAGCAAAGCTGGACTCTTCATGAGACCTCATGTGGATTATGTTGGACCTGGGTATTTTTTAGGTTAATAAAGTGGTGAAAGATGGTGAGTTTTTTTGTATTTTATTTCAAATAAAAGATTTTTTCAGTGTTTTCTCTTCACTTACAGATTAGCAATAGGTAGTGTTATAGACCCCTCCCATTACTAAACTAGGGCATATTAGCAGCTGTGAGCTGTTATTAACCCGTTATTACCCCGATTGCCACGCAAAAGGGCAGTCGGGATGAGCCGGATAAAGTTTTGAGATTGTCGCATATAATGGATGCGACAATCCTGCGCAGCTATCAATTTGGGGGTGGGGAACACACGGCGTTGTTTTAAAATCATTTAAATATTTTTTTCAGAAGCCGCATGCGGTTCCTCTTCTTTTGATACACAGCCATGATAAGCACACAGCTGGGGGCTGTAGCCTGAAGCCATATACTTTATCTGTGTCAGGTATCATAATAAAGGGGGACCCTACACCAATTCTTTTTATTTATTTACTTATTTTTAGACCAAATGACCCACAAACAGGGTCTGTGACTGCAAGCAGTCAGACATGCTATCACACAAGCTGGAGGGTGCATCTGACTCCAATCAATCACAGATGCCAGGGCTACCGGTAGGTGGGAAAAGCAGTGAATATGTAAGAAGGTAAATGAGCTGCCACAGAAGTAGAAGGTGCTTGATTCAATCCCCCTATCCCTTCTACCAACATTTTTTTTTCCAAACCTTTTTTATTGATTTTCAATTATATAAAACAGTTACAAAATAATTATGATTACAAAATGGGTTCATTCAACTGACAAGTTATGACATAGAAAAGAGTAATATTCCAGCTTGGGAGTCCCTAAAGTTCTTCAGTTGAAAATGATGCATAGCAAATTAGAGCAAAAGAATCTACCTAAAACACTTGTAACACAAAACCTTAAAACCCTTTGTCATTCTTTAGTATTTTGAGTGCCAATGTCGTATCTTAAGTCTTCCTTAACGTCTCATCTCCCCCTCCCTCCTGGGTCTCCACTAGGTGAACCTCAATATCCCCAAGCTATCCTGGATTTCATTCAGAAGGTACCACTCGGTTTGCATGAAAGGTGTCACCAAAGTATTTATTTCTCCCCGCGTGAAATGGATTTCTATAAAGTTTGTCCACATCCCAAAAAAATTGTCTGTCTTCTTGTCCTTATCCCTTTCCGCCTCTAGTTTCTCCAATCTCAGAAGGTTGTGTAAGTCGTCGATAACCTCCTTTATAGATGGAGCCTCCCTACGTATCCAATGTCTTAAGATGCACCGTTTAGCTATCATGGCTAGGTCGTGAATGATTGCAAATGTCCTTTTGTCCTGGATATTTGGCCCCCCTCTAACTCCTCCTTCAAAGACATGGAAAATCCACACCATTACCTCTAATTTACAAAATATTCCCCATGTTGATTGGGCCAAAATTCTGACTTGATTCCAGAACTTTTGAATTACCTTACATTCCCATAACCCATGTAACATGTCTGTTTTCTCTTTTTGACATTTGGGACACCGCGCCTCTCTTCCTGGAATGTTATGGGCCACAATGGCCCTATGTAATATCCTGAACTGAGTGTCTCTCCATCCCTCGTTGATGACGTGCTTTCGCATTTGAACCCATCCTTTCAATATGCTTCCTGTCACTTCTCCTTTCAGTTGTTTTCCCCATGCTGTAAGGGTGCGACTATCCTCCCGAGATATGAGCACTCCCCTAAATGTTCGATACATTTGGGAGACATTTACATTTGTTGCATCACATTCCAGGAGCTCATCAATCAGGCTTTTGTTCAATTCTCTTCCAACCTCTCCAAGATCCCCAATCACTCCATGCTTTAATTGCTCGTACTGAATGATATGAAAGTTATTGAGGTCGTATTTGTCGAGTACTTCTCGACCTGTCATCCACTTTCTCTCTTCCACATTCATAACATCCTTCATTCTCTGGATACCCTTCTCTTTCCAACTAATAAATAGCTTGTTATCTCGCCCCTGGGGGAAGCTTGGGGATGCCCAGGGATTTAAATATTTAAACACCTTCCACGCAAGTCCCAACTTCCTTCTTACCAGTTTCCAGGTCAACATGGTATCCCGAAATATCATTGAATTTTTTATATGGCCTTCAACCCCAGACAATGAGGAGTGGAGAATAGACGTCAGATCCCATGGTGCTGCGTATTTATTTTCCAAACCATAATCTGAGTGTCTACTTGTTCCTCTTAGCCAATCAATCACATGTCTCATAATGCACACGAGGTTGTAACCCCTAACATCTGGGAAACTGAGTCATCCCTCCTCCACTGACTTCATCAGCGTACGTAGCTTTATTCTAGGTTTCTTCCCCCTCCATATAAAATCTGCATATGCTGAGTTGAGTCTGTTGACTTCTTTTAGTTTCAACAATAGCGGAATCGTCTGGAAGGGATACAACAACCTAGGAAAGCTCATCATTTTTACTAGGTGGCATCTTGCCAGAAGTGGTAAGGGCAGACCCCTCCACCCCCTTAGTTGGGTTATGATTTTTTTAATCAGCGGGTCATAGTTCAATTTATAAATTGCTTACACCGATCTTCCTATATGCACTCCCAAGTACTTGATTGATGTCTGTGCTATAGGTATCCCACATAGACAACCATCTCTCAAGCTTCTACCTGTTATCCCTTGAGATCCCCTTAAAAACAAGATCTCACACTTTTTTTTGTTTAACTTAAAGCCTGAAAGTGAACCAAATTTTTCAATCATGGCAAGAGTCTGTGGCAAATCCGCGTTAGGATCCCCCATATATAATATCACATCATCAGCAAAAAGTGCTGTTTTTATTTCTGTTCCTCTTATCCTAATCCCTTTGAAACTGTTTTGTCCTTGTAGTACTCTTGATAGTGGCTTGATTGCCAAATTAAATAACAGGGGTGATAACGGGCAACCCTGTCTCGTCCCCCTCATCAGGGGGAACACATCCGACAGGAAGCCTGGGGTATGGACCCTAGCTCCTGAATTGGCGTATAAGCCCCTGATGTAGAGTCTCATTCTGCCTTCAATCCCTGTGGTCTCCATCACCTTGTCCAGCCATCTCCAATTGACATTGTCGAATGCTTTCTCAGCATCGAGCGTGACTAGAGCAGGTCTTGCCCCTCCCTCCGTGCGCCCCAATCTAACCGCGTCTACCACTAGGATCGTCTTTCTAATGTTAGTTACTGCATTTCTCCCTTTGATAAACCCTACCTGTTGGTCTGATATTATCCTGGGTAAAATAATGGCCAGTCTGTCAGCCATGATTTTAGACATTAGTTTCAGATCTTGATTGATGAGCGATATGGGTCTGTAACTGGAGGGGTCATCCAGATCTTTGGTTCCCTTAGGGAGTAATTTGATATACGCTATGTTGGCATTTCTAGGAATTTCTGCTCCTCCCAGGATTGCGTTAAAAACTGCAGTTAGATCCGGTGAGATCTGCTCCTTCAATACCTTATAAAATTCGCTATTAAAACCGTCGGGTCCTGGTGCCTTATTGACGTTGAGCTTCCTGATTGCTCTTGTCACCTCCTCCACTGTTATGTCTTCATTTAAGGCTCCCCTGTCTTCCTCTGTCAAGCTAGGCATTTGGGCTTGTCTTAACCATTCTTCCTCATTAGGTGTGTGATTATTTCCTGTCCCGTATAACTTTCTATAGTAGTCCCCCAGCAACTTGTTGATAACCTTAGGGTCTGTGGTTACCTCTCCCTCCTTTGTTTTCAGTTTAGAGATCACCATTACTTTTCTACTACCTCTTGCCAGATTTGCCAGCATCCTTCCCGCCTTATTACCGAATCTATGAAGATCGGCTTCCTTGTGTGACCAGTATAATTGTTCCTTTTTTTTGGCCCACTCATCAAAGCCTCTCTTTGCCTCCAACCATTTGTCTTTTAGCGTGCTAGACCTATCTGCCAAGTACTTTGAATACGCTATCCGCACTACCTCGCTGTGATAGTTGTAATTCTCGTTGGTCTTCCTTTTAATCATTGCCGCATACCCCACCAAGCGTCCCCGCAGGACCGCTTTTGCCATTTCCCAGTATAGCACTGGGGTCACCGTGTGTTCCTTGTTATCCTCTGCGAATTCCTCCCACCACTCTTTTAGTATCTTATGAAAATTATCTTGTCTGAGGAGGAACGACGGGAATCGCCAGATAATGTCTGACCCTCTCCTAAACTTTTCTCTGATGTCCACTCTCACTGGGCTATGGTCAGAGATCACCATGTTTTCAATCATACACTTTTGTACTCCATTCACAAGATCCCGAGACATCCATATCTGATCTATGCGTGACCAGCTATCATGCGGATGGGAGAAGTGTGTGAACTCTCTGTCGTGCGGATGAGTTAGTCTCCATATATGTTTCAGACCTACATCCTCCAATGTTACGTCCCTGTTGACTGAACTCCTGTCCCCTTCACTAGTCTCCCCCTCCTTCCTCCCTCTGTCTTCAGCCGAGTCTGGAACTGTGTTGAAGTCTCCCGCCACTATGATGTTGGGCTCCTCATCAGATAATATGATGGTATTTATATTATCATGGAACGCGATCTGTTGCGAGTTCGGTCCATACACATTATAGATACTGAGTCTGCCAGCTGGGCTAATAATTGTTAAGTGCTGCCACCTCCCCTGATCATCCTCCTCATGTGTCACTACCTCATGACTTAGTTGCTTATTTATTAAAATCATGGTGCCCGCTTTCCTGCCTTGCGCTGCTGCCCCATAGACTTAGCCCACCCAGTGTTTCTTCATGCGGAAAAAGTCCTCCCTCCCCAAGTGTGTTTCTTGCAGTAGGGCAATATCTGTTTTTAACCGCTTCAGGTGTCTTAGTATCATCGTCCTTTTGTTGGGTGATCTCAAGCCTTTAACGTTCCATGTTATTAATTGTACCATGATTGCCTAAATGACCTGGTCTTGCCATGTTCTCCCCTTAGAGCCCCACCATTGGGGGAAACGAGACGACCTATCCTACGTTCACGCATAATTCCATTAGAATGACATTCCCTTCCTCCCTTTTGTGAATGTAACATAGAACAGCATAGCAAAAACAAAAAACATATAACAATAGAACATGTCTTCCCTGTCAAAGACTTTCCGGCGCTTACCGCCATGTTGGTGACTTCCCCTTTTCCTAGTCAAAACATTGAGCTCCCTGGTCCCCCCCCATACAGTATATATTCTAATCTGTCCCCCGAAGAACATGAAACATCCTTGAGCATTATACCAGACTTAGTACAATATGTCACAAACTTCAGATATGCTAGAACCTTACTAATAGCCAAGCATCCGATTTAGTCCTGATATTGAGGGACCCTCACTCCGAGTAAATCAGATCCGCTGGGCCTGTATCCGACGTTTATTCCTGGGAGAAAACAAGGAAGAGAAGTAGAGAAAAAAAAAAAAAGCACACCAGGAACACCAAAACAGATCAGCTCAAAAGTCAAAAGCCTTCTGTCCTCTCAGAGTGCTAGTCCCCGTGGCCTGTCCTGGGGCTGTGCCGCTGAACTGGATTCCGACACCTGTCACCTCTGGCCTCCTCTGATGTTCGCCCCTTGGATTGTCCTGCATCTCTCCCCAGGCCTGTAGGGGATCCTCTTCCACCGGTGTCTCCTCCACTAGGTCCTCTCTCTTGTCTTTCCATCCGACTCTTATCTTGTTCTGACATGAGGATGTTTTCAGCTTCCTTATAGTCTTTATAATATGCAAACGAGCCATTGGGATTTCTAACTTTCAATATAGCTGGGTACAGCAACTGGCATTTTATCTTTTTGTTGTACAAAAATGTACAGATTTTACTGAACTCCTTTCTCCTTTTGGAGACATCTGCGGAATAGTCCCCAAAGATTAGCAGTCTATTGCCTTGGTATTGTAGTGGTCGCTTCCGATCTCTGAAAGCCTTCAGAATTTCCTCTTTGTGTTTATAATCGAGGTACTTGACTATCACCTGTCTGGCTCTTGGTGAAAATTTATTTGAATTTTGTCCTTCAGCTTTATTTGCCTCCTTTTGCCTCAGTGAACCCACTCTGTGGGCCCTTTCCACCCTAAATTTCGCCTTTATGCCTAGGGCCTGTGGTAGCTCCAGCTCACAGATGTTGTCCAACTGCCCCATTGATACCGATTCTGGCAGCCCCACTATGCGTAAGTTGTTGCGTCTCAATCTGTTTTCTAGATCTTCCGCCTTGTCCCTCAGGTAGTCATTGGACTTCATTAAGGTTGCTATTTGCTCTTGCATGGTCAGTATTGCTTCCTCTGACTCGGATATTCTCTGCTCTGTTTCTATCAATCTGGTTGCCTGATCATTTATTTCCTTTTGCATAGCCGCTAATGATGTCTGTATAGCGGTTTCAATGGCTGTTTTGATTTCTTTGGACAGATGGGATGCCACTTCATCTGACAATTTTTTATAATCTACATTAAATTCTTGTGGTTGCTTGTGTTGTCCTGCAGGTGGTGCTGTCTTTCTAGTTCTCCTCACCTGCACTGATCCTCTGCCTCCTTCTAGCTGCTTGTAATTTTGTGACACTACTGTGCCTGGGTGCTTCTTGCAGCGTTTATTAGGGGTAATAAAACCAGTATTTATCTTTTGTTGAGATTGTCCAGATCCATTTCCCCTGTGCTGCGGCTCCATATTCTCTCCCAGCCCTCCTGTTCCTTCATGCACCCCTTCATTGCTGCTCTCCTCCTCCCTTCTTTCTTCTTCCTCCATGTCCCCCTCCTCCTCCCATTGCTGACCATCCTCTTCTGTCCCCTGCCGACACTTCTCTCCAGTTTCACTTTCCTCTGTTTCCTCACTCACTACCTCCTCCTCCTCTCTCTGTCTCCGGCACCGCTTAGCTGCATCTCCTGCCTGTGTTTCTGGCTCCTCCTCCATCATGCTCTCCGGCACCATGCTGTTTTACTCCACTCCACTCCGGCCCGCAGCGTCGCCGCTCCTCCAGGTTCCCTCTCCACCTCCAGCACTGCGCAGCAGGTACCGTTCCATTGCCGCTCTCTTCCGGTTCCCTGCTTCCTCACTTTCACCGTGGTCACTCGTTCGGGGGGGCTTCTATCTGACGTTTTCTCTGGGGGGTAGCAGGAGCTTCTCTTCTACACCACCACCTCAGCCAGGACCGGATCCGGAAGTCCTACCAACATTTTTAAGCACAGACTTCTAGTCCCCATAGATTTATGGAGACATATGAGGATCGGCATCTGGCCAGACATCCAGGATCAATTTCGGTCTAGAACCAGGTTAGTTTTTCTAAAAATCTGGTTAGATGCCGATTATCTGCGAGTCTGCCTATCACTAACTTTAACCCTTTCACTCCTGGGCGATTTTCCATTTTTGTTGTTGCTTTTTCCTCCCCTTCTTCCAAGAGCCATAACTTTTTTATTTTAATCATCTACCAAGGCCAAAGAGCAGACAGGGGTGGGAATAGATAGCAAAACCAGGCCTACCTATTAGATATTCTGTAGCTGTTATTAAATAGCAGTGCATTTCTGTAACTTTACTTGCACATATTTCTGAAACAAAACCTCCAATCTCTCAACAAAAGGTATGCTTAGATTCAGCATCCTAGTGCCAGTATAGCACTAACTTTACTTTATATATGAAAATCCTGATGATTGGTTCTCTTTAAATATCGGTATCATGTCAGCCATTCTCCATTCCTGAGGTACCAACCCTGTTACAAGAGAGCCTAAGAAGATAAGGTACATTGGTCTGTCAATTGCTCAGCTCAATTCCCTAAATATCCTTGGATGAATGCCATCTCTCCCAGGGGATTTGTCAATGTGTTATTTACTCAGATGCAGGCGTACTTCTTCTTTTGTTAAATTAGTTATATTGAGAGGGGATTTGATTTTTGCCTTGTTGAATGATCCCTGGAACAGTCAGTTCCTTGTGAACACCGATGAAAAGTGCCTGCTTAATATCTCAGCCTTTTCTTTGTACTCTATAATTATCCTGTTATCTTGTATGGGGAAAATAACATCATTTTTTTCCTTTTGGCATGGACGTATTTATAAAACATTTGAAGGTTTATTTTAATGTTTTTGGCGATTTTTGTTTCAGTAGCAAATTTTGCTAGTTTGACTTCTTTTTTACATTTGCTATTGAAAATGTTATACTCCTGAAATGCTATTTCTGTATTTTTGTATTTTTTTCTGCCTCATTTAGCCACTCTGGGTGTTTGTGATGATAGTGGCTAATCACAATTTAATGGATGGGTATGAAATGGAAAAGACGCCACAAGATGATGGCGCTCTCTGCGCTCCTGGGAAATTGCTGTAAATAAATCCAATTGTTTGGTTGCAAACTGTGAATTAGACCCAGTTGTAGGGAATCAGACTTTGCATATCTACTTAGCAACCAGCCGGCCTAGGATTTTATCTTGTATCCTTTGTATTTTCTTTTGCTGTTATATATGAAGCCAATAAAACTGGTTGTGATCAGTTCTATCAAACCTGCCTGGTGTGGACTATAGCGGGCTTTACACGGTACGATATCGTTAATGAATTATCGTCGGGGTCACGGTGTTTGTGACGCACATCCGGCTTCATTAACGAGATTGCAGCGTGTGACACTTTTGAGCGACCTTAAACGATCGCAAAAGTGGTCAAAATTGTTTGCCGTGGAGAGGTCATCCTGAAGCAAAAAATAGTTTAATGCTTATTAGCGATGTTGTTCCTCGTTCCTGCGGCAGCACACATCGCCATGTGTGACACCGCAGGAGCGACGAACATCTCCTTACCTACCTCCACCGGCAATGCGGAAGGAAGGAGGTGGGTGGGATGTTACGTCCCGCTCATCTCCGCCCCTCCGCTTCTATTGGACGCCTGCCGTGTGACTTCGCTGTGACGCCGCACGAACCGCCCCCTTAGAAAGGAGGCCAGAGCGACGTCGCAGAGCAGGTATGTGCGTGTGACTCTGCCGTAGCGATAATGTTCACTACGGCAGCGATCACACAATATCGCACGTATGACAGGGGCGGGTGCTATAGCGCTCAACATCACTAGCCGATGCTAGAGATGTTGCAGCGTGTAAAGCCCGCTTATCTTCTGCAGTGCCTTAGCACCCGTTTGACCCCAGAGATGGCATTCCTGTGAGCTAGTCCCCTAATCCTGCCATAGTAGACAAATAGGCACACTTTTGCACATATAAATATATAAAGATAATACAGGTGGTGTTATTAGCAGTACTAGCTAACACCACAGACAACACCAAAATTACGTGTTAAAGTAGTTTAACGTGGAATACAGTAGATGTTACCAGCATTTCTAAAAAGTAATACTAAATGTGTGCACGTGGCCTTAAAAATCCTTTTTTACTTTTATTCTTTAAAATGCATTCTGTAAAAGTTGCAGATACAGTATGATATATTTCGTAACTGTTTGCAGACAGTGAGATAAACACTATGATTGTCTACAAATACTACGGTGTTTCGTTGAGTGGATGAGTTTGCAAATGTTGTGATGAAGATTTTTAAACATTGTAGATAGCTTGATAAATAACATTTTATGTGTACTCTACACCTTTGTCTTTTTTCCCAGTGACAGATGTCCAGCTACATATTTATGCTGTTTCCTAAACTCATTTATAACACAGGAAGTTTTAATTATCATGTTTCAGGCCAAGCTAAATATAACCCTCTAGAACCATATGGTTATACAATATAAGTATGTAAGAATGGCTCAATATTTAGTACAAAAAAAAATAATGTGATTAACCTTTTCATTACCGGATGGTTTGGATTTAGGACTTCACTTTGTCCCAGCTAAAATTTAAAGGGCTGGTCAGGAGATTTAAAAAAAACAATGTTAAACGGCTTCGATTAGTATAAAAAGAAATAAAAGCAGATCCCCTGCAGCTCCCATTCAATTGCTTACCTGATTTCCACTGATCTCTACTTCCTGGACTTGTCTCAATGCCTACTCAGCCAATCACTGGCTGCAGTGGTGAATCACCTTGATTAGTGATTGGTGCGCTAGCATTTCTTCCCAGTTGCAGTGTTTTCTTTTTCCTTTTTTTTTAAAAAAAAAAAGACAGTTAAATAGAATGTAGAGTGTTGAGTATCACTTTCACTCCAGGCTGAGCCCTTTATTTTCTCCGCTAGACCCTTTAACCTCTGTACGTAAAATGATACACATGTACTGTATGTCAGCATTAGAGTTAGTGTGTACTTACAGAGCTCAAGAGCTCTCTCCACACAGGGTTGATGCCGACTATTTTCCATAGCTGTATCTGTCTGTAATAGCAGCATTCAGAGCTGAGCGCCAACAGCTGCTGTTAACTATTTAGATGCTACTGTCAATATCTGACAGCAGATGCTACTGTCACTGTCAGAGAGCAGCATTTGAAACGAACCTGTCATCAGGATCATGCTTGTTCAAATAAAGGTTTTGACATTATGGTGTTGTTATACTGATTCAATAGGTACCTTCAGTATACAAATCCACAGCCTGGTTGTTGTTTAATATACAGTACATTAGAAGTTTGGCATAGATTTTGATTACATATTAAACTATTAAGATATTATGTGCCACAAAGTTGCCATCATAAACTTACAATGAGTATACAAAAGCTACAAACCCCTATTAAAACTCCACATTTTTGCAATGTAAAAAAAAAAAATTATACCAAGAAGAATTATTTCAGACCTTTTTCCACCTTTAATGTCACCAATAACCTGTACAATTCAATTGAAAAATAACAAGAAATCTTTTTGGGTGGAAAAATAAAAATAAAGAGCTAAAATGTAGTTGCATTAAAGAGAATCTGCCAGCAGGATCAACCATCTTAAGTTGTCTATATGGGCATGCAGGTCATAGGAAGCTGAATAAAATGATACCTTGATATCTGTAATCCGATGTCTTATTAAAGGTAACCAATCACCAGGATTTTCGAATATAAGCTAAAGCCAGTGCTGTACTGGCACTATCAGGCTGATTCTATACATACCTGTAGTGGTCAGCTCAGATGTTTAGGTTTTGAAATCCAAGAAAGTAAAGTTTGTAAAATGAGCAGCTTCTTGAGTGACAGTTGCACTGGAGCAGATCATATATTCATAGTTATCTCCTCCCGCTGTTAGAATTAGCATTATACAAATGACTCATTTTGTCTCTTGCAGGACCTGTGTGAGGTCATACCCATGTGACCTGGTATCCAGCTTTGTTGGCTGAGGCCCCCCCTTCTGGTCACATGGGTATGACCTCACCACAGGTCCTGCTAGACAAAGTAAGTCGTTTGTATAATGCTTATGCTAATTCTAACAGATGGAGGGGATAACTATGAATATACAGTACAGACTAAAAGTTTGGACACACCTTCTCATTCAAATAGTTTTCTTTATTTTCATGACTCTGAAAATTGTAGATTCACATTGAAGGCATCAAAACTATGAATTAACACATGTGGAATAAAATACTTAACAAAAAAGTGTGAAACAACTGAAAATATGTCTTATATTCTACGTTCTTGAAAGTAGCCATCTTTTGCTTTGATCACTGCTTTGCACACTCTTGGCATTCTCTTCATGAGTTTCAAGATGTAGTCACCGGAAATGGTTTTCCAACAGTCTTGAAGGAGTTCCCAGAGATGCTTAGCATTTGTTGGCCCTTTTGCCTTCACTCTGCGGTCCAGCTCACCCCAAACCATCTCGATTGGGTTCAGGTTTGGTGACTGGAGGCCAGGTCATCTGGCGTAGCACCCCATCACTCACCTTCTTAGTCAAATAGCCATTACACAGCTTGGAGGTGTGTTTGGGGTCATTGTCCTGTTATAAAATAAATGATGGTCCAACTAAATGCAAACCGGATGGAATAGCA
This sequence comes from Anomaloglossus baeobatrachus, assembly GCF_048569485.1. Classification (NCBI taxonomy): domain Eukaryota; kingdom Metazoa; phylum Chordata; class Amphibia; order Anura; family Aromobatidae; genus Anomaloglossus; species Anomaloglossus baeobatrachus. The sequence continues at coordinate 412,417,143 of NC_134355.1, read as the reverse complement.
TGCCGCTGCAAGATGCTGTGGTAGCCATACTGGTTCAGTATGCCTTCAATTTTGAATAAATCCCCAACCGTTCCACCAGCAAAGCCCCCCCACACCATCACACCTCCTTTTCCATGCTTCACGGTGGGAACCAGGCATGTAGATTCCATCCGTTCTTTTTTCCTGCGCCGCACAAAGGCACGGTGGTTGGATCCAAAGATCTCAAATTTGGACTCATCAGACCAAAGCACAGATTTCCACTGGTCTAATGTCCATTCCTTGTGTTCTTTAACCCAAACAAGTCTCATTTGCTTGTTGCCTGTCCTTAGCACTGGTTTCCTAGCAGCTATTTTAACATGAAGGCCTGCTACACAAAGTCTCCTCTTAACAGTTGTTCTAGAGATGTGTCTGCTGCTAGAACTCTGTGTGGCATTGACCTGGTCTCTAATCTGAGCTGCTGTTAACCTGTGATTTCTGAGGCTGGTGACTCGGATAAACTTATCCTCCACAGCAGAGGTGACTCTTGGTCTTCCTTTCCTGGGACGGTTCTCATGGCAGCCAGTTTCTTTGTAGCATTTGATGGTTTTTGCCACTGCACTTGGGGACACTTTCAAAGTTTTCCCAATTTTTCAGACTGACTGACCTTCATTTCTTAAAATAATGATGGCCACTCATTTTTCTTTACTTAACTGCTTTTTTTCTTGCAATAATGCAAATTCTAACAGTCTATTTAGTAGGACTATCAGCTGTGTATTCACCAGACTTCTGCACAACACAACTGATGGTCCCAACTCCATTTATAAGGCAAGAAATCCCACTTATTAAACCTGACAGGGCACACCTGTGAAGTGAAAACCATTTCCAGTGACTACCTCTTGAAGCTCATCAAGAGCATGCGAAGAGTGTGCAAAGCAGTAATCAAAAGGAAAAGGTGGCTACTTTGAATAACCTAGAATATAAGACATATTTTCAGTTGTTTCACAAATTTTTGTTAAGTATTTCATTCCACATGTGTTAATTCATAGTATTGATGCCTTCAATGTGAATCTACAATTTTCAGAGTCATGAAAATAAAGAAAACGCTTTGAATGAGGTGTGTCCAAACTTTTGGTCTGTACTGTATGATCAGAGCTGTGAGAACTGAAGCTGCTAATTTATTTGTAAGAAGACACAGTTCTACTGTTCTGTGTTAGTTACATTTCTCACACTAGTAATGCCGCCTTTTATTTAACCCATTCACCCGAGGGGCGATGTTCCGTTTTTTGTTGTTTTTTTTTTTTGCTCCCCTTCTTTCGAAGGCTTGTTTTTTTCAGGACGAGTTTTACTTTTAAATGAAACCATAAGTTTTACCATATAGTGTTCTGGAAAACGGCAAAAAAATTCCAAGTGTGTAAAAATTGCAAAAAAAGTGCGATTGCATTATTGTTGTTGGGATATTTTATTCAGAGTGTTCACTATATGGCAAAAAACTGATATGTTTTTGTGTGATGCCTCAGGTTCGTAGACACCTAACAGGTATATCTTTACTGTTATCTAAGGGGTTAAAAAAAATAATTCAGTAGTTTGTCCAAAAAAGTGGGTCACTTTTTGCTGCGTAACGTTCTCATTTTTTCAGGATCTATGGCTCACTTACAGCTTATTTTTTGCGTCTCAAGCTGATGTTTTTAATGGTACCATGTTTTCACAGATACTATGTTTTGATCGCCTGTTTTTGAATTTTGAGCAAAATTTGTGGTGAGCAAAAAACATAATTTTGGCGTTTAGAACTTTTTTGCCACTACATTGTTTACTGATCACATTAATTGATTTTATATTTCTATAGATTGAGCATTTATGAACACGGCAATACCAAATGTGTGTATATTTTTTATTTTTTTAACCCTTTAATCTTCAATGGGGCAAATCTGAGGTGATTTGAACTTTTAGGTTTTTTTTTTTTTTTTTAAAACTTTTACTTTTTTTATTTTACTAGTCCCCCTAGGGAACTATAAGGATCAATAGTCTGATCGCTTATTAATTTCCGTTGATCACAGCTAGACACCTGTGATCACCAGAAATGCCTCTTATTACTGCAGCATTCGGCTGGATGAAACAGTAAGTCATGTGAGCTACAGGAGTCATCACATGACCCTGTGCTACCATGGCAGCCATCGGCTCACAGTGATCACGCCACAGCACCGCCGATGGGGACGGGTGAGTAAAGATTTACCGTGGTGGGGATTTAAATCGCTTTGTCACATTTTTACAGTGTGATATAAGGGCTTAACAGGCACCAGTGGATCGCAGATCCACCCGTGCCTGTGAGGCAGACATGTAAGCTGTTCACATCAGGTGACATGTGCAGGAATCACCACCGGCTGTCCACAGAAGCCGCTGGTTATTACAACTATATGGCTTTGGATGGACCGTTATGGCCCGCGGTCATTAAGGGGTTAATTTCACTAGTTCCCCTATGGGGCTATAAGGATCAGCAGTCTGATCACTCATTCATTTCTGTTGATCACAACTACAGAGCTCAGTTCACCAGAAATGCTCATCTCTAGTAACAGCAGCTGCTCTGCTGGCTGTTACAGGAAGTGAATCATGAAAGCTACAGGAGTCATCACATGACCCTGTGCTACCATGGCAACCATCATATCACAGACATGCCGTTACATCCACGGTCATGAAGAGGTTAAAATAAGCTCTGGAGTCAAAGTCTCATGCAGATCAGTGCATATAAGAAACACATGGATTTCTGTGACCAGTCAGCGACATGTAACACCCCTGTCCATGCTTACTGTTCCAAGTATCTGTGGGGAAATGCACTCTGTCACACACAGAGTTTCTCAAGGAAGCGGTATGTTGTGTGCGACATGCTGGTGTAGCACAGGCACACCTTTCTTGGAGAAGTAGTGGCAACTGTGCATCTGCTCTTGGGGCACTGCGATGGACATAAGGTCTCAAAAATCCTCTGTGTCCACCGGGTGGAAAGGCAGCATTTCTGTAGCCAACAGCTTGTAGATGCTGAAAGTCAACCTCTTAGGCATGTCATGCCCTTCTAAAATCATGTAAAACACAGCAAGAGGACTCCAACAAGAATCTCCATGTTTTCCAAAAATTTGGCCACAGACACTACTTAAGTGACATCAATAGTCCCACAGTTGCAAACTTAAAATGTTGATTTGCATGAAGCACAATCAAAAATACACAAGCCTTTACTCTCCCCAGGATGACACAGGGATAGAAAAGTCCTTGCGGATCCATGATTTGTTCATCTTGATGAACGTTAGTCTGTCCACATTGTCACTGGACAGATGCGTGCGCTTATCTGTCAGCACACACTCAGCAGCACTGAAGACACGTTCTGAGACAACGCTGGCTGCGGGATACGACAAGATCCCCAAGGCGTAAGTGGCGAGCTCAGGCCATTTTTCCAGATCGGAAGCCCAAAATGAGCAAGGCTCCAGTTCCACAGTCATGGCATCAATGTTCATTTGCAGATACTACTACATCTGTGTCTCCTCCTCCTTTTACTCGTCCAGCTCTTTTCTTTTCGCATGATTATATGTACTTGTCACTTTTCCATGTGTTTGTGGTGTCTTCTGAGTTGTTTATCACCTTTTGGACAACTTAGGTGTTTTCTATGTGTTTGTATGTTTTTGCCTGCCATTGTTTTCAATGGGGTTAGAAGGTGTTTGTCAAACGTTTGATGAACACATCCGCCGTTCGACGAACCAAACCGAACTCAAACACTAGGGGGGTGGCTCATCACTACTTACAAGTGATTTATAGAGGGGTAACAATACATTGAGATCTAATCGCTCTTTTTATACACCCTAAAATCTTGTTTGCTTTAGCAGCTGCTGCTTGACATTGAGTACTGTTGCTCAGCTTATTTGCAATGAGAATACCCAAGTCCTTCTCCTGTTCTGTAGTCCTGAGATTACTTCCATTTAATGTATATGCAGTTATAGGATTACTCCATCCTAGGTGCATTACTTTACATTTATCAACATTAAATCTCATTTGCCAAGTATCTGTCCATTCTGACATCTTATCTAGATCTTTTTGTAATATGGTGCTATCAAGGTCAGTTTTTAATATCCTACATAGTTTGGTGTTATCAGCAAAGACTGACACTTTATTAATGACCTTGTGGATGGGTTTTATAGTAAAGAGATTAAAAAGAATCGGTCCTAGCACAGATCCCTGCAGCACCCCACTGCTGACTATAGCCCATTTAGAGAATGTACCATTTATGAATACTCTTTGTTTCCTATCTTTTAGCCAATTCCTTGCAAAGTTGCATATAGTTTCCCCTAGTCCTTGCTTCTGGAGCTTTAGTATAAGGCTATTATGTGGTACAGTATCAAATGCCTTTGCAAAGTCCAAATAAATCACATCAGCTGCATTACCAATATCCAGGTTTGCACTTACCCCTCATAGAACCCCAACAGGTTGGTTAGACACAACTTATCTTTCATGAATCCATGCTGTATGTCAGTTATTATATTATTTTCTGCAATATATTTTTGCATGTTATCCCTTAAAATGCCCTCAAAAACTTTGTATACTACTGATGTCAGGCTTACTGGACGGTAGTTGCCTGGATCTACCCTCTTACCTTTCTTAAATATCGGTACCACATCAGCAATCCTCCAATCCTGAGGCACCAACCCTGTTACAAGCGAGTCTAAAAAGATGAGATACAGCGGTCTGTTTATTACGGAGCTCAATTCCCTCAATATTCATGGATGAATGCCATCTGGCCCTGGGGATTTGTCAATGTTTAATTTACTCAGATGTAGACGTACTTGTGTTAAATTAATTATATCGGGTGGTGAACTTTGATTTTTCACTTGTTGAATGATTTCTGGTACAGTCAGTTCCTTGGTGAACACAGATGAGAAATGCCTATTTAATATCTCAGTCTTTTGTTTGTCTTCTATAACTAACTTGTTATTATATTTTAAGGGGCCAATACTATCCTTTGTTTTCCTTTTGGCATTAATGTATTTCTAAAAGATTTTGGGATTTATTTTAATATCCTTGGCGATTTTTGTTTCAGTAGCTAATTTTGCTACTGGACAACCACAGAAAGCTTCCTCCAAAGTTGATCACATTATTAAGAAAAAGTCTGTATCTTAGGTCCATAAAAGTTCTGTACAGATTTCTCACAGAATTAATGGAAAATATGGGGTCAAAGTGAGTCGCCAAAATGTGGAGCGATGCCTAACAGTAGTAGGTTTGAATGCACGAGTTCCAGTCAAAAAGCCTTTCATCTCTGGAAAGAACCGGTAGCTCCGATTTGAGTTTGCATTGGCTGTGTTCCTTGGCAAAGAGACTGATTGGTCTAAGGTGAAGTGATGGGCGAACCCCCCCGATGTTCGCGTTTGGGAGCCTCGCCCGAATGTTTTGTAAAGTTTTAGTTCAGGTTCTGAGATAACACGAACTTGCGTCCGAACAGAGTTTTTTACACCTGAGGAAAGCAAGTGGATCTTGCTGAAACGCGTTGTGAAAACAAGAGCTTTATGTTGATAACAATAAAGCTGAATATTCTACAAAGATTAAAGGCTAAAGACCTATTACTACCGCTCAAAAGACCGGTCTTCTTTTCAACTTATGCATACTCCCGCAAGGGAAGCCGGCTAGAGCTGCTGCGAGTAATAGATCCATCAGTTCTCTTTGAACAAACCAGCGGGAGGACGCAGGTCCACACGGAATTCCAGGAATCAAGGAGTCGGTGAACCAGGAACCACCAACGTTAATCCACCCGGGTCCACCCAGCAAAACATTGGATAACGCCAGCTGAAACAGTCCCTCATCCCCTAGAGGAATTATACATCCACCACCGAGGTTGTGCGAGGGCGCACAACCTAATCAGGTGAGCAATTCTATAAAACAAATATAAAGACATCACTCCACGGGTGCTCCTCATATGCGCTATTATCTTTTTTACAGAGGCAGCTGGAGGCTGGGATTCTCAGCGTGGTAAGGCCCAAGCATCCTGGGCCCCTTACGCTAAAAACCGCAGCCCACATCTGCCACTGGAAATGGCGCATTGTTTCTTAGTGCCATTTCCAGGCGCTTTATCCAGTTCGTCCAGCATCCCTGATGGCGGTGGCACGCTGGATAATAAACGGGTTAATACCAGCTTTGTATTCTCAGCTGGTACTAAGCCCGAAATTTATGGTCTCATGCCAACTTAGACATGACCACTATGAATTTCTAGTAAACAGTAAAAAAAAACAGAACACAATTTTTTTTTATTAGAAATAAAACAAAAACAAATTTAGAGACTCCACCTTTATTATAAAAAAAATCCTTAATCCGACCTAGTCCACAGGTAGAGCATTGTCAGCTCTGCTTTATCACTCTGAACAGACAGCATCTATACAGAGTGAAAAGCAGATAGAGCATTGTTAGCTCTGCTGCATCACTCTGTACAGACAGCATCTATACAGAGTGAGAAGCAGGCTGACACTTAGGACGGAGTTCCACTTGCATATGACTCGTGCAGTCTCACATCGGCTTCAACCGGCACGGACTGACACTCTCCGGACACGAGCGCCTCAGCTGTCTGGAGATACTGTCAGGCCGTACCGGGTGATTCGATGCAAGACTCGCACACTGATAGTCATAGATCAATTGAGTCCATGAGCCATGGACTCAGATGACCCCTAAGGTCACCACGAACATGGTCGAAAACAGCTGAAGACTGCCGAGTGACGACGAGCAGTGCAGTGAATACCCCCGAAAGTTAACAAGACCTTCAATGACGTCATAGCCATGTGACCAGTCTGTAAGCCAACGTCTGTACAACATTCCCACCAGACTGGTCACATGGCTATGACGTCATGGAAGGTCCTTTAGTCAGTAGGGGTTACCGGAGGACACAGCAATGATCGGACGTGGAAGCAGAAGCGTCCGGGAGATAGAGTCTGCAGGACGTATCGGGGGACCTGTAAGTATGTCATAATGTTTTTTAATAGTGTGCTTTTTTTTTTTTTTTTTTTTTTTACAGCCCCTGGACCTGAATTGTACCCGAACTGTAACACAAACTTCCCCGACAGCTCGTGTTCAGGATCGTGTGCATGAACACTATGTGTTCGGTACACACCCCGAACTTCCCAGTTCGGGTTCACCCATCACTACTAAGGTGTAGTGGTCGGATAAATCTAAGTTCAATCTGTTTGGTGATGGCAAGCCTTATATATACACCAATTGGAAAATGTAATGATGTAAGGTACTAAACACCTACAGTGAAACATGGTGGTGGCAATGTCATGGCGTGGGGCTGCATTTCTGCATCTGCCATTGGCCCTCTGCATAGAATTGATGGAAATATGATTTCTACAATGTACAAGGATACACTGCAGAATGTAATGCTGCCACAAGGTAAAACCAAAGTAGGCAGTGCCTTAAAATTCCAGGAAGACAATGATCCTAAGCACCCATTCAATTTAGTGAAAAACTGGTTAGCAAAGAAAAATGTTCACCTGTTGCAATGGCCAAGCCAAGCACCTGATTTAAACCCTTTAGAGCAGCTTTGAGAGGAGATACGGCAACAAGTTGGGGCCCATACCCATAGCAATAAAGATGAAATGTTTGCAGATTTGGAAATGGAATCAAGCAAGAACCCTCAAGATGTCTTGAATACCCTAGAGGCTTCAATGCACCGTTCGTGTTGTGCAGTAATATAAACATACTAAGCTATGGCATTGTAAACAATGAATTTCTCTCCATTTTGTGATCAATAAATAGTATATGCAAAACCTTTGGCAGTCAATCTTCTTTACTTACATAAAGATTTTGGTTAAAATTAAGGTCTCGCATGATGACGTTATGCACTTTCAGTTCATCACCAGGAAAATGGCATCACAACAACCAGACAGAAGTAATCACAAATTTAAAAAAAAAAAATACTAAACTTTTGGTCGCTACTGTATGTATGGCTGATGTTACCAAATGGTTAAAAAAAAAATAGCCTAAACAAGAGGTTTTTCTTCAGTTTAGTATCTAAAATGAAAAAGTTAAAAATGTACGACTAATCTTCAACATGGTTCATGTCAAACTTTATACTCGTATTTTTAGCGGTTTTCTTGATTTGGGTCTAATTTTCAGTATGCACTTCTCATTTAGAGTAAATGAAATGCACATGTATACAATAAATACCATAATAGGAACAATATGCTTTATCAGTACAGCTCTTATTTACTCAAGGTTAATATTACAATTTACCATAGCCTGACACTTGCTGATGACCTGTAATTATCCCTGTAAATATACCCCTTCTATGATTTCAACCAAAAATAACTAATAAAAATATGTTCGTATAGTACTAATTGCCTTCCCTAATTAGTAATTGCATATCTGCTTTAAATCTGTACCTTCCTTTGCTCAGTGGAACCTGCATAATTTCACCTTCTTTACTAATGTCATTTATCAACATAGTCTGTATTTTGTAATGCTGGGAGCTGCAGTACCAAATAATTACATAGTTGATAAGGTTAAAAAAAAGACAAAGGTCTATCAAGCCCAACTTTAAATGGTACCGTGTTAATTCAGTGTAATGCAAAAACCGTTGATGCTGAATATTAATGGAGATTCCTTCCTGACTCCAAATATAACAGTTGAACTAAAACCAGGAATCAACACCTCATCTCCAAAATCTGGTGTAGCAATAATTTTTTTTAAAAAAAGTTATCCAGACTTCTCTAGAACATGTACAATGAATCAACTATCCCTATATTGTGTGGCATAGTTCAACAGTCTCAATACTTATAAAGTACAGCCATGGTCCCCAACATTTCTTACCTCGAGAGCCACCTTCAGCTCTGATAGGTGGTCACGAGCTACATTCAGCGCGTCTGAAGCCGACAAGCAAACACCAGGATGAGAAGGCAGCAAGAATGTTAAGCGCGCCCGTGCGGGATTCTGAAGGAGTAGATGTAACATCACTAAAGTAAATCCATGGTATCACGCCCACAGGGGCGTGATATGATGGAAAGCATGCAAACGCCCACAGGGCGATGCGACTCCCATGGGTCTAGAGACCTGCTCATTTACATAGGAAAAAAATAAATAAATTGTGGCCTCTATCCACAGTTGCCTCTTTTGCAACATAGAAGCGGTTATATACAGGTTACAGGTATGTGTGCTCCATTATAGTTTTGCTTTTAACTTTATCTAGGAGGCCGCATGGCACATGAAATACATAATATAGTGTAGGACCCCCCTATTGAGATTTGCCGTGACGGCAGGGGTGGCTCAAAGAATTGATCAATTATTTGCTAAAAATCTCAATTTATATTATAGCACAGTTGGAATAAATGTGTGAATTTGCACTTTTTATATGATGCATGACATTTTTAGATAGTGCTGGCTCCCCTCTCTCTCTGTTTGGTTGTAGTTATGCTACAAATGTCTGGTGGCTGGTCACCACCATGCTATGCACGCCTGATCTTGGTTTGCAATGTATTCCTCCTGTTGGTAGCTGTTCACATTCAGTTGCCTCACCCCTTTCCACAGGCAATGCTAATTAAGCACCATACTTGGATCTGGTCCGCCTTAATCAATGGTTGCTGTCTGACACTGGGAGGGTCAGTTCTGATATAGTCCTGGTATGTGTAGAGCTTGTTCCACATAGTAGGCCCTGGGCTGGCCTCTATCCACAATTGCCTCTTTTGCAACATAGAAGCAGTTATATACAGGTTACACGTATGTGTGCTACATTATAGTTCTGCTTTTAACTTTATCTAGGAGGCCGCATGGCACATGAAATACATAATATAGTGTAGGACCCCCCTATTGAGATTTGCCGTGACGTTGGCAGGGGTGGCTCAAAGAATTGATCAATTATTTGCTAAAAATCTTAATTTATATTATAGTACAGTTGGAATAAATCTGTGAATTTGCACTTTTTATATGATGGATGCCATTTTCAGATAGTGCTGGCTCCCCTCTCTCTCATTTACATAGGGAATATGTAAGTAATAAAACATTATTTTATTACTTTCATATTACACATTATTACAACACAGGGATGGGTAGGAAGGGGTTACTAGCTCACATATGCTCCTGCTTATAGGTTATAATGCTTTATTGACCTGACAGGTTCCCTTTAATATGTCATAAATGTTGAAAAAAGGAGTCAGCAGCAGAATTAGATAGTAACAATTATAATAGATTTTATTTATCATATAGAATAAATGTTCTTAAAAAGGTCAAGAGGTACAAAAATGGAAATGAAAATGAAAAATAAAAAATAAAAATGACGGGTAAGAAGGAGTGGCGAAATTTTGTGGACAAGGTAGTGCAAAGTTACTGGAAAGCAAAAATTTCAAAATCCAAGTTGAGGTCCCTAGGGGCAAGGGTATCCAACAGGAAAATACATCTTGTCTCTATACGAGACATTTGGTGTAAAAAATTAGGTTCTAATACAGCTGGCTCTGCTGACTTTTTTCATTTTTTGGGTACCCTCTAATTGTTATCAAACATCTATTAGGAGCCACACTGTAGCTTATCCAAGACATTTACTGGTATGTTTTTTGTCTAGTTTGCCATTCTAAACCACACTTCCTTGATGTTACCAACTAACTAGTTTATACTTTATTATAGGCGCCCTTTTACCGTTCACTGGTGTGTAGAGCCATCTCCTTCTCCAGCATCGCCCTCAAATCCATACAAGACACTTACAGGTATCCTTTCCGCTTAGTTTACCAGTCTAATCTACTCTTCATTGGGGGTTACCAACTAATTAGTTTGTACTTTATTATTATAGGGGCCTTTGTACCGTGTACAGGTGTGGAGAGCTATCCCCTTCTCCACCATCCCCCCTCGAGATGACATCCTCTCCTATCTGCATGACTCAGGTATTTTAGTTTATTAGCTACCCCTTCCCATCACTACTAATATACAGAAACATTCAAACTCATTTTCCCTTTCCTTTCTATTTTTACGCTCTATATAGATCCAGTCGCATGACTCTTCACCGATATCTGCCCCTGGATACCTGGATCTTGACATTGCCTCTTGACCTTTTAAGAACATTTATTCTATATGATAAATAAAATCTATTTAATTTTTACTATCTAAATCTGCTGCTTTATAATGTATTAAGGTCTATCCCTTTCCCCATCAGGTAGCGCTGTAGTTTGTATCTACCTATTGTCAGTATTTCCTACATTCTGACAGGGCAGATGCGGACCCTGTCTACCACCAGCAGCTTCCCACTAGCAGCCCTACCCTCAAACTGTTGGTTTAAAGGACTCCCTATCTGACAGCTAGCAGGATGCTGTTTCCTCTCAATAGTACATCAAAACTTCAATGTTGTGTAATACCTAGAGTTGATGGAATTCACCAAAATTTAGGACCAGCGGATCACTGCCGGATTGAAAAAAGAAAAAAAAAAAATACGGATCCGCTCCGGATTCTGGTGATTATATAAAAGTCTATGGGGACCAGAATCCGGAGATTAAAAATGTTTGTGGAGGGGATAGGGGGGTAGGAGCACGCGCGGTGTATTCACCCACGGCTGTGTTATAGCAGCAAACTCCTTCCGAGTAACGCTTTTCCCTTCCAGAGCCGACAATTCAATATTCATTGTTTTGCCTGCCCACCGGTGCATGTAATTGATTGCAGTTAGACGTGCCCCCACCTTGAGTGCTAACGTGTCAGTTGACTGCAACCAATAACAGGCGGCAGGACGGCCGGTGAAAGCACTGCTAGTGTCTGCGGATCAGTATGGTGAACGTGCATGTGTTTCAGAAACACATGCATGTTCCTATCAGAAGTATGCATGGCTGTGCCGGTGATGCGATGTCATACTCATAAGAGTCTGGCATGACAGCACCCGGCATGGCCTGCCACTTTCTGAACATGAGTGTGCATGTACCTAGAAACACATGCACAATCCTATCAGAAGTGTGCATGGCTGTGGCGGTGATGCAGATTTTTTTTTCTATTATTATTTAAATAAATTTAAAAAAAAAACAAAAAAAAACAATGTGCGGTCCCCTCTAATTTTCTTCGCCAGCCAAGATAAAGTCGGCTGGGGGCTGGTATTCCCAGCCTGCAGCTGCCCAGTATTGCCGCATCTATTAGAAGTGACAATCCCGGTACTTTACCGGCTCTTCTCGATTGCCCTAGTGTGGTGGAAATCGGGGTAATAAGGGGTTAATAGCAGCGCACAGCTGCTACTAAACCCTAGGTTAGTGATAGCACAGGCGTCTATGAGATACCTGCATCACACTAACCTGTAAATGAAAGTAAATAAACACAGACACAGATTTTTTTTTTATTTAGAATAAAATACAAAACACACACCCTCCTTCACCTCTTTATTAACCACCAACACCCTGCAGGTCTAGCGTAATCCACACGAGGTCCCACGCTATCTCAGCTATGCTACATAACACAGCCAGCGGCCATAGAGCACGACTGCTGGCTATACAGACAATGACTGAGCCGCAATGACTGCGCGGCAGGCAGATACTGTCACAGGCTGCAACCAATCACAGACGAGATGATGGTCGGTGGGTGGGGAAAACATGGAAAGCTGTGTATACGATGCACAGTACATGAAGTGAATGCACGACCTGGAAGCAGTGTGCCGCCATGACACAGAGTCTCGGTAAGTATGAAACTCTGTTTTATTTCCGTTTTTCTTTCATTTTAAATTATTTTACGCAGTGCCGGATCTGGATCGTTCACCCAGAATCCCGGATCTGGGTCCGGCACCTGGAAATCTTTGAAACCGTGCGGATCCGGACTTTTACAGTTCGGATCCGCTCAGCCCTAGTAACACCTATTAAACCATTTTTGTCTCTTGAGCGCTAGTGTCCAATTAATTTAAAAATAAAGAAGAAATTCATCAGAGAATTAACAGAAAGATTAAGAGCAGTCAAACAGTTTTGTACATTTTGCAAGAAATAAAGAAAAAAAAAAAAAAAGTACATTGGTGAGCTTGGGAACTCAAAAAGGCCTGGACGTCCACAGAAGACAATAGTGGTGAATGATTGCAGAATCTTTTCCATGGTAAAGAACTTCTTCACAACATCCAGCAAAGTGAAGAATGCTCTTTAGGAAAGTGTTTCAGTATCTAAATCTATCATACAGAGAAGATATAAGAGCAAATACATAGGGTTCACCACAAAGTGTAAACAATTAATCAGCCTTAAAAATAGAAAGGCCAGATTAGAGTTTGCCCAAAAAAATATCTAAAGAAGACATCCCAGTTCTGGAAAAGCAGTCTTTGGATTAATGAACTAAGATCAAACTGTACTATAATGATGGGAAGAAAAAACTATGGAGAGGGCTTGGAACCGCTCATGATCCAAAGCACAGCATATCCTCTGTAAAACATGATGGAGGCAGTCTTATGGCATGGGCATGCATGGCTTCTAATGCCACTGGGTCATAGCATTAATTGATGACATGACTGAAGACAGAAGCAGCCAGATGAATTCTGAAGTGTACAGGGCTATACTTTCTGCTCAGATTCAACCAAATGCTTAGATGGTGCTTCACAGTACAGATGGACAATACACAAAATGAAACCCAGGAGCTTTATAAGGCAAAGAAGTGAAATATTCTGCAATGGTCCAGTCAATCATCAGATCTCAACCCCATGCTTAAGACAAAACTTAGGCAGAAAGACCTACAAACAAGTGACAACTGACATCACCTGCAGTGAAGACCTTGCAAAGCATTACAAATGAGGAATGTCACACTGTGTTCAGCTCTAAACTCACTGAGTGTCATGGCGACTTTTGACCATTTTCACAGTGCAGAGTAGGACACGCCACCAGGTGCTTTTGAGTTGCACAGTCAGACTTGCGCATCAACCAGTTGTGTGCTTATTAGTGATCAGTCGAGCAGGAGTTAATTTTTGCTTGCATGTGCATTCTTGCTAGGGTCACAGGTTACCAGAGACCTATCACAGCCGCCTCTACCCTTTAAAAAAATGGTGGAGTCTGTTCCTCCTTGCCGATTATAGCTTCATTTTGCAACACCAGTTCTTGTGCTGTGGTGAACCTGTTCTGGTGATCTCCTGTGCGTTATTTGGTGTGTTGTAGAAATAACTTTGTCTGCTTATTTCCTCCTGAGCACCTATTGCCTTACCTCTGTAAGTGTGCAGTTAATTTGAGTTTTGTTTTTTTCAAGTCTGTATTTGTGTGTGATAAAACAACTCCTGTCCTGGCCCTCATCGGGGTGGGGGGAGATTGGGTATAGACTAGGGTTATATAGGAGCTAGGGTTAGGAAGGCGGCCCAAAAATCATCACCATTAGATGTTTCTTTGGGAACAGGGACAGCTAGTGGAAGTTTGGTTCAGTGGGTTCAGCCGGACTTTAGAGAAAGTTTGATTTGGAACACGAACTTCATCTGAACCCCAATGGAAGTCACTAATTGGGCAGTTTGTCTCTGCACACATGCAGCCAGCCATAAACAGATCACTTCTGGGGGTAGGTGGGGTTTTTCTAGTTTTTTTTGGGCGGTGCAAACTACATCTAATTATGCTAATGTAACCCCCAGTGCAAACTGCTTAAACACTGCAAGTGGCTCGTAGTGGGCTGAGCACCAAGTCTGAGCACAGCAATGCTCGTGCGAGTGGTTTGCATACGTAAAGCACCTAAACTCTGTTTTATTGTAAAGTCTGTGTTCGGTACGAACACCGAACCTCGGGTTTGCTCATCTCTAGTAGGGACCCCTGCAGTAAAGAACCCCCTCTATGCTGATGGTCAAACCTGCTTTCCTCTACATATAGAGAATGCCCATTCTAGTTTCAGGCCTAGAAGCAGGGCCGGCGTCAGCACCTGACAAATCCGATCAAATGCCAGGGCCCTGGGCTGCTGGGGGGGCTCCCTCGCAGTGGTAGAAGTGGAGTATCGCTAGTCAGGGGGGCCAGGTGCTTGCGCTGTCACCGGCCTCCCCCCCCCCGCCGAGGATCGTGCTTTCAATTGTATCGGCATTGCAGTTGCCGATACAATTGAGAGCAATGATGAGATGGAGCGACGCGCTGCCTCTCTTATCATTCTCCCCGCTGTGACTGTCGGCGCTCTGACAGCTCAGCAGCGGAGCGCGGTGACGTCATCACTGCGCAGCTGCTGAGAGGTCAAAGCGACAGCAGTAGATACGCCAAGGAGACCGGAGCAGCGGGGGAACGAGGAAAAGTCAGTATGTATTTCATCACTGTGGCCAGATGACCATGGGGGTGCATTAAATGATATGGCGGCTGTATACTACATGAGGGTGCCTATTGCTGTCTGCACTGTGCTATATATGGGCTGTGTACTACGTGAGGATGCCTAATACTATCTGGCTCTGCACTGTGCTATAGAGGGGCTGTGTACTACGTGAGGATACCTAATGCTATCTGGATCTGCACTGTGCTATATAGGGGCTGTGTACTAAGTGAGGATGCCTAATCCTATCTCGCTCTGCACTGTGCTATATTGGGGCTGTGCACTACGTGAGGATGCCTAATGCTATCTGGCTCTGCACTGTGCTATATAGAGGCTGTATAATACATGAGAATGCATAATACTATCTGGCTCTGCACTGTGCTATATTGGGGCTGTGTACTACATGAGGCTGCCTTATGCTATTTGGGTTTGCACTGTGCTATATAGGGGCTGTGTACTACATGAGGGTGCCTAATGCTATCTGTGTCTGCATTGTGCTATATGCGGGCTGTATACCACATGAGGGTGCCTAATGCTATCTGGGTCTGCATTGTGCTATATGTGGTTTGTATACTGCATGAGGGTACCTAATGCTTTATGGGTTTGCATTGTGCGATATACGGGCTGTATACTACATAAATGTGCCTAATGCTATCTGGATCTGCATTGTGCTATATGCTGGCTGCATAATACATGAGGGTGCCTAATGCTATATGGGTCTGCATTGTGCTATATGCGGGCTGTATACTACATGAGGGTGCCTAATGCTATATGGGTCTGCATTGTGCTATATGGGGGCTGTATACTACATGAGGGTGCCTAATGCTATATGGGTCTGCATTGTGCTATATGGGAGCTGCTTAATGTTATATGGGGGCTGCATAATGCCATATAGGAACTGCAAAGTGCAATATGGGGGCTACATAAATACTATATGGCGGACTATGGGGGCTTCATAACACCAAATGGGGGAATATGGGGGCTGCATACTACTATACCCTCTGAGTTGTATGTCCCCTCCACCCCAATGCTGTATATCCCCTCAGAGCTGTATGTCCCCCACCCCAGTGCTGTATACCCCCCTCGCTGTATGTCCCCCACCCCAGATCTGTATACCCCAGAGCTGCATGTCACCGCCACCTCAGAGCTTTTTGTCCCCCCACCTCAGAGCCACTGCCCCCCTCTAGAGCTGCATGCCCCCCCCCATTGCTGTATACCCTTTCCTCAGTAATAAGTATGCCCCCCCAGTAATCTCTATGTCCCTAGCCTCTCTTGTGATATATATACAGCAGTGTTAAGGGTACTTTACACACTGCGATATCAGTACCGATATCGTTAGCGAGCGTACCGGCCCCCGTCGGTTGTGCGTCACGGGCAAATCGCTGCCCGTAGCACACATCGCTTACACCCGTCACACGGACTTACCTTCCCTGCGACGTCGCTCTGGCCGGCAAACTGCCTCCTTTCTAAGGGGGTGGTTCGTGCGGCGTCACAGTGACGTCACACGGAAGCCGTCCAATAGCAGAGGAGGGGCGGAGATGAGCGGGACGTAACATCCCGCCCACCTCCTTCCTTCCTCATTGCTGGTGGATGGAGGTAAAGAGATGATCGTCGCTCCCGCAGTGTCACACATAGTGATGTGTGCTGCCGCAGGATCGAGGAACAACCTCGGTACGTACGAGACAACGATTTTTGGTAACTGAATGACCTCTCATATACCAACGATTTTTGTCTCTTTTGCGATCGTTTAAGGTCGCTCCTGCCTGTCACACGCTGCGATGTCGCTAACGGCGCTGGATGTGCGTCACAAACACCGTGACCCTGACGATATATCATTAGCGATGTTGCAGCGTGTAAATGGCCCTTTAGTGTGCTCTATGTGCGGCCATGTCTGTTAGTGACTGCCACCAATCAGCGTGGGACAGACACATGCCCAGGAGGAGCTGGATGGAGACAAGTGGGGAGGTGAATGAGGCTGTTGCCAGCTTCCCAATACTAGAAATATATATAAATATAATGTGTCTGTGTGTGCATGTATGATGTGTATCTACTGTATGTATGTCAGTGTATATAACTGTATCTAGATTTATGTCTATTTATATGTGTTTTTGTGAGTTTCTCTTTAAATATATATATATATATATATATATATATATTATATATATATGTGTACGTATGCCTGTATGTGTATGTATCTGCTATAACTATAGCCTTAGCCCCCTGATGAAGCCAGGCATGGTGAAATATGTTGGGGACGCTATTAGTTAGCTTTTATTAGGCAGGGTAGGGCAATATCGCTCTGACAATTATTGTAGGACAGTTGTTCACTTACTCATAGTGTCCGGTTCGCGGCCAGATACGTGAATTAGTATATGTTTGATTGCTCTACCTGCTACTGATTTTAGATTGATCTGTTTTAATAATTTGTTAGGTTTAAAACTTAAGTTTTATTAATCTTGAGTTTAGGGTACCTCTAGTTGCCCTTTGTATTTGCATATGCTCCAGGCCAGCCCAATGTCTCCTGTGATATATGCTCCAGCTCCAATGTCTCCTGTGATGTACGTGCTCCAGCCCCAATGTCTCCTGTGACGTACGTGCTCTCATCGCGGTGCAGAGACGCATCGGTTCCCTGTACTTGCAATACACTCTGCTAGCCAAACAGAAGCTGCCAGTGACTGAGGGCGGTGTATGGCAATGACATCATGCGTTGCAATAGCATCAACACCAATGAAAGCTGGGGGCACTGTGCTCTGGCTCCACAGGAGGACGCTGCGCAATGTGGGTGTCATGGATGGTGAGTACAATGTTCTTTTTTGCATTACACAGAACTGAGACATATTTACCAGGATGGGGACAGTTTATACCAGGAAGTACCCAGCAGGGGGACAGTACACACCAGAAGGGCCCCAGGAGGGAGACAGATACCAGGAGGGGTAACTGTATATACCAGAAGGGCCCCAGGAAGTGGACAGTAGATACCAGAAGGGGGACATTTTTACCAGGATGGGGTTAGAATGGAGAACATATAAACTAGGATCGGGGACAAATTTACTAGGAAGGAGCTCAGCTTGGGGGACATTACTACATAATGGGGGGGGCAACTCGTATGTCTTTATAGGATTTAGAATGCTAAATGTATACATACATCTGACTAACATAAGGGGGGGGGCCAAATTTTGCAGCAGTACCCATCGAACTCACATTACTCCACTGCTTCATATTATGGATACATGAATGCTATACTTTAAGTTACTGCAAATTAAGTACTCTTCCTCGGCTGAAACTACTCAAAATTGCAGCGATAGTATTTTTTTTTTTTACCGCTTTTTATTAAAATGCATTGCGATCTCTGGACCTGATGCAGGACTCTTCTGGACCTGGAAGAGGAGAGAGGTTGATCAGGGAAGAAATAGTCTTAAGTATTTCTTTACTCTAGGAGAAGATTTTGCCCGGGGAGGCAGGAAAGACACCACACGTTTTGTATGCGTTTTTTAAAAATTTGTTTTTTATTCATTGAAATGGTGAAAAGCGCAGGCAAAAACGCTGAAAGAATTGACATGCTGCAGATTATTTTCTGCACCAAAGATGGAAGGAAAAAAAACTGGACATGTGCAATACACTTCATGTTTCTCAGACTTTGCTGGCATAGGATTTGCTTGCAGTTTTGTGACAAAACTGCACTGAAAAAAAGAAAATAAAAACTGCGTAAAAAAAAGCACTGTGCGCAAACAGCATTACAAGGTGTTGTCTGATGAAAATAAGTTATTACTAGTGATGAGCAAGTGCTACTATACTTGGGTACTCATAACAAGCAATCGGATGCTCGGATGGGCGTGTCTCAATTACCCAAGTATAATGGAAGTCAATGGAGGACTCGAGCATTTTTCTGGAAGATTTCCAGGAACAATGCTTACGTCCCCCTGACATCCATTATAATTTTCTACTTCAGTCGCGCCCATGTGAATGTCCGACTGATAGTTACTAGTACCAAGCATGGTAGCACTTGCGCATTCATAGTTGTTACCTATTCACTTTAAATGCGATACCTTATTGCTTGGTGGGCAGAGGCGTACATAAAAATCATGGTGCCGCATAGTGAGGCCCTATGTGCACGGTGCAGTTTATTGTGCAGTCTGTTGCCAAAGCCTGCGAGTCTATCCTTATCCCAGCAAAGCATATGAG
This sequence comes from Anomaloglossus baeobatrachus, assembly GCF_048569485.1. Classification (NCBI taxonomy): domain Eukaryota; kingdom Metazoa; phylum Chordata; class Amphibia; order Anura; family Aromobatidae; genus Anomaloglossus; species Anomaloglossus baeobatrachus. The sequence continues at coordinate 412,397,814 of NC_134355.1, read as the reverse complement.
AAATTAGAAATGCTGTACGCAAGCTGCTTCTTTTTTTCCTTTCAGTTTTTGGTGCAGAAAAAAGAAGCAGCATGTCAATTGTTGGTTCGTTTCTTCCTGCGTTTTTTTTTTTAGCCCTTCAAGATATTGAATTCCCACAAAAGAAAAAAAAACCAAAACATGACAAAACAAAAAAAAAAAATGCATCAAAAGACGCACTAAAAACACGTGATTTTTGGGCCACAAGGTGCGTTTTTGGGTGCAGAAAGTGTCTGCAGTGTGAGCACACACCCTAAAAGTTCTAATTGGCACCTACCCCACAATACAATATTAAGCAAAGTAAGCTGGGCCATAGCTCCCAAAATATAAAGACAGCGAGAGGGACAAATACTGTGGCAGGTACATAGTAATAATGCCCTTATTGAAGTTCCTAAGCCCCCCCTTAGTATTCTCACCCACGATAGCCCTTTCATGCCATTATAGAGAATGCTACCAGAAATGCCCCCCCACCCCACAGCATATCTCCCCATGTACAGTATGATACCCCAACATTGCCCCTTCCCACCAAAGTATGATGCCTCCCCTCTAGTACTAACATTTAGAAAAAAAAAAAACAAATAACAAAACAAAAACCAAACACTTTTTACCTCCTCTTGTTTCACCAGCTTGCTGCGCAGATCAGTATAGTGCGGGTCCTCTGCACGACAGGTGCAACATAGTGATGTCATCTTGCCTGCAGAGTCTGAGACACACAGGGACGGGATGGATCACACAGACTTTGGCTTCCTGATTCACTTGATTATTCAATTGGACACGCTGATGAAATTATGACACCAGGAAAGTCCAGTGCAATGCATGGTCTGCCACTACGGACAGTACACCCCTGTTGGTCGGGGACCCACACCATAGGCAGCACGGTGCACTTCTATCCACATTGCCTAGAATACCGTAGTAGTATATATGTTCCATATGTAACCACCATTCCATATGGGGCAGCTGAGTGCTTCATTCTGCCTATCGGTGGGGTCCCAGAGTTCAGACACCCTCCAATTAATAACTGATCACCCATCCTGGGAATAGGTGAGAACTTGTTTTCACAGAACAGCACTTACAGCTTACTGGTCTTTAATTATCAGGGAAAGAGCTAGAACCATTTATGAAAACAGACTTCATCAGCAGAAATTAAACAAGACCTTGTCCTAGGTACAGGCCAATGTTCACACACAGGTTTGATATGATGGGGAAGCTTAGAGCTCCCCTTTAATCACCTCTCGGGCTGCACCTGGGGTCTTAGCTCAGCAGATCTAAAGCCTGGCGTGAAGTACGCATGGAACACCCAGACTATATGGTCGCTCCTAAATCCAGGGCCCTAGAATCCACCTAAATAATAGATTTGGCAAATAAATATTACTAAGTGTCCAAGTCCTCAGCAACCTCAGGAGCACGTACCTCCCATCCAGGAATCTACCTGCTGACTGATGACAACGGGCCAGCAATAACTTAACGAGTACTTTAAAGAGTAACTGTTGTTATTATTTCAGAATTTAATAATACACATGAAAATAAGTACCTTTGTAATATATCTTATCAAAGAAATCTGCTTCTTTTTTGAGCGGTCATTCTCATTTCATAGGTAAAATCTGTATTCACAGAAGACAGACATTGCCATTACTGCGATAGAATATGACAGTTAGTGCTCCTAAAAAGAGTGCTAGAGGCAAACAGACATTCTACTAGGTTTTTAAAACAATACTTACAGCTATCCATAGAGCTTTATGTTTGCCTACTGAAAAGTCTGTACAGTAAATGCACTCAATACTTGGTCGGGCTCCTTTTGCATAAATTACTGCATCAATGTGGCGTGGTATGGAGGAGATCAGCATGTGGCACTGCTGAGGTGTTATGGAAGCCTAGGTTGCTTTGATAGCAGCCTTCAGCTCGACTGCATTGTTGGGTCTGGTGTCTCATCTTATTCTTGACAATACCCCATATATTCTCTATGTGGTTTAGGTCAGGCGAGTTTGCAGGCCAATTAAGCACAGTGATACTGTGGTTATTAAACCAGTTATTGGTACTTTTGGCTAAGTGCCAAGTCCTGCTGGAGATATAAATTTCCATCTCCAAAAAACTTGTCGGCAGAGGGAAGCATGAAGTGCTCTAAAATTTCCTGATAGACAGTTGTGCTGACTTTGACCTTGATAAAACACAGTGGACCTACACCAGCAGATGACATCAAGGAGAAATGCCATAGTTTCAGAAATCTCCTTCTTAACAGCGAATGTGTGCTGAAATCTCTGATTAATAGTCACTGAAGGTGTACAAGTTTTTCTTACAAGCCTTTTTTAGAGCAGTAATGAGTTAATCTTTTAGTAAAATTCCCTAAGTATGCCATTGGCTATATTAAGCTAAAGATTCTGTATGGTGTGCACTCAGTCAGGATAGAGGTGCTGGTAGAGGGGATGAGAATCCCACGTAGTCAATAATTCTAATCACCGCACACTCAGAAGTAGTTTGCAAAAAGTGTTCAAAGTTTATTTACAAATGTGTTACAGGGCAGTAGGTAGTGTCGGGAATTGAGCGACTAAAACGTTTCGACCCTGCATGGGTCTTGTTGACGTTGTCGCTCAGATATGCAGTTCAAGTGGCGCTCTCGTGCCTAAATCCATTAGTGGTAATCAATGGTGGGTACCTTGAATGATGTAATAAGAAAAAAGGTATAAAGATCTGCGTTCTCACGCCTGAATCCTGGTAGCTGTGTTGCTGTGGTAGTGTGACACTACAGCTACCAGGATTCAGGTGCGGGAGCGCAGATCTTTCATGCAGTACCCTGCCACTACAAGGCTCTGGGACGCCAGATCAACCATATTCATCTTAAAGGCTAAATAATTATAATAAACACTGCCATTCCAAGATGCTAGTGCATTATGTGAACCTTCTCCAATTGCAAGGTTATACAACTGACAGAACCCTGCTATTACAAGATGCTGCAGTGTCAGATTTATTACCTTGATCTTGAAGGCTACATAATAAGAAACCTGCCACTACAAGATGAGGGACCGTTTTGGGTCACTGTCTCCATCCTCAAGGCTATCTAACAAGTAGAACCCTGTCACTACAAGATGCTGATGCGTTATATTCACCAGGACTCAGAAGATACCTTTTTTCTTATTACATCATTTAAGGTACCCATCATTGATTACCACTAATTGACATAGGCACGGGAGTGCCTCTTCTACTGCATACCTGAGCGACAACATGAACCATGAGCGGATTGCGCCGTTCCACGCCGCCAATGGCGACCCTGTGATGCAATCACTGGGCGCCAATGTGTTGTCATGATAGCACAGGGTCAGCTGATGAACCTTGATGTCGGCATAACTGACTTGGCATTTCTGCTGATCTGAGCAATGTTGCTCTGATCAGGAGAAAAGCACAGGCGATCGGACTGTGCAGTGATAACGTCCCCTAGGAGGACTAGTAAAATAAATTAAAAATGTAAAAAATAAACAATTTAAAAAAATATGAAAAATATAAAAACCTGACAGTTCAAATCACCCCCCTTTCGCCCATTGAAAATAAAAGTAAAAAAAAAAAAAAATACATGTATTTGGTATTCCCGCATTCAGAAATGCCTAATCTATCAAAATATAAAATCAATTAATCTGATCGGTACACGGAGTGGCATAAAAAAAATTCCAAAGACCAAAATTAAGTTTTTTGGTCACCACAATATTTCTTTAAAACGCAATAACAGGCAATCAAAACTGCGCATCTGCACAAAAATGGTATCATTAAAAACGTTGGCTCAAGACACAAAAAAATAGGACATCACTGAGCTCCAAATCCCAAAAAATGAGAGCGCTATGGGTCTCGGAAAATGGCACCAAAAGCACAATTCTTTTTTTGGAGAAACGTCTGAATTTTTTACTTATGTAAAAAGTAAAACTATACATATTTGGTATCTACGAACTCGTACCAACGTGAAGCATCACACCGACACATCAGTTTTACCATATAGTGAACATGGTGAATAAAAAAAATACCCAAAACCATTGTGAAATTACTTTTTTCACCATCTCTCCACATATGGATTTTTTTTTTTCGTTTTCCACTACGATGTATGGTAAAACTATTGGTTTCTTTCAAAAGTACAGATTGTCCCGCAAAAACGACCCATGCAGGATCGAAACATTGTTTTAGTTGCTCAATTCCCAACACCACCTACTGCCCTGTACCACATTTGTAAATAAACTTTGAACACTTTTTGCAAACTACTTCTGAGTGTGTAGTGATTAGAATTATTAGCTATATTAAAGCATATGCAGAAAACCTGTGATGTTTATGCATTTTTTGGGACTTCCCCTCCAGCCCCTCCTGTGTCTCCAACTCCATATCTTGCAGAGCTTTTGGCACGTACCAACTCAGGCCATAAATTTGGACTTCTGCAGATAGCCAGTCTTTCTTATCAACATTTGCATTCCGTTCTTTTGTATCAGTCTTCAGATTGATGAAGACATGCTTGCTTCGTGAAGACATACTTGCTTTCCTGAGACCAGCATTAATCAGAAAACAGAATCTTCCTTCTTACTCATATAAAAGAGAAAGTATATATATATATATTATGTATATTGTGAGGTTGTAGCGTTGTTTGGGCAAAAACGGGAGGCAGTGAGGCAGCAGCGTGTTCACACCAACAGTCTATTTATTGTTGCAGCATAAATAGATCCAGTTTTCCACAGTCAAATAAAGTCTCTTCCGGATCACAGCCGATGCATATAAGCAAATCCTAAAAGTATTGTTACCTTAGGATCCCGTTAACTGCAGAGATCTGTTTAGGTTCTCCCAGGCTCACACTCCTGGCCAGTGTTCACTCCACACAGAGCCAGCTCACACAGCATGTGTTTGCTTCAACAAGCCTGGCTCTCAACTGAGACACACCCTGATGTGCCCTGCAAGATTTTAAACCAAATGCTGGACATGAGGATGTTACAAAACCTGGACTGGGGAAGGAGTGCGTCTCTCTTTCCCAGTAATAGCTATAGCAAACTCAGAGGGTTTCCAGACACATTCTGGTGTATACATAGTGACCTTCAAATATTACCCCTGTCACAGCCACACATATCCCCCCCCCCTCAGTTGGTCAAACGGCCGGGGTTGAACATTTGCCAACATACAGGGACCTCTGGACAGGGCATCCGCATTGCCCTGCAACCTCCCTGCCCGGTGTTCCACAGAAAAGTGAAAGTTCTGCAAGGAGAGAAACCACCTGGTGACTCTAGCATTTCTCTCCTTGGCATTCCTCATCCAGACCAAAGGGGAGTGGTCTGTCACCAGGCGAAAGTGTCGCCCCAGCAGGTAGCAGTGTAGGGACTCCAGAGCCCATTTTATGGCCAGGCACTCCTTTTCCACTATGCTATAGTTCTTCTCTGCCGGTGTGAGTTTTCTACTCAAATAGGTGACCGGATGCTCTTCTCCATCTACCTCCTGGGACAGAACTGCACCCAGACCCACCTCAGAGGCATCGGCCTGTACTATAAACTCCTTTTGAAAGTCAGGGTTGGAAAGGACAGGCTGATCACATAGGATTACCTTTTGTGCCTGAAAGGCTTCCTCAGCTTGTGTATTCCAGTGGACCATGACTGTCTTCTTCCCTTTTAAGAGATCGGTCAAGGGCGCCGACCTCCCAGCAAAATTGAGTATGAATCATCGGTACTACCCCATTATGCCCAGAAAGGCTCTTACCTGTTTTGTGGTAAGGGGACGAGGCCAGTTTTGAATGGCTTCGATTTTGTTCACTTGGGGCTTGATAATCCCTTGCCTATCACATACCCCAAGTAACGTGTTTCTTTGAGACCCATAGCACATTTGTGTGGATTCGCCGTCAGACCAGCAGCTCTGAGCGAATCCACTACCGCTTGTACCTGAGATAGATGGGTGCTCCAGTCACTGTTATAGATGATGATGTCATCCAGATATGCAGAGGCATACTTTTGATGGGGCTCTAACACTATGTCCATTAATCTCTGAAACGTGGCCGGTGCCCCATGTAAACCAAATGGTAAGACGACATAGTGATAGAGCCCCCCTGGCGTGACAAAAGCAGTCTTTTCTTTTGCCGTCTCTGTCAGCGGCACCTGCCAGTAACCTTTTAGTGAGATCGAGAGTCGTGAAGTACTGGGCCCATCCCAATCTCTCTATTAGCTCGTCGAGCCTGGGCATGGGATACATATCAAACTTCGAAACTTCATTTAACTTTCGGAAATCATTACAGAATCTTAAAGACCAGTCTGGTTTTGGGATCAGCACAATGGGACTGGCCCATTCGCTCGTGGATTTTTCAATAACCCCTATTTGGAGCATTTTTTTATCTCCTCTGCAATGGCTTGCCTACGAGCCTCTGGTACTCGGTATGGCCTCATGCGTACCCTTACTTGAGGCTTGGTGACAAAGTCATGGTGGATTACGGTTGTTCGGCCGGGTAGGTCTGAGAACACATCCGTATTCTGCTGCACTAACCTCCGAGATTCCTGTGTCTGCTGTTTTGAGAGAGAATCCCCTAACCTTACTCCCAATTCATCATCAGGGAACTCATCCTTGGTGGTTGTCAAGGCACCTGAAAAGGATAGGTTCAACAGTACGTTTGTCATCATACATTCCCTGTCTTTCCACGCCTTTAGCAGGTTTGCATGGTATATTTGCTCAGGTTTTCTTCTACCTCGCTGATACACCTTATAGTTTACTTCACCTACCTTCTCCTGGATCGCATAGGGACCTTGCCATTTGGCTAAGAACTTACTTTCTGCGATAGGTATTAGGACTAAGACATGATCCCCCGGTTTAAAAGACTGGACGAAGGCCTTTCTATTATACTGAGTGCTTTGGGCCGCCTGAGCATACAGCAAATGTTCTTTAACAATGGGCATTACTGCCGTGATATGATCCTGCATACCCATAACATATTCAACCGTGCTTTTGTGAGGGGTGGGCTCCTGTTCCCAAGTTTCTTTAACTATATCCATCAGTCCCCGCGGATGTCTGCCATACAGTAACTCAAATGGCGAGAACCCAGTGGAAGATTGTGGGACTTCACGGATAGAGAACATTAAATAGGGCAATAACATGTCCTAATCTTTCCCCTCTTTGGAGACCACCTTTTTCAACATAGACTTCAGAGTTTTATTGAAACGTTCCACTAGACCATTGGTCTGGGGATGGTACACTGACGTGCGTAGCTGCTTAATCTGAAGGAGTTTGCACAGTTCCTTAGTAATTTTAGACATAAAGGGAGTTCCCTGATCGGTCAGGATTTCTTTGGGTAACCCCACGCGACAGAACATGGCAAACAACTCCCGAGCAATAAGCTTCGCCGAGGTGTGATGCAGTGGAACGGCCTCCGGATAACGCGTTGCGTAATCCATCACTACCAGGATGTGCTGGTGACCATGGACTGATTTTACAATAGCTCAGATCAGATCCACCGCAATCGGCTTAAAAGGCACCTCTATAATGGGTAAAGATATCAGAGGACTACGGAAACGGTGCATGGGTGCAGACAACTGACAAACAGGGCAGGACTCACAGAACCTCTTAATTTCTGCGCCTACCCCTGGCCAGTAAAACCGCTGGAACATGCGCTCCCGCGTTTTCTCTTCACCTGCGTGCCCACTCATTAGGTAATTATGAGCCAATTCCAAGGCCTGACGGCAGTACGGCTGAGGGACCACCAACTGTTCCACTATTTCACCCCAGATTTTATCAACCCAAATAGAGCAACTCTCGCTTTAGAGCCATGTAGGGAGTTTCCAGCTTGGCACCAGGTCGCTGGGGCACAACATCAATTACCTGTACATTTCCACGTCCTGGAGCCAAGATAGGGTCCCGGAGCTGTGCTGTCCCAAAATTATCTGGGGACACGATCAACTCCGGGATTGGCTCGGGTGGCTCAACCTCTCCTGCCATTACCTCTAGGGGGAACCTGTCAGGGTTACACTCTGTCCCTATACTGGTGACCCCTACGGCAGGTATCCCTGATTCGGGATCTTCTGGCTCAGAGCCTTGTTCAATCATTTCAATCATACACCATGGAGGGCTGGTTCGCCTCCCACATAATGTCTAGAACAGGGGCAAGTCTCTTTTCAAAATAACATCATAAGGGAGTTTTTTTGTCACCCCCACTTCATTTTGTACCTCTCCACATGAGGTAGCAATGGTGACCCTTTCCATCGGGTATTCACGGAGGTCTCCATGTATACAGAGTACCCCTATTTTGTGTCCTGTGGGGTTTTTCCCGGAGACCAAGGAGGCATGTACAAGAGTCACTACACTTCCTGAGTCCAAGAAAACCTCTGCCAGATAGCCATTAACACGTACTTTGCAGAGATGGGGCTCCTCCCCCATAGTGACAGTGCTTACGGCACAAACAGTTTGGGAATACATTGATTCCCAGCGAGCGTACCGGCAGTCCATGGGTTCTGATGTGAGCAGGCACTGTGCCGTCATATGCCCTAGCTGATGGCACCGCCAGCACATAACAGCAGAGGTGTCCCTGTTCTGGGTGTCTGACTTTGGGGAACCGGGACCCCGGCTGACCTTAGTCTGGGGTTTACTCTCTGCCAGGGCTGGAGACAGGGTAGCCCCTGAGGAGGAATGGGAGTCTTTCGCCGACTGTGTAGGGGGTGTCCCTACGAAGTGCCCGCCATGGAGCAGAGTCCCGAACCAACTCCTGGGTAGCCGTGTAGCGTTCCACCAAACTCACTAGTTGGTCTAAGGTAGTTGGATCCCCCTGGCCCACCCACCGTTGAATGGGAGCTGGCAAAGTTCACACAAACCGTTCAATCACAACCCGCTCAATCATCTGTCCAGGGCTCAAGGTCTCCAGTTGGAGCCATTTTTTTACAAGGTCCAGTAAGACATGGGCCTGTGAACGTGCGGGTTTTCCCTCCACAAAGGACCACTGATGCATTCGCTGGGCCCGGAGATAAGTGTTAACCCCCAATCGTGCAAGGATCTCACCTTTCAGTGTGCCATAGTCCTGGGCATCCTCAGTACTGAGATCCAGGTAGGCTTTTTGGGGTTCACCTACCAAGAACGGGGACACGACATCAGTCCAACGGTCGATAGGCAATTTCTCTAGCTCAACAGTCCTCTCAAACATGGAGAGAAAAGCTTTTGGGTCGTTGTCTGCACTTATCTTTGTAAGTGCCGGCCCTTACTCTGTCCTGGGCTGCAGGAGGGGCTGGATGACCTGGAGTTGCCGCTGAGAACGCATCTCGCAGAGCTGCAAGCTGCTGAGTCAACAAGCTGTTTGTCTCCTGTTGCTGAACTAACGCCCGCTGCAGCTGGGCATTGGTTTGTTGCTGCTGAGCACCGGTTTGTGCAAAAGTCTGCTGTAATTGAGCACTAGACTGGGCCAGCTGCTTTACAAGTTTCTCCATGGTGGCTGCTGGGTTAAACTGTAGCTTTCCAGGCTTGATCATGAACATGTGGAAACTGGGTTGTTGCCCCTAGCAACCAGGCTGCAATGCCTGCATTCTCCACCACAATGTGAGGTAGCAGCGTTGCTTGGGCAAAAACGTGAGGCAGTGAGGCAGCAGTGTGTTCACACCAACGGTCTATTTATTGTTGCAGCATAAATAGATCCAGTTTTCCACAGTCAAATAAAGTCTCTTCCGGATAACAGCCGGTGCATATAGACAAATCCTAAAAAGTCTTGTTACCTTAGAACCCCGTTAACTGCAGGGATCTGTTTAGGATCTCCCAGGCTCACACTCCTGGCCAGTGTTCACTCCACACAGAGCCAGCCCACACAGCATGTGTTTGCTTCAACAAGCCTGGCTCTCAACTGAGACACACCCTGATGTGCCCTGCAAGATTTTAAACCAAATGCTGGACATGAGGATGTTACAAAACCTGGACTGGGGAAGGAGTCCGCCTCTCTTTCCCAGTAATGGCTTTAGCAAACTCAGAAGGTTTCCAGACACATTCTGGTGGATACATAGTGACCTTCAAATATTACCCCTGTCACAGCCTCACAATATATTATATATATATATATATATATATATATATATATAGTACAGACAAAAAGTTTGTACACACCTTCCCATTCAAAGAGTTTTATTTTCATGACTCTAAAAATTGTAGATTCACTTTGAAGGCATCAGAACTATGAATGAAAACATGTGGAATGGAATACTTAAAAAAGTGTGAAACAACTGAAAATATGTCTTATATTCTAGGTTCTTCAAAGTAGCCACGTTTTGCTTTGATTACTGCTTTGCACACTCTTGGCATTCTCTTGATGAGCTTCAAGAGGTAGTCACCGGAAATGGTCTTCCAACAGTCTTGAAGGTGTTCCCAGAGATGCTAAGCACTTGTTGGCCCTTTTGCCTTCACTCTGCGGTCCAGCTCACCCCAAACCATCTCGATTGGGTTCAGGTCTGGTGACTGTGGAGGCCAGGTCATCTGGCGTAGCACCCCATCACTATCCTTCTTAGTCAAATAGCCCTTACACAGCCTGGAGGTGTGTTTGGGGTCATTGTATTTATCTCTGACAGACCTGCTCACAGAACCTGATACTTTGCAACCAAAATTCAACTGAGACACACCCTGCACTTTGCTTCAAGTTTAAAGGGAATCTGTCACCAGGTTTTTGCAACTACATCTGAATGCAACATAATGTAGAGACAAAGACCCTGATTCCAGCGATGTGACACTTGTGTGGCTGCTTGTCATTTTGATAAAAGCACTGTTTTATTTACTGTAGTTATTTGAATGTGGAGCTTTATATCCCCGACCACAACATTGATTGGCAGCTTTTTTCCATGTAAAGTGTACATAGAAAGCTGCCAAGCAGTGGTGGGGGTGGGGTTAGGCAGAGCTCATGAATATGTTTGACTATCTAGCAGGGGCACAAGTAGTCCTCTAATGATAATTTCCTACTGATTAAACAGTGATTTTATAAAAACTACACTAAGTATGACGCCCTGGACTAGCCAGGTAGTCACAGGTAGGGCCTTGCATAACACCCGTCCCCCTAAAAAGGTAACAGCAGCCAATCACATTAAACCCTAGTCACCTCCCTCAGAGCTTGATTGTCACACCAGGGGGTGGAGCCAGGCAGTTGGCCATGCCCACCGAGGAGTTCAGAGGGTCGGAGGCAGGGAACACATAGTCAGTTGAGTAGTGAGTTGTGAGCAGTCAAGTTGAGAGGAGGAGTGTGCAGCAGGCCTGTGGTGACAGGTCTGCAGTGGAAACTGACAGGTGCCAGGGTCGTAGCCCTGGTACCTTGGCTAGGAGGCAGGCGGTGGCCTGGCCTGCAGGAGCCGGGAAGACGGCCAGGTGGAACCGTAAAGGACCGGGACAGGGTAGTGGAACCGACTGGAAACCGGAGCACAAGGGGGGTACTCAGACCTAGAATGAGGCCCAGAAGCCACTGGACCATGTCGAATTCACTGATTGAGGTCTGGACCTTAGGTCCTTTACCATCCCAAGACCCAAAAGAAGGCAACAGCCCACCGAGGGGGACAGAAAGCCACCGCACAGGCAGATAGATCCCACGGGCCAGCACCTGCGGGCAAACGGACTCCACCGGTACATACACAGCCGGGGAGCAGACTCCCGCTACTAAGGCACAGGCAGTCTACACAAACATAACAAGGTGCAGGAAGAAGGCCAGGACCACCAACCCGGGTGGGGGACAAGACGCAGCCGGTTGCGGGCACCAACCACCATCAACTTTGTTCATCAGAGACTTGTGTGTGTCAGTAATCGTGAGTACAACAGTGCCATCCGGCCGCGCACCGCCCTGCACCACCTAATTGCCAATCTCCCCAAGCGGGTCCCGGGGCCACCATCTCTGCCCATGGAGGGGTTAACATCTTGCTGCACTACCATCTCCCCTGGGTGCCCCGTAACTGCAGTGGAGGTGTATACGCCTTTACCACGCCCTGTGGGTGGCGTCACGAACTCAAACACGGCTCCGGCCGTACACCTACCTAACCACCCCCCATCAAGATCACCAGCAACCCCCTTGCAGAGCGACGTGACCCCCGGGTCCGGAGGCGCTCGAGCCATCCACCAAACGAGCCCGGACCCGAGCGGCTCGGCTGCAGCCAAGTGCGTGGCGGTACACTAAGCATTCCAGTAAGTGACACATCGCTGGACTCAGGGTCTCTGTCTGTACATTATGCTGCTCTCAGATTAGGCGGCAAAAATCTGGTGACAGATTTCCTTTGAATAAAAATCATGACCATGGACCACTTGCAAGACCCGGCCTGGAGGGAGAGATCCGTCCCATTACTAATCCTACAGATCTCTACAAAATGAAAAGCTCCAAACAGGTTTTCTGAAAAGACTACATCAAATACCTTAAGTTCACACTCCAGTGGGTCTCAGTAGGTTTCTATGCACAATGTGGGGAAAACATAGCAACCTTCATATATAACATCTGTCATTGTCTCACAGTGGGTATACAAACTGTGAACTGTTATTTGCTGTATATCTGCCTTGTACATCTTTGTGAAGACTCTGTTTTCCTACATTGGACTGATGGATGCGCTTAGTGGAGACCGCTCCCAAAATCAACTCACCGGTCTCATCTGAAGTGTGCGGCTTGTCTTCTGGGTGTGGGCTACGGTAACGTGTGGGGAGATGATCTTGGGGGTGGGTGGTCTCCACTTGTGTTGTGACCATGTCCAACGAGAGCTGATCCATCAGTCAATGAAGGAAGTCAAGAGTCTTCACAAAGATGGCGCCGGAGATAGCACTATGCACAGGTACCGACTCAACACCAATTTAGTGAAGAGTTTGCTGCAATAGTGATAAATGCTAATGAGCAGGTGTTGGAATTAAAGTCCATGATGTCAGCAAGGGGAGTGCATTTCTACAACTTTAGTTGCAAATATTACGGTAATAAAACATCCAATCCCAGAGCAAATGCTATGCTTAGATTCAGCATCCTAGCACCAGTATAGCACTGGATTGACTTTATACAGTACAGACCAAAAGTTTGTACACACCTTCTCATTCAAAGAGTTTTCTTTATTTTCAGGACTCTGAAAATTGTAGATTCACATTGAAGGCATCAAAACTATGAATGAAAACATGTGGAATGGAATACTTAAAAAAGTTTGAAACAACTGAAAATATGTCTTATATTCTAGGTTCTTCAAAGTAGCCACCTTTTGCTTTTATTACTACTTTGCACACTGTTGGCATTCTCTTGATGAGCTTCAAGAGGTAGTCACTGGAAATGGTTTTCCAACATTCTTGAAGGAGTTCCCAGAGATGCTTAGCACTTGTTGGCCCTTTTGCCTTCATTCTGCGGTCCAGCTCACCCCAAACCATCTCGATTGGGTTCAGGTCTGGTGACTGTGGAGGCCAGGTCATCTGGCATAGCATCCCATCACTCTCCTTCTTAGTCAAATAGCCCTTACACAGCCTGGAGGTGTGTTTGGGATCATTGCCCTGTTGAAAAATAAATGATGGTCCAACTAAACGCAAATCGGATGGAATAGCATGCCGCTGCAAGATGCTGTGGTAGCCATGCTGGTTCAGTATGCCTTCAATTTTGAATAAATCCCCAACAGTGTAACCAGGAAAGCACCCCCACACCATCACACCTCCTCGTCCATGCTTCACGGTGGGAACCAGCCATGTAGAGTCCATCCATTCACCTTTTCTACAAAGACACGGTGGTTGGATCCAAAGGTCTCACATTTAGACTCATCAGACCAAAATACAGATTTCCACTGGTCTAATGTCCATTCCTTGTGTTCTTTAGCCCAAACAAATCTCTTTTGCTTGTTGCCTGTCCTTAGCAGTGGTTTCCTAGCAGCTATTATACCATGAAGGCCTGCTTCACACAGTCTCCTCTTAACAGTTGTTCTAGAGGTGAGAAGGTGTGTCCAAACTTTTGGTCTGTACTGTAAATGAAAATCCTGCTGGTTGGTTCCCTTTAATGCCTTATGAGCAGACTATTTTTTTCCATCACTGCATTACAAGTATGATAACTTTTTTTCCTATTTTATATATTGTGAGGGCTTTTTTTCAGAGACAAATTTTACTTTTAGCAATTCTGGTATTGTTTTATATGTTATATACCATGCATCACTGCATAATCATTATTTGAACTTTATGTGTTGTTACAGTTACACCAAAATAATATGTGTATTTTTTTGTACTTTACTATTTTTTTACACAATATAAATACTTTTACACAGAAAAAAACAACATCTTTGACTATCCACATTCTGAAAGCCTTAGTTTATTTTACTTTTCGGTCAGCTTAGTCGGAGATGGTTTGTCTTTTGCAGAAAGATATTTTGCAACCCAACCATTTATGGGTACATATAACTCAATGATTAACTTTTTATATTTGTTTTAGAAAGACAGCAGTTTCACCATTGCTTTGGAGGAATGTTCTAATTTTGTTTAGTAAGTGGTAAATTAAAACTTGTAAAGGGGTAGTCAGTCCAGTACTGAGAGATTGTTGGCCTATTAATAGAATAGGTCACTAATCGTTTTGGTTGAGTACTGGTGCGGCTCCACTGCGACTGGAAGAAAACAAAGCTCCATAAAGTGTGTAGTAGCTGTTTTCGGGTACAAGTCCTAGACAATCCCTTTTACTTGTACATTTAATAGTTTTGCCAGGTAAGAGGTAACATTTTTTTTATATACTGTAATTATTACTTATATTGCTACGTTCACCTTATACAACCATTTTTTATTGATCCAATTCCTATACAATAAAAAACGAAGCAACTTTGCAAGCAGTCTTTAAAAATGTCTTAACTATTTGTAGCGACAGTTAGAAAAGACCACTCCTATTGGATCAGATCACACAAGATTTCTTTGTTGCCTGTTACACATACTGTAAGCACATAGGTCACTTATACACGAGAATGGTGATAGTCCGCTAACCTCAATGTACCATTATTAGAGTTGCGCGCGGTTCGCGGTTCGAGGTTCTCCAGTTCGCGGCTCGAGTGATTTTGGGGGCTGTTCTAGATAGAACTAGAACTCGAGCTTTTTGCTAAAGCTCGATAGTTCTAGATACGTTCGAGAACGGTTCTAGCAGCAAAAAGACCAGCTAATTACTAGCTGGCTTTCCGCTGTAATAGTGTAAGTCACTCTGTGACTCACACTATTATGAAATTTCAGCGTATAGTGTGCGGGAACAGCGCATTCAGATCACTGCTGTATGGATAATGGCAATTGCCATTTTTTTTTTTTTTTCCTTGTCTTCCTTCCCTAAGCGCGCGCGTGTAGTGGGGCGGGCCAGCATGTCAGCCAATCCCAGACACACACACAGATAAGTGGACTTTTAGCCAGAGAAGCAACGGCATGTGTGATAGGATGTCCATGTCACATGTCCCTGCATTATAAAAACGGACATTTTCCTCCAGCACGCCATTATCTGCCTTCTGCGTCCTTGGTGTCAGTCATCACTGGCGCAGCTCCTATCTCCGATACTGCTGTGTACGCTCCATACACAGCGCTGTAGAGAATAGGGATAGAAGTTTCTGTCAGTCCTTTTAAGGGCTAATACCGGCAGGGTCAGAGCCATAGGTGACAGGTCCGTGAAAACAGAGTTTAACAGCTACACAAGATGACAGCGTCTGTGTAGCTAAGGTCAGGGATTTCCTCGCTGCATTTCCCCATTAGGAGGGATAGAAAGGCAGGCTTCCTTTCCTCTACCCAGAGACCCACAACCCTGCCACTGTACCCTCCTGCCCTTTGCACACTCAAACTCATTGTTACTAAGCCATTATACTAGCAAACACTGAGTGAACTTAGGGGCATCCTAAACGTGGCTGTTGGACTTCTGTATTGTCCCACTAGTGCAAAGATATTTGCAGCACGTCTGCCTGCATTGCACACTCAAACTCATTGTTACTAAGCCATTATACTAGCAAACACGGAGTGAACTTAGTGGCATCCTAAAAGTGGCTGTTGGACTTCTGTATTGTCCCACTAGTGCAAAGATATTTGCAGCACGTCTGCCTGCATTGCACACTCAAACTCATTGTTACTAAGCCATTATACTAGCAAACACTGCTGCCAGTTTAAAGGCCGTAGTTGCATTGTTAGTGATAATTATTGTTGTTTATTCTGCTGTTAATAAAGATAGACCACCGCTGCAATCTACACCACCTCTCAATTTTTACTACCACATTTTAAGTGCACAATCTTGTCGCAATCAAAATGAGTGGCAAAATGACAGATGCTGGTGGAAAGGGGAAGAGGCGTGTTGGAAAAGGAAAAAAAGGGTTTGTCCGTGGGGAAGGTGGCAAAGTTCCATTAATATCTGCTGAAGATAGACCATCTTCCAGCAAAAGTAAGATGTCTACTACTTACCGTGGACAATCCGATGTGCTCCCTTTTTTACGGACACGAACAACTGGAACAAAGGCAGATGATGGCCAAAAAAGGAAAATGCTTGAATGGAACTCAAGTGGTCCAACAAGTGCCCTCTCCGCCACCTCAACTACCGCATCCAAAAAACACCAGTCCTCTTAGTTGTCATCCCAATCAAACTTGCTTTCTCCCAGCTCTGAAGTCTCCATCCGCCCTGCACAGTATGGTGGAACTGAGATGGCTGAGTCTGCAGAGCTGTTCAGTCACACTATAGCCTGGGAATCAGAGGTCTGCTCCCAAGCTACAGTGAGTACAGACCAGGAAATGGTCTGCAGTGATGCCCAGAACCTTTGTGACTCTGATTCAGGCCGTGAGGACCAAGTTTCTGAGCATAATGTTGACCCTTATTCACAAACTGTAACACCTGTTGTTATAGACAATGAGGAACATACTGATGACGATGAGACGCAGATACCAGATTGGGATGACAACTTAAATATTTGGTCAGGGCAAGAAGAGGCTCGGTCTGAGGGTGAGGGGAGTGCAAACACAACAATTGATGAGGAAGTTCTAGATCCCACCTACTGTCAACCCACAGTCAGGCACTCGAGGAGGTCAACAGAGGTGGTGGAGGAGGATGCAACTGATGACGAAGTTACCTTGCGCCTTCCTGGACAGAGTCGGAGTACTGGTAGCACGTCTACAACTGCATCCTCAGCCAAAACTCTGCCTCTGAGCACTAGTCGGGGTGGATCAACAGGTCGCATGCCCTCTAAGCCTTGCCTAGCCTGGTCCTTTTTTGACATAGCAAAAGATCGCCCAAATTATGTGATCTGTAAAATTTGTCATGATTCTGTTAGTAGAGGGCAAAACCTCAGCAGTTTGACAACTTCTTCCATGAATCGTCACATGAATAAATATCATATTTCCCGGTGGGAAGCTCACCGTGCTGCAATGCGGCCTAGCGGAGCGAACCATCCACCGCCTGCCCCTTCTAGTGCATCCGCGCGATCTTCATGTTCTAGGACTGTGGGGACAGCTGTCACACCTGGTTTTCCACGCACAACTTCCACCACTGTAACCGCAACAGGCAGTTTGCTTGGTAGGTCGTCAGTTGGTTTGGAAGGGAAAACAAGTACGTGTGTACAGCTCTCTCAGACATCGATAGCACCAACGTTGGATGAAGGCGACATCATGTCTACGCCTGCACTTTCCTCACAAAGCTGCATTTTTCCAGGGACACCCTACTCAACACCGTCTACACACAGCAGCCAGATCTCTGTCCCTCAGATGTGGACAAATAAAAGGCCATTTCCTGCGACCCATGACAAAGCTAAGAGGTTGACTTTATCCCTCTGTAAGCTCTTGGCTACCGAAATGCTGGCTTTCCGCCTGGTGGACACACAGGATTTTAGAGACCTTATGTCTGTCGCTGTGCCCCAGTACCAGATGCCCAGTCGCCACTACTTCTCTAAGAAAGGTGTGCCCGCGCTACACCAGCATGTCGCACACAACATCACCGCTTCCTTGAGAAACTCTGTGTGTCAACGGGTGCATTTCACCACCGATACTTGGACCAGTAAGCATGGACAGGGACGTTACATGTCGCTGACTGGGCACTGGGTAACTATGGTGATAGATGGTGAAGGGTCTGCTGCACAAGTCTTGCCATCCCCACGACTTGTGTGTCAATCCTCTGTCTGTCCAAGTTCCGCCACTGCTTCTGCCTCCTCCACCTCATCTGGGTCCTCCACCTCCGCCCCAAGCCTGCCTGGTCAGGCCACCAGCGTTCGCACTGCGCAGAAGGAATCACGCACCCCTCATTACTATGCTGGCAGCAGAGCGCAACGGCATCAGGCGGTCTTTAGCTTGACATGTCTTGGGAATAGGAGTCACACAGCTGAGGAGTTGTGGTCAGCTCTGCGGTCCGAGTTGTCTCCACTCAACCTGCAGACTGGTAAGGCCGTGTGCGACAATGCTGCAAACCTGGGTTCGGCCCTTCGCCTGGGCAAGGTGACACACGTGCCTTGTATGGCTCACGTGTTGAACCTTGTTGTCCAGCAATTTTTAACACACTATCCCGGCCTAGATGGCCTTCTGACCAGGGCACGAAAACTGTCTGCTCACTTCCGCCGTTCAACCGCCGCAGCTGAGCGACTTGCATCGCTGCAGAAGTCTTTTGGCCTGCCGGTTCATCGCCTAAAATGCGATGTGCCGACACGCTGGAATTCGACTCTCCACATGTTACAGCGACTGTGGCAGCACCGCCGAGCCCTGGTGCAATACGTCATGACGTATAGCCTGGGCCAACGAGATGCAGAGGTGGGGAAGATCACCCTGATGGAGTGGTCTCAGATCAAGGACCTATGCACCCTTCTGCACAGTTTCGACATGGCGACGAATATGTTTAGCGCTGTCAATGCCATTATCAGCATGACAATTCCAGTCATTTACATGCTGGAGCGCACGCTAAACACTATTCGGAGTCAGGGGGTGGGACAACAGGAAGGGGAGGAACTACAGGAGGATTCATATGTGCAAGACACAACAACATCACCAAGGTCCAGACGTTCATCATCACCAACGCGGCAGGCATGGGACCATGGGGGACAGGGATCAACAAGGGAGCATGGTAGCAGGCGAAATGTTGAGGAAGGTGCAAGAGAACATGAAGAAATGGATGACAAACTGTCCATGGACATGGAAGACTCAGCGGATGAGGGAGACCTTGGTCAAGTTTCTGTTGAAAGAGGTTGGGGGGAGATGTCAGAGGAAGAAAGAACGGTTAGCACCTCTATGCCACAAACACAGCGTGGACTTGGTCCGCATGGCTGCGCAAGACACATGAGCGCCTTCTTGCTGCACTACCTCCAACATGACCCTCGTATTGTCAAAATTAGAAGTGATGATGACTACTGGCTTGCCACACTATTAGATCCCCGGTACAAATCCAAATTTTGTGACATAATTCCAGCCATAGAAAGGGACGCACGTATGCAGGAGTATCAGCAGAAGCTGTTACTCGATCTTAGCTCGGCTTTTCCACCAAACAACCGTGCAGGTGCAGGGAGTGAATCTCCCAGTTGTAACTTGACAAACATGGGACGGTCTCGTCATCTTCAACAGTCTACCCGTACCAGTAGCACCGTATCTGGTGCTGGTAACAGCAACTTTATGGAATCTTTTCATAATTTTTTTAGACCGTCCTTTGCAAGGCCACCAGAGACAACAAGTCTGACACATAGTCAACGGCTGGAGAGGATGATACAGGAGTATCTCCAAATGAACATTGATGCCATGACTTTGCAAATGGAGCCTTGCTCATTTTGGGCTTCAAATCTTGAAAAATGGCCAGAGCTCTCCACTTACGCCTTGGGAGATTTTGTCGTGTCCAGCTGCCAGCGTTGTCTCTGAACGTGTCTTCAGTGCTGCTGGGTGTGTGCTGACAGATAAGCGCACGCGTCTGTCCAGTGACAATGTGGACAGACTAACGTTCATCAAAATGAACAAGTCATGGATCCACAAGGAATTTACTACCTTTGTGTCATCCTGGGGAGAGTAAATGCTAGTGGATTTGGAATGTGCTTGATGCAAATCAAAACATCCTGTTTGCAACTAGGGCACAAGTGCTGCCACTGATGGGGTGTCTGTGTGGCCCAATTTTTGGAAAAAAGGGAAACTCCGCTTGGAGTAACCCTTGCTTGCTGTGTTTTTTAAAAGGAGCCAAGATGAACAAGTCATGGTTCAGCAAAGACTTTGCTACCTACCCCGGTGTCATCCTGGGGACGGTTAAGAATGGCATATTTTTGAATGTGCTTGATGCAAATCTAGCTGTATAGTGTACAACTGGGGCACAACTGCTGCCACTGAAGGGGTGGGTATGTGTGTGGCCCAATTTTTGGAAAAAAAGGGAGACTCCGCTTGGAGTAACCCTTGCTTGCTGTGTTTTTTAAAAGGAGCCAAGATGAACAAGTCATGGTTCAGCAAAGACTTTGCTACCTACCCCGGTGTCATCCTGGGGACGGTTAAGAATGGCGTATTTTTGAATGTGCTTGATGCAAATCTAGCTGTGAAGTGTACAACTGGGGCACAAGTGCTGCCACTGAAGGGGTGGGTGTGTGTGTGGCCCAATCTTTGGAAACAAGGGAGACTCCGCTTGGAGTAACCCTTGCTTACAGTGTTTTTAAAAATGATACAAGATGAACAGAGCTGGGATCAGGAAAGACTTAGCTACCTACCCCGGTGTCATGCTGGGGATGGTTAATTATGGCGTATTTTTGAATGTGCTTGATGCAAATCAAAACATCCTGTTTGCAACTAGGGCACAAGTGCTGCCACTGATGGGGTGTCTGTGGGGCCCAATTTTTTGAAAAAAAGGGAGACTCCGCTTGGAGTAACCCTTGCTTACAGTGTTTTTAAAAATGATCCAAGATGAACAGAGCTGGGATCAGGAAAAACTTAGCTACCTACCCCGGTGTCATCCTGGGGACAGTTAAGGATGGCGTATTTTTGAATGTGCTTGATGCAAATCTAGCTGTGAAGTGTACAACTGGGGCACAAGTGCTGCCACTGAAGGGGTTAGTGTCTGTGTGGCCCAATTTTTGGAAAAAAGGGGAGACTCCGCTTGGAGTAACCCTTGCTTGCCGTGTTTTTAAAAAGGAGCCAAGATGAACAAGTCATGGTTCAGCAAAGACTTTGCTACCTACCCCGGTGTCATCCTGGGGACGGTTAAGAATGGCGTATTTTTGAATGTGCTTGATGCAAATCTAGCTGTGAAGTGTACAACTGGGGCACAACTGCTGCCACTGAAGGGGTGGGTATGTGTGGGGCCCAATTTTTGGAAAAAGGAAGACTCCGCTTGGAGTAACCCTTGCTTGCTGTGTTTTTTAAAAGGAGCCAAGATGAACAAGTCATGGTTCAGCAAAGACTTTGCTACCTACCCCGGTGTCATCCTGGGGACGGTTAAGAATGGCGTATTTTTGAATGTGCTTAATGCAAATCTAGCTGTGAATTGTACAACTGGGGCACAACTGCTGCCACTGAAGGGGTGGGTATGTGTGGGGCCCAATTTTTGGAAAAAAGGGAGACTCCGCTTGGAGTAACCCTTGCTTACAGTGTTTTTAAAAAGGAGCCAAGATGAACAAGTTATGGTTCAGCAAAGACTTTGCTACCTACTCCGGTGTCATCCTGGGGACGGTTAAGAATGGCGTATTTTTGAATGTGCTTGATGCAAATCTAGCTGTGAAGTGTACAACTGGGGCACAACTGCTGCCACTGAAGGGGTGGGTGTGTGTGTGGCCCAATTTTTGGAGAAAAGGGAGACTCCGCTTGGAGTCACCTTGCGGTGTTTTATATGATTTTAGAAGGGCGTGGCATGCCTATATCTGTGTCTCCTCCTCTTTTTCCTTGTCCAGCTCTTTTGTTTTCGCATGAGTATATGTCCTTGTCACTTTCCCATGTGTTTGTGTTGTGTTGTTTGTCACCTTTTGGACACCTTTGAGGGTGTTTTCTAGGTGTTTTTATGTGTTTGTGAATGCCTGCCATTGTTTCCTAGGCGGTTCGAGTTCAGTTCGTCGAACGTTCGACGAACTGAACTCGAACGGGACCTCCGTTCGACGAACCGAACTCGAGCCGAACCACGACCGGTTCGCTCATCTCTAACCATTATCTTATACTGCACAAATGGAATACATGTCAATTGGGTTAACATCTACATGGATATAGTGTTTGACTTAAAGGGTTATTCCCATCTCCAAGATCCTTATACAGTTTTGCTCAAAGGTTTACATACCCCAGCAGATTTTTTTGCTTTCTAGGCATTTTTTCAGAAAATATGAAGGATAACACAATTTTTTTTCCCATTCATGGTTAGTGGTTGGGTGAAGCCATTTATTGTCAAACTACTGTGTTTTCTCTTTTTAAATCATGACAACCAAAAACATCCAAATGACCCTGATCGAAAGTTCACTTACTCTGCTGATTTTGGCCTGATAACATGCCCAGACGCTGACACAAATGGGTTTGAATGGCTAATAAAGGTGACATCCTCACATATGACCTGTTTGCTTGTAATCGGTGTGTGTGCATAAAAGCTGAATGAATTTCTGGGATCCAGACAGACTCTTGCAACTTTCATCCAACCACTTACATTTCTGGATTGTGAGTCATGGGGAAGCAAAAGACTTGTCAATGAATCTATGGTAAAAGATAGTTGAACTGTATAAAACAGGAAAGAGATACAAAAAAAATCCAAGGAATTGATAATAACAGTCAAAAGTGTTCAAACTGTGATTAAGAAATGGAAAATCAGAGTCTCTGTAAAAACTAAACCACAATCAGGTAGACCAACAAAAATTGCAGCCACAACTGACAAGAAAATGGTTTGGGATGCAAAGAAAAAAACACAAATAACATCATCTAAAATACAGGACTCACTGAAAACTAGCGGTGTGGCTGTTTCAAGATGCACAATAAGGAGGCACTTGAAGAAATATGGGCTGCATGGTCGATATAGGGACAGTCGACGGTGAGCAGGGGCGCAGGATTAGGGTGTCAATCTTCGCGGCAAGATAGGAGTGAGAGCAGGGCTGACTATAGATAGCTACCCTTGCTTTTTGTCTGTATATGTCTTTGCAATTTATGTATGTTATTTGGTGCAATTTTGAAAAATTGGTGTTATTTGGGAGGCATTCTCATTTTAATTGATAAATTATTAAACGTAAGTTTAGGCGTTTTTTGTATTTTATACTTCTAATTTCATCGTCCTTAGCTTTTCTATTTTCCACATTACTGGTAGCACAAAGGTTCTTGGCTCCACCCCTCAAAAAAGAAATCCAGCAAAATCTGCGCTCCCAAATCCAAATGCCCCCTCTCTTCTGAGCCCCAAAATGTGCCCAAAACCACAGTTATCATCCACATGTTTGGCATTGTTGTAGTGAGGAGAGCCTGCTTAAATTTATGGGGTGCAGGTTAACAGAAGCACGAGCTGGGCACAATGTACATGCACTACAATGTACTGCGCGCAACTAGGAATTTTAATTCTGCAACATTCACTGGGTTTTTAACACCATGGGTGTTTTCCAGAGACTAAATCGACACTGCACCAATAGATGAATTCCCAGAGGGGTGTAATTTCCAAAATTTGGTCACTTATGGGGGATTTCTTCTGTTCTGGCACTTAGGGGCTCTGCAAATGGAGTCTGCTAACTATTCTAGGAAAATCTGTGCTCCAAAAAATCAAATGGCGCTCCATCCCTCCCGAGCCCTGTGGTGCGGACAGTATTGTACAGTCACATGGGGTATTGTCATGTTCAGGATAAATTATAAATTATGTTACATATTGTGGGGTCTTTTTTTTACCTATTCCCTTTATGAAAATGGAAATCTGGGGTGCAATGGTAAAAATGTAATTATTTTTTGTTCACCGCCCAATAGTATAATATTTTGTGACACACTTGTAGTGTCAATATGCTCACTGCACCCCTGGACGAATTCATTGAGGGTGTAGTTTGTAAAATGGGGTCACTTATTGGGGGGTTGATGCTGTTCTGTCACCTTAGGGGCTCTGCCAATGTGACATAATGTTGAGGTGAACTCTTAATCAGAGATCACTAGTTGCCTACTGCCTGGCCTAATTGGTATATACCAAGTGCATGCATAAAGAATTCACACCAGACACAGTCGGGTATGAAATCGCTTCTTGGTCACAGTAAAGATGGCACCGAACAGAGCGAGTACAAGCATGCATCCTCTTGATATAGGCTAGGGGCGTACACGAGTTCAGGTATGCCCATTTAGTGGGACAGTTCATGGGCTAGCGAATGGGGAGATCCATGTTGCTGTTGATGGGTGGGTCTTACTTCAGTGGATGAATCCATGATGATGGTGATGAGAGGGACGTCATCTGGTGGATCCATGCTGATGGTTTGGTCTGTGATGTCATCGGGGGCCATTTTGGGTTCCTCTGAAAACTGACTGGCTTATATATAGAGAATTCATTTCATTGAACACACTTCTCACAGTGCTCTATGTCCAGATGTTAATTAAGTATTTCATCTTATGGCTCTCTTCAACAATGGCACCTGCAAACCATTCCAAGTAAATCTGAACTCCAATATGGCACTCCTTACATTCTTCACTTTGTATTGTGCCTCAAAAGTAGTTTTTTATCAAATATGGGGCACTGGCGTGCTCAGGAGAAATTGCACAATGAGATGTATGGTTCATTATCTCCTTTTACCCTAGTGAATTTCAAAAATTTGGCATTAACAAAACTTTTTTTAGGTTAAAAATGTATTTTTTCATTTTCACAGCTCAAAGTTATAAAATTCTGTGAGGCCCCTGGGAGATCCATGTGCTCATGAATCATCTAGATAAATTCTTTGAGGGGTCTAGTTTCCAAAATGGAGTCACTTATGGGGGATCTTCACTATTTAGGTACTTCAGGGGCTCAACAAACGCGACATGATGTTTTGCAGTCAAATGGCACTCCTTTCCTTTCGAGCCCTACCGTGCACCTAAACAGTTGATTTACACCACATATGAGGTATCTGTTAATTCAGGAGAAATTACACAAATTTTATGGTGCATTTTTCCTGATTCCCTTGTGAAAAAAATCTATTTGATTGAAGTAACAACTTTGTGGTAAAAATGTATTTTTTTATTTTCACGGCTCAACGTTATAAACTTCTGTGAAGCCCCAGAGGGTTCAAGGTGTTCACCAAACATCTAGATAAATTCCTTGAGGAGTCTAGTTTCCTAAATGGGGTCCCTTGTGGGGGAACTCCACTGTTTAGGCACCTCAGGGGGTCCCCAAACACGACATTATATCCGTCAATGATTCCAGCTAATTTTGCTTTCAAAAAGTCAAATGCGCTCCTTCCCTTCTGAGCCCTGTCGTGTGCCCAAACAGTTGATTTCCACCACATATGAGGTATCATCGTACTCAGAAGAAATTGAACCATACATTTTATGGTGCATTTTTTCATTATACCCTTGTGAAAATAAAAAATTGTATGGCTAAAGTAACATTTTTAAGGGAAAAAAGTCACATTTTCATTTTTTCCTTCTACATTGCTTTGGTTCCTGTGAAGCACCTAAAGGGTTAATAAACTTCTTGGATGTGGTTTTGAGCAGTGTAAATTGATTAGTTTTTATAAAGGTGTCACTTTTTTGTTTTTTTCTGTCACCGGGGCCTCTCAAAGTCACTTCAAATGTGATATGGTCCCTAAAAATATGGTTTTGTAACAAAAAAAAATTATGTTTCAGAAATTATGCTGGTGTAAAGTAGACATGTGGGAATAAGGCCCCTTTCACATTGCGTTTTACCTTCCGCTCACAGGTCCCGTCGGAGCATCCGTCCGAACCGCCCCTCCCCCACTCTGCCAAGCGTGTTCCAGACGCACGTGCAAATATATGCATGTGCATATATTTGTGCATATATAAGTTTCTGCAGACGGACACCCGAACGTAGACCACCTACGTTCGGGTGTCCGTCTACAGAAACGTATATATGCACAAAATGGCACAAAACAGAGCACACGCAGTGCGCTCCATAGCAGTGAATGGCCCTGTCGGGCGCATGCGTCCGGAGCACGCTTTGCAGAGTGGGGGAGGGGCGGTCCGGACGGATGCTCCGACGGGACCTGTGGACGTAGAGAAAAACGCAATGTGAAAGGAGCCTTATTATTTGTTAACTATTTTGTGTAACAATCGGATTTATGGGCATAAAATGTCAAAGTTTGAAAATTGCAAAATTTTCCAATATTTTCACAAATAAAAGCAAACAATATTAGCCTAAATTTACAACTATCCTGAAGTACAATATGTCACGAAAAAACAATCTCAAAATCACCGGGATCTGTTGAAGCGTTCCAGAGTTATAACCTGTCAAAGTGACACTGGTCACAATTGTAAAAAATGGCCAAGGCATTAAGGAGAAAACGGGCTCGGAAGTAAAGGGGTTAACAGACAGTGCACACTGAGCCTGCTGTATGTACATCGCAGGAGAGGCTAGGGGCTACAGTATATACATCACAAGAGAGGTTGGGGGATACAGTATATACATGACAAGAGGGTCAGGGGGCTAAAGTATATACCTCAAAGGGGAGGCTGGGGGGTACAGTATACAGAGCACAGGAAACCTTCGGGCTACAGTATGTACATCACAGGGGAGGCTGGGGCTACAGTTTATACATCACAGAGGAGGCTGGGGGCTACAGTATATACATTACAGGAGGGGCTGGGGCTACAGTATACACGTCACAAAAGAGGCTTGGGGCATAGACATTACTGGGGATACATACACATTACTGGGGGGCCATACATGTTACTAAAGGAGATAAAGTACACGTTACTAGGGGGCATACACATACTAGGTGACACACATTACTGCGGGGCATTAATGTTCCGGGGGGGCATAGACACTACTATGGGGGCTTGCACATTACTGGGGGCATACACATTACTGGGGTGGTGGGCATACAGCTCTGGAGGCCTCATACAGCTCTGAGGGGGGGCGTACAGCTCAGAGGGGGCACATATAGCTTTGAGAGGGGGCACATACAGCTAAGAGGGGGATCATACAGCTGAGAGGGGGCACATAAAGCTCTGGGGGGGCACATACAGCTCTGGGTGGGGCATATACAGCTCTGGGCGGAGCACATACAGCTTTGGGCCCCAGTGACGCTGCCTGGCTCTGTGGCTCCTCTCTTTCTCTAGTCACTTCATCTGTGGTACGGAAGCATACCGCATCACGTGCTAGCTCCCCCCACAGATGAACTTCTATACATATGCATGCAGCGTTCAGCAGTGAACAAGGGTGCAAGTGTTGGGTTTAAAGGGCCGGAAGCCAGAAAGTGCGGCTGCTGGTATGAGAACTGCAGTCCTCGGAACTCGGCCTGCCCTTGATGACTGCCCTTGGCAACGGTGGGTGGGCCCCCTGGCTGTCCAGGGCACTGGCACTTGCCCGGGTGCTGATGTCGGCCCTAAATGTAGTGTAGTTCTTCTGATTCACTATGTCGCTTACCTCATGTGCAGGACCTTAGGTATCCATGGTTACGACTACGCATACAGTGACAGTTAGGCCTAAGACACATGGCATGAAAATTGGAGCGAGTGGAATGCGATAAAACATCGCATTTCACTCTGACCAATATTAGCCTACGTGTCAGCACCAATGAGCGATTATTTTCTCAGCCCTAGTCGGATTGAGAAAACAATCGCAGCATGCTGCGACTGTAATGCGTTCCTGGTTTCTCTTGTACCCATTTAAGTCTATGGGGCAAGAGAAAAATCACACTGCACTCGTGGTATACCGGTGTACCGCGAGTGCAGGGCGAGAATGGCAATAGCCGGCTACGGAGGAGAGAGGGAGATAAATCCCTCCCTCCCCTCTGCAGTGCCGGCCCTCCCTTCCGCAGCACAGGCCCGCCCCTTGCAGCTGAGGTCTGATCGCATGATTGGACCTCAGTCGCAGTGACACTCGCATGACACTCGGCTCTCGCTGTGCAGCCAGCGTGTGCCGAGTGTCATGCAAAGATTGCAGTAGTGCCCTGTGTGGCCCTGGCTTTAGTTAGTTGCTTTTGGTCATAACCATGAATACCTAAGATCCTGCAATGCCCTGCACATGAGGTGACAGCTTTACAGAAGAACTATACTACAATTCTAATTGGAGGTAATTTATAATATTATTATTATACCTACTGCATGTAAATACCTTTTAAAGACTCATCTCACTCGAACTTTTAATATACAGTCATATGAAAAAGTTTGGGCACCCCTATTAATGTTAACCTTTTTTCTTTATAACAATTTGGGTTTTTGCAACAGCTATTTCAGTTTCATATATCTAATAACTGATGGACTGAGTAATATTTATGGATTGAAATGAGGTTTATTCTACTAACAGAAAATGTGCAATCTGCATTTAAACAAAATTTGACCGGTGCAAAAGTATGGACACCTCAACATAAAAGTGACATTAATATTTTGTAGATCCTCCATTTGCAAAAATAACAGCCTCTAGTCGCTTCCTTTAGCTTTTTAATGAGTTCCTGGATCCTGGATGAAGGTATATTTGACCATTCCTATTTACAAAACAATTCCAGTTCAGTTAAGTTTGATGGTCGCCAAGCATGGACAGCACGCTTGAAATTATCCCACAGATTTTCAATGATATTAAGGTCTGGGGACTGGGATGGCCATTCCAGAACATTGTAATTGTTCCTCTGCATGAATGCCTGAGTAGATTTGGAGCGGTGTTTTGGATCATTGTCTTGCAGAAATATCCATCCCCTGCGTAACTTCAACTTTGTCTCTGATTCTTGCACATTATTGTCAAGAATCTGCTGATACTGAGTTGAATCCATGCGACCCTCAACTTTAACAAGATTCCCGATGCCGGCATTGGCCACACAGCCCCAAAGCATGATAGAACCTCCACCAAATTTTACTGTGGGTAGCAAGTGCTTTTCTTGGAATGCCGTGTTTTTTTGCCTCCATGCATAACGCCTTTTTGTATGACCAAACAACTCAATCTTTGTTTCATCAGTCCATAGGACCTTCTTCCAAAATGTAACTGGCTTGTCCAAATGTGATTTTGCATACCTCAGGTGACTGTTTGTGGCGTGCTTGCAGAAACGGCTTCTTTCACATCACTCTCCCATACAGCTTGTCCTTGTGCAACGTGCGCTGTATTGTTGACCGATGTACATTGACACCATCTGCAGCAAGATGATGCTGCAGGTCTTTGGAGGTGGTCTGTGGATTGTCCTTGACTGTTCTCACTATTCTTCTTCTCTGCCTTTTTGATATTTATCTTGGCCTGCCACTTTTGGGCTTAACAAGAACCGTACCTGTGTTCTTCCATTTCCTTACTATGTTCCTCACAGTGGAAACTGACAGTTTAAATCTTATGACAACTTTTTGTATCCTTCTCCTGAACAACTATGTTGAATAATCTTTGTTTTCAGATCATTTGAGAGTTGTTTTGAGGAGCCCATGATGCCACTCTTCATAGGAGATTCAAATAGGAGAACAACCTTCAAGTGGCCACCTTAAATACCTTTTCTCATGATTGGATACACCTGCCTATGACGTTCAAAGCTCAATGACGTTACAAAACCAATTTAGTGCTTTAGTAAGTCAGTAAAAAGGAGTTAGGAGTTTTCAAATCAAGAAATTGATAAGGGTGTCCATACTTTTGCACCGGTCAAATTTTGTTTAAACGCGGATTGCACATTTTCTGTTAGTACAATAAACCTCATTTCAATCCAGAAATATTACTCAGTCCATCAGTTATTAGATATATGAAACAGAAATAGCTGTCGCAAAAACCCAAATTGTTATAAAGAAAAAAGGTTAACATTAATAGGGGTGCCCAAACTTTTTCATATGACTGTATATCCTGACCCTAAGCACAATGTATAACAGTGCATATGTATACAATTGATGCTGTCCTGTGGAGCTCAGAGCAACACAATAATGAAATGCTTTCCTATACATGTCATGTATTGTCAGATGTCACACTGCAGACAGCTATCTATTCCTAGAATATACAATGCAATACACATTTTATTTAGTATCCAGATGTATAAGGTTATAATAGTGTCACGCTGTACTCTAAGATGTACAATAGCAGTACAGCGCAGTAATGTGGGACTGAGAGGATTCCTGAAACTATCTGAGAAGGTAGTTAGCTGGTAAACCACTAGGGGGCGTAGAAGTGGAGGAGACGTATGAGCAGGGAATTCCCTAGCAGAGGTAATACTAGTCAAGCCCACCAGATGGCAGTAGAATCGTCAGAAAGCCGTGTCACAACATGAGGTCTTGTAAGTACACAAGGGCAAAGTTTAAACGTAGTCAGAGGGAAGCAAATAGTCAGTAGCCGGGAAATCAGAGCCTAGAAGAGAGGGGGAGTGGGAAGACAAGACAGAATTAAGGTAAACAGATAAGGAACGAACAGGGAGACAGCGGGAGAGACACTGATGGAAACAGACAACAGAGGAGGTTAACAGGTCAGGTGAACACAGAGGTCAGGAGGGGGCAGGGCAGACAACAGGTCACTCAAGAGCAGAACACAGCAGAGCCAGAAATATCACTGGCGAAGTCCAAGAGAAACAGTGCCCTAATAAAGCAGCCTGACCTCCAGAACGAGGCAGAAAGGATTAACCCCTAACGTGACCTGCATCAGAAGTGAAACTAAAAAAAAGGCTCAGCTCCAGCTGAGCCAGGAGTCAAACATGACAAATAGATTCCATATTAAGAAAAAAAAAACACAAAAAAACCAACTGGTCGAATTATACAGAGTTTATGCTTTTTAATGGATCTGACTTTTAAAAAATGAATCCATTTAAAGATACTTTGATTTCCCATTATGCCCCATTTCCCATAGAGTTTCATGTTTAAAAAAAAAAATAAAAAATCTGATTCAGTTGATGTTTTTTTTTTTTTACCAAACAGTTATCCAGACATTTTTGATACAGTTAAAAAATGGATAGCAGAGAATAAGAAGGCATACAGAATGACGCTGCCACTGCCATTCATATTAATAGGCCCTGTGCTGGATCATTTTAGTTCTGTTTTTATTATCCCAAAATGGATCAAAAAAAAGAAATAACTACTGGACACATACAGAAAGCCTAAAGAGAGAAAATCAACTATAAATTTCAATACAGCTATAAAAAAGTTGTATATGAGTGTCTAATAGAAATGTATGTACACGTTGAATGTACTGTACATACTGTAAGTAGATCATTTCCAAACTGAAAACCTAAAAGAAAAACCTATGAAACCACTGGCAGCATAGCTTGGTATGTAGTTAGTACAGCTCAATACAAGGGAGGCCATTGTAGTTTGTGTATAGTCATCAATCTTATCATTAAAGTAGATATGGCATTTAGTCTGGTTTTTGCATGGGTTGGGTTGGGTGGGTTTGTTTGTTCATAAATGTTAGTGAAACACTCCTTGCTCTATCTCTATTGACAGGAAATGTGCTAAACTCTGTATACACCTACAGGAAAATGACACCTTACCACCCCATTCATCATCCCTTATGAGACGATATCTCAGCCATGTACGTACGTGCCAGCAGAAATCTTCTGGCTTCAAGGTAAGGCAGAGCAGTTGCAATAAAATATCTCAACCAGTCCAGCAAAAAACAAGCCATGTATGGTTATATTGATTAAGCACTAAAAAACTTATGCAGTTTGAAATTTACGGAAACAATTTTTTCAATAAAACAATCTTTTATGAAAAAGTAGTTAAAATAAAAGCTACAAATATTTGGTATAACCATTATAGAATAATGGTAACTTGTTATTTCTATTTTTCTAGCTCCCCTTCAAAAACTGAATACAATTTAAATACATACATCACATAGAGAGCATTCATGTGCTGCACGTGTTTTCACAGACTTAAGGGTGCTTTACACGCTGCAACATTTCTACCGATATATCGTCAGGGTCACGTCGTTAGTGACGCACATCCAGCATCGGTAACGACATCGCAGCGTGTGACACCAAGGAGCGACGATCAACGAGCACAAAAACATGAAAAATCGTTGCTCGTTGACACGTCATTCATTTCCTTAATATCGTTGCTATTGCAGGAACGATGTTGTTCGTCGTTCATGCGGTATCACACATCGCTGTGTGACACCGCAGGAACGACGAACCTCTCCTTACCTGCGTCCACCAGCAATGAGGAAGGTAGGAGGTGGGCGGCATGTTCCGGCCGCTCACCTCCGCCCCTCCTCTCCTATTGGCCGGTCGCTTAGTGACGCCGCAGTGACGTCGCTATGATGCTGAATGCACCTCCCCCTTGAAGGAGGGATTGTTCGGCGGTGACAGCGACGTCGCTGACAAGGTATGTGCGTGTGACGCTGCCGTAGCGATAATGTTCGCTACAGCAGCGATCACCAAATGTCGCACGAGCGACGGGGGCGGGTGCTATCGCGCACGACATCTCTAGCGATGTCGCAGCGTGTAAAGCACCCTTTATAGACTTGTGTTGGTCCTTTTCATCAGTGTTAACAGAAAAAAGTGGACATGTCGAGTGTTCTGAATGGACACACAGTCCATGCAAAAACACAGATGTGTGAACAGCACCAAAGATTATAATGGGTACTTGTAGTCGTGAAAAAAAAAGGGATGCAACATGTACGTGCCACACGGACATATGAATGAGGCCTAAGAATGTAATAAGAATCCTAAACCTACAGGCGCTTCACAGATAGGTGAAAATGGACCAGGCAATTCATTTTCAGAGCCGATTTGGTGCCAGAACAGCAGAGAAAAGCCCCAAAGTGGCCATATTTATCAAGTTATTTAGCATGTTACAAACTTCTGTAAACTCATATACAATTAACTATTTGGTCCCATGGGTATTTTCCAGTAATAAGCATAGAGAAGATATGCAAAGTGAAAATTGCAACTATAC
This sequence comes from Anomaloglossus baeobatrachus, assembly GCF_048569485.1. NCBI lineage: Eukaryota > Metazoa > Chordata > Amphibia > Anura > Aromobatidae > Anomaloglossus > Anomaloglossus baeobatrachus. The sequence goes on along the minus strand of NC_134355.1, from coordinate 412,365,039 downwards.
CACCAATTATATCACCTTAGGGGTACTTTGCACACTACGACATCGCAAGCCGATGCATGCGATGCCGAGTGTGATTGTCCCCGCACCGGTGGCAGCAGCGATATCTTGTGATTGCTGCCGTAGCGAACATTATCGCTACGGCAGCTTCACATGCACTCACCTGCCCTGCGACGTCGCTCCGGCCGGCGACCCGCCTCCTTCCTAAGGGGGCGGGTCGTGCGGCGTCACAGCGATGTCACGCGGCAGGCGGCAAATAGAAGCGGAGGGGCGGAGATGAGCGGGTCGTAAACATCCCGCCCACCTCCTTCCTTCCGCATTGCAGCCGGGACTCAGGTAGATGTTCCTCGCTCCTGCGGCTTTTCACACAGCGATGTGTGCTGCCGCAGGAACGAGGAACAACATCGTACCTGTCGCTGCTGCTAAATTATTGAAATGTCGGACCCTACACCGATCATACGATAACAACGCGTTTGCGCTCGTTAATCGTATATAAAAGGATTTACACACTACGACATCGACTGCGACGCCGGATGTGCGTCATTTTCGATTTGACCCCACCGATATCGCACCTGCGATGTCGTATTGTGCAAAGCCCGCCTTAGACCCAATACATACTGCCCAACTTGTGATTCTGGAACTTGCACCCTGTAAATTAAGTGGGCTCTCTCGCTACACCATTGCCGTGAATGTGAATGCTAACTGGGGTTTAGGCACATTGTGGAGCTTAGAAGGTGGGGTGAAACATTTGGCTTTGGGAGGACATATCTTCCTGGATTCATTTTTGGGTGCCATATTGCAGGGCCACTGAGCTGCCGGTAAGGCTGTGTTCATAGTCCGTATTCGGACTGCAATACTTGGACTGACTGCAGGTTGTCCGTCACCAAATTATAGCCCCATATGCTTCTACGATTCATTGGCATATGATGCACCTGAATGGGCACTTTCTCTTTTAAGAATGAGTTGAAATTTTGATTGGAACTAGTATGGAGTACTGAAGATCTTTCTGATTACTTTTTATACAGTTTTTTTTCTGACCATTACAAAAAGAAAGCAGAAACTCACTAACTGTTATTTTATGTGCCAGTAAAAGTGATAAGTAAAATATAAAAGCACGGTCTAATAGAGCGCTAAGGAGGCCACAGTGTTGGGTTATTTTTATAGAATTTATTGCTTTCTATCAGCCACAACGCCCTTCGATATACACAATATCTTCATCAGGTGATTCCACCTCCTTAGCGCTCTATTAGACCGTTCTTTTATATTTTACTGCTGATTATTCCCTCTGTGGGTTCACGGCACGAGCTGCTTAGCACGGAGGTCAGACAATACCAGTGACGCCCAGCGATATGTCACGTGACCAGCTTTCCAGGAACTCGCTTCACTAGATGGACATCGTGAGCTAGCAGGCTGGAAGAGCACTAACATTATACTCCCGTCTTACACCGTGGTTGTGCGAGGGCTGCACAACCACACCAGGTGTCAGGTTTCCAGGTTTTCCAGTTCTCTTTTGAATGAGCTTGCCCTCAGTTAACATGGAGTTTAAGGTTCTGTTGCCCTACTTCCTGTCCAGCTGCTTAAAAGGCCGCCTCTCAGCCCAGTCCAGTGCCTGAGTATACTGCTTGCTGTGTGCTCCTGCTTTGCTGTTTCTACTTCCTGATTGCCTTGGATTCTCCTGAAACTCTACCGACCGACTCTGGACCATACCCGGTTTTCTTCAAGCTGTGCCCGGACTCCGTCTGCCGTCTTTGATCAGCACTCTGCCCGGTTCGTAACCACTCTGGACAATCATCCCGTACGGACACTCCTGGACTATACCACTTGCCCCTTGTGTACCGGCTGCCGCACATTTAGGCCTTCCGGGGTTGATTGCCGGACAGTCCCTGTACAGGGGTTCGCTCTGGTGGTCTCCCTGGGGGAGTCCGGTGCGTGGCCCCGGGAATCCCCTTCGCTCCGTTTTGTGTGTTGTTTTACTGTGTTTATTCCCGTTGTGTATCTACCGTGGTGACATATTATATAACATCTTGTACCAAGAACTCGTCTCTGTTGTCATTGCCCTAACGCAATCGAAATCCTCAGAACATACAGTAGTATTACATTATACTCAGGCCATAAGAGGATTTCGCTGGGGCAATGACTGAGACACGAGTAGATCAGCTCTTTTCCATGATCAACTCCTTGCAGCAGGAGATGGAGGCGGTGCAAACTAAACTCAGAGATGTGGAGGCACAGCTGGGCCATGATCACCAGGTACTGGGTCCGGCTATTCAGGATTTGCAAGTCAGAGTGGAGGCTCAGGAAGCCGTCCCCACTACGTCCGTATCAGCTGCCGGTATGCCTAGGTTACCCCCATTCCGTTTCAATGGTGATCGTAGTCAGTTTCGTGGATTTGTGAACCAATGTATACTATTTTTTGATGTACATGCTGATTATTACCGTTCTGACCGGTCCAAAGTGTTATGTATAATCATGTTATTAACCTCACGAGCACTGGCTTGGGCTAATCCTATGATAGAGAATCGGGACATCCGTTTAAATCACCTGGATGACTTTCTGAACGCAATGGCGCAAATGTTTGATGATCCGAATCGCCGTGCTACCGCTGAATCGGCTCTCCTTTCCTTACGTCAGGGAAAGCGTTCTGTCGTTGAATACGCCACTGAGTTCAAGAGGTTAGTGGTAGACACCGACTGGGGAAACAATGCATTATTATCTGTTTTCAGAAAAGGTTTGTCCGGTACCATCAAGGACGAGTTAGCTCGTTCCGAATCTCCAGGGGATTTTGAACTGTTTCTCCAGCACTGTGTGCGTATTGATACCCGCTTGACGGAGCGTAGACAGGAAAAATGGGCAGCTGTAAACCGTGTAAACAACTTTGCGTTTCCTTCTAGAGAACCCGCTCTCAGGACACCACGGGAGGCCGAGGACGTTCCTATGCAAGTGGACTCTCTGCAAAAGCGAGAGACCAACGAACGTCGCGAACACCGGCTCCGTGAGCGTTTGTGTTTCTATTGCGGTCAATCGGATCATTTCTTGATCGACTGCCCGAAACGTCCGAATCGCCCAAATAAGGTATTGGCAGCCATGGCAGAGTGTGACAACACGGACGCAGAGTCCGATATCTCTGAGGCAAGTGGGCATTTGGATGCGGTATTTCCCTTGACTGTAATGTCAACCTCACCGAAGGACTCAGAAGGGAAATATACCCATTGCTCGCTCCCCATTCAGATCCGGTGGGAGGGGCATCTAATACCTACTTCTGCAATGATAGATTCGGGGGCAGGGGGAAATTTCATGGACTCCTCTTTTGCCAGGAAACACGGTATCCGGACTCAGCAAAGATCCTCACCGGTTACCATGGAGACGGTAGACGGATCTCCGTTAAGCTCTGGACCAGTGGATCGGGAAACAGTACCGCTAGAATGCGTGATGAAGCCAGGTCAGCAGGAGACCCTTGTTTTCATGATAATTTCTTCTCCTCATTTTCCGATTATTTTAGGTATTCCGTGGCTACGGTCTACGAATCCGGTCATCGATTGGGAAACTAAGGAAATAACCTTCCCACCGCAGAGTGGTCCGACCATTAGTCCAACTGTTCCGGTTCCAGTAACACCGAATGCGGAGGGCACTGTACAGGTACCTGTTCTACCCCCGGTTTATGATGACTTTGCTGACATATGCGACAAAAGGAAAGCCGATCGACTTCCCCCGCATAGACCGTATGATTGCCCCATAGACTTACTTCCAGGGGCGGAGATTCCGTTTGGCCATGTCTACCCGTTGGCGGCACCTGAGCTAGAAGCACTAAAAGAATACATTGATGAGAGCCTAGCCAAGGGATTTATTCGCCCGTCTACCTCACCAGCAGGGGCACCCATCTTTTTCGTGAAAAAGAAAGAGGGGACTCTGAGACCCTGTATTGACTACCGGGAACTGAATAAAATAACCATCCGGAACCGGTATCCGTTACCGTTGATTCCTGAGCTATTGGAGAGGGTCCAACAGGCAAAAATATTCACCAAATTGGATCTCCGTGGGGCATATAATCTACTTCGCATACGTCCCGGAGACGAGTGGAAGACCGCGTTCCGATGTCGGTATGGACATTTTGAGTACCTAGTGATGCCTTTTGGACTTTGTAACGCTCCCGCGGCTTTCCAACATCTAGTTAACGATATTTTTAGGGATATCATGGACCAATTCATGGTGATTTATCTGGACGATATCCTAATCTTTTCTGATTCCTTACAGGAACACCAGCAGCACGTCAAGACCGTACTTACCCGGCTGAGGGAAAATCACCTGTACATTAAACTGGAGAAATGCGAATTCCATTGCTCACAGATACAATTCTTAGGGTATGTCATCTCTCCTCAGGGACTGAACATGGAGTCTGGCAAGATACAAGCAATTCTGGACTGGCCGGAACCGGGTAACGTCAAAGAGGTACAACGCTTTGTCGGTTTTGCCAACTTTTACCGACGTTTTATCCGTAATTTTTCAGAGATCGTTCGTCCCATCACTCTGTTAACCAAGAAAGGACAGAAGTTTGTGTGGTCCGCCCAGGCCCAGGAAGCCTTCCATCGTCTCAAGGTTTGTTTTACCTCAGCGCCTATATTGGTACATCCGAATCCCGCACTTCCCTTTATCGTGGAAGTCGACGCTTCCGACTACGCATTAGGGGCCATCCTTTCTCAAAGGACTGGGGACAAGAGTCTCTTACATCCGTGTGCTTTCTTTTCCCGCCGGTTGTCCCCTGCAGAAAGGAACTATGACATTGCGGACAAGGAATTGTTAGCGATTATTTCCGCTTTCAAGGAATGGAGACACCACTTACAGGGAGCCGCGCAGCAAGTGATAGTACTCACAGATCATCGTAATCTGGAATTTCTTAAGTCTGCCAGGTGCCTGTCTCCACGGCAAGCCCGTTGGAGCCTATTTCTTAACCAATTCAATTTTGTCGTTACATACCGTCCAGGTTCACGTAATGGGAAAGCCGATGCCTTGTCCCGAATCCACGCCGTGGACTCCGTGCCTGGAACCCCGTCTCAGACCGTGTTATCGGATGCCAATTTCGTTGGAGTAATCCAGGACCAGGACTTGTGGAAGGACATCAAGCTGGCCTATGATGGTGACGTATTTCTTGCTGCCCCCCCGAATGATGTAACTCTTGTTCTTCGGAATGGTGTGTGGTTGAGAGAGCGACGCATTTATGTCCCGGAGGCCGTAAGACTTCGGGTTCTCAAGTTGGTCCATGACTCCGTGTTGGCTGGTCATAGGGGGGTACAGAAGACGCAGGAATTTCTGAGCCGTTTTTTCTGGTGGCCTACCTGTCTAAAGGATGTAAAGGACTATGTCCACTCATGCGTGGTTTGTGCCCGGTGCAAGGTCCCTCGTGTGGCTCCTACGGGACTCCTCCAACCGTTACCCGTGCCATCTCGCCCTTGGGGGTCTATCTCCATGGATTTTATTGTGGAGTTGCCAGTCTCAGGCGGGCACAATACCATCTTAGTGGTGGTGGATCGATTGACTAAAGCTGCTCACTTCATTCCGTGTACCGGTCTTCCCTCAGCCGCAGAGACAGTGGATTTGGTTATCCAGAACGTATTCCGATTGCATGGGGTACCAGACGAGATCATCTCTGACCGGGGCGTGCAGTTCACGTCTAGGTTCTGGAAGGGCTTTTGTACGGCACTCCAGATTGATGTCTGTTTGTCTTCTGCATACCATCCTCAGACAAATGGGCAAACCGAACGGACGAATCAAACCCTGGAACAATACCTTCGATGTTATGTCAGCCATCTCCAAGACGATTGGTTGAAGATGCTTCCGTTGGCGGAGTTCTCCTATAACAACACTCAGAGCAGCTCCACTAAGGTAACGCCCTTTTTTGCTAACTTGGGTTATCATCCGAATGTTTTGCCTAGGTCACCGGTTGCGGTTTCGGTGCCGGCGGTGGAGGACAGATTGACAGAGCTTCGACAGAATCTGGAGGTTCTAAAGGACACTGTGGCTACGGCCCAGGAGCGTTACAAGAGGTCGGCAGACACTCACCGGAAACCGGCACCCATGTACAAGGTAGGGGACTCTGTATGGTTATCCACCAAAAACCTGAGATTGGGTGTTCCTTCGCAGAAGCTGGGACAAAAATTCATCGGTCCGTTTAAGATCACCGGGATCGTGAGCCCTGTGGCCTGTCGGCTACGGTTGCCGCACCATCTAAAGGTACACCCGGTCTTTCATGTGTCTCTCCTCAAACCTGTCTCCCCTAATACGTTTCGTGGTCGTGTTGTGCCTCCTCCTCCGCCTGTGATGGTCGACGGCGAGGAGCAGTTCGTGGTTGAGGACATTATTGACTCCCGGCTCCATCGTCGTCGGCTTCAATATCTGGTACGTTGGCAGGGGTACGCCCCCGAGGACGATTCCTGGGAACCGGTGGGTAACATTCGGGCACCCCGGAAGATCGCTCAGTTTCATCGACGGTTCCCGGACAAGCCGGGCCCTGATCCGTCCTGAGGCCGTCTCTGGGGGGGGGAGTAATGTCAGGTTTCCAGGTTTTCCAGTTCTCTTTTGAATGAGCTTGCCCTCAGTTAACATGGAGTTTAAGGTTCTGTTGCCCTACTTCCTGTCCAGCTGCTTAAAAGGCCGCCTCTCAGCCCAGTCCAGTGCCTGAGTATACTGCTTGCTGTGTGCTCCTGCTTTGCTGTTTCTACTTCCTGATTGCCTTGGATTCTCCTGAAACTCTACCGACCGACTCTGGACCATACCCGGTTTTCTTCAAGCTGTGCCCGGACTCCGTCTGCCGTCTTTGATCAGCACTCTGCCCGGTTCGTAACCACTCTGGACAATCATCCCGTACGGACACTCCTGGACTATACCACTTGCCCCTTGTGTACCGGCTGCCGCACATTTAGGCCTTCCGGGGTTGATTGCCGGACAGTCCCTGTACAGGGGTTCGCTCTGGTGGTCTCCCTGGGGGAGTCCGGTGCGTGGCCCCGGGAATCCCCTTCGCTCCGTTTTGTGTGTTGTTTTACTGTGTTTATTCCCGTTGTGTATCTACCGTGGTGACATATTATATAACATCTTGTACCAAGAACTCGTCTCTGTTGTCATTGCCCTAACGCAATCGAAATCCTCAGAACATACAGTAGTATTACACCAGGTGAGCAGTTTCTATTATTCTACTCACTGCTACCTCCCAGACCCTTCACATGCGCTCCTTGTTTAATTTTATATTCAGTAAAAGACGGCGTCGTTCTTTGAGTTAGTGCAAATGTAGCACCCCTGAGGTACCAGGTGCCACAAATGTAATCCGTAAAAACCCAAACCCTGGAATACCCATGCCAGCAAACACACCAGCACCTTCATGCCACACACAACCCCAACACCAGACAGGGAGACTGCCTAGTAACAGGTAAAAGGGGAGGGCACTGATTGAACGGTAGCCACCCAACCTGAGGAAGAGACCCAGCGAGGAGGAGAGGCCAATGGTCAGTTGAAAAAGGCGAGAGGAAGTGGTGTGCAGTCTGTTAGGGAGAGTTGAAGGAAGCAGTCTGTTAGAAATCTGTGGAAGTAAGGAGTCAGAGGAGGAGAGGAGTCACAGAAACTGACCCGAAGAACCACCGGAGTGCTGTAAAAGGAGTGAGTGACTATGGAGTACGGAACCAGGACTCCAGGCACCATGGGTTACCTGTGGAAGCGTCAGACTCCAGGAACCACGGGAGACCTGTGGAAGTCTGGAACCAAGGCTCACAGTACTCAGCACAAATCAAAAAAGGTTTGTGGAGCCTCTGTTAGGAGTCTCGACACGGAAAATAGCCAGATATCCCTCCGGGAAGGACCTAGTCAAAAGGTGGCTCTTATTAGGAAACCATCATAACCACCATATTAAGTGGCCCTTTTAGTCAATATCCAGCTTTTGATGAGTTTAAAGATATGACAAGGGAAATACCAAGGCCAGATATCCATCCACAGACAGCTATTTTTGGGGTATTACCCCTCATGAGTATGGAGTAGGATTCTGGCCAGGTGGGAACAATGCCTAGTAGACCTGCAAGACAAAACAATCACTGATCTCAGGGAGACCAGCCTGTGAAAACACTGCCGGCAGCCAGCAAAGGTGCTCAAGACAGTGACATCCTAGGTGCATTGCCCCCTGGGAAGTATGCAAATCAAAAAAGGTCCATGGAGCTTCTGTTAGGAGTCTCGACACAGAAAATAGCCAGCTATCCCTCCGGGAAGGACCTAGCCAATGACTGAAAAGGACAGCCGAAAAAGCTGCGTTCTGAGACGCATTTGGCAGAACGCAACGTGCGCACATTCCTGGAGAATTCATGCGTTCTGGATGCTTGCTCTGACATAGACAGAGTGGGAAAAGCATCCAGAACACACATTTTTGACAGTGCGGTCCCACTCGGCTCTGCATCATCCCCATAGACTTGCAGCAGAGCCAAGTGGGACCGCACTGTCAAAAAGAGCATGGCTGGCTGCGAGACAGAGGCACGCGATCAGAATGAATTCGGATGAACTTCACCCGACTTCATTGTGATCGTGCGGCTCTATGCATGTGCCGCGGCTTCATTTGCAGTCACACGTGAAGGACTCACCTGTGATCGCAAATTCCCTGAGTGACTGCAGTGAGCCGCGCAATCAGCTGTGCTTTCACTCAGGTTACTCGCAGCCACAGCTGCAGTCCTGCGGTCCTGTGGTGGCCGCGAATAACCTAAGTGACAGCACAGCTGATCGCGCGACTCACTTCAGTTGCTGCATGGAGCTCACAGGAACGGCAGTGTTCTACTGCCCCTCCTGTCAGCTTCCGATGTATCAGAGCGGAAAGCGTCATGGGACCTTGCGTGGATTACGTCGGACCTGGAGGTGTTTTTGAAGGGTTAATAAAGTGGTGAAAGAGGGTGTTTTTTTGTCTTTCATTACAAATAAAGGATTTTTTGGATGTGTGTGTTTATTTTCTTTAACTTAAGGTATCTCGGGGAGACGCCTGCCATGATTAACCTAGGACTTAGTGGCAGCTATGGGCTGCTGCCATTAACTCCTTATTACCCCATTTGCCACCGCACCAGGAAAATTCGGGAGTCCCGGGACTGTCGCATCTAATGGATGTGGCAATTCCGGGCGGCTGCTAGTGTGACGCCCTGGACTAGCCAGGTAGTCACATACATAACAACATACACACCCCCCCACCCTAGACAGTTTCATCAGTCAACCAAAAACCCTTGTTGCCTCCCTCCAGGGTCTGATGTCCACACCAGGTGGGGCGGAGCCAGGCGGTTGGCCCCACCCACCGAGGAGTTCACAGGTCTGGAGGCGGGAAAAGCAGTTAGTTCAGTTCAGGAGTTTGAGTAGAGTGGAGTTTTGGACAGCAAAGAGACTGCAAGTGTCTGGGTCGGAGCCCAGGCACTGACAGCAAGGTTGGCAGATGGTGGTGGCCGTCTGCAGGAGTTAGCGGAACTCTGCAGAGCCGTAGGACCGGCTTTGGGCGGTGGCCCACCGGTACCGAACCGGGGAGCGGAGTGAAGCTAAGCACACAGGCAGGGCCATCGGACCCCGACCAGGCTTGGAGTCGCCGTCAATAGTCAAATCCGAGTGTGACAGGAACCCCAGGGGTTTCCCAACAACCAAGACCCGACAGAAGGCAACAGTCCACACCGAGAGGATATACAGCCACCGCCACAGGCTAGAGATCCAAGGGCCAGCGCCTGCGGGCAAAACGGGCTCCTATGGCACCTATACGCCAGGGAGCGGACTACCGGTGGGCAACTACAGGAGTCAGAACATTCTAACAGGTGCAGGGAAATACAGCCACCATCAGCCGTCCGGGGAGAGCACAACAACACTGCAGGCGGCTGCGGGACCCGTCCATCCGGCCGTTTTGGTTTACCAGAGACTCTGTCAGTGATTGTCTGAGTGAGTACACCAGTGCCGTCCGGCACCACGCCGCGCTGTCCCTGCAACCCTGCACCCCAGCCATCCAGCCTCCCTGTTACACCACCGGGCCCCGGGATCACAAACCCCCTACCCACGGGGGGGACAACATCCTAGCTGCTCCCTACCATCTCTCCCGGGATTCCTGTCACCAGCAGCGGTGGTGCCCATCATCACCACGTCCCGTGGGTGGCGTCACGAACAATCTCCCCAAACAAACCACCCCTTTTCACTCACGGGTGAGGAGCGCTGCTCGAGTCCCCGGGTCCGGCCCACCGTTCGAGCCACCGTGCAGCAGCAGCAGAAGCCCCGGACCTGAGCGTGGCAAGCGCGTCCCCTCCGCCCGCGACACTAGCTGATATTGTTAGGCTGGGGGGCTCCCCATAACGTGGAGCTCCCCATCCTGAGAACAGGGCTGTGGAGTCGGTAAACCAAACCTTCGACTCAGACTCCTCAATTTCCCTTGCACCGACTCCGACTCCACGACTCCGACTTCCACATATATTGCTTATAGTTAAGTGAAAAATGTATTGTAGTACAATGTGAACATCAGGCATTTAATCATTTTTATGATACAATAATCAAGATATTTATATAGAACATAAAATATATTTATTGGAATACAACTTTAGAACACAAAAAACTATAATAAATTGTATATATGTTATACAATATGTAATTATACAGTAGATTACATATTTTGTGTGTGCACGTATAATATATATATATTGTATTACCTATTTACAATTTATTACAGTTTTTTGTGTTCTAAAGTTGTATTCCAATAAATATATTGTAATGTTCTATCTAAATATCTTGATTATTGTATCATAAAAATGATTAAATGCCTGATGTTCACATTGTACTACAATACATTTTTCACTTAAATATAAGCAATATACTAAATGTTATTATTTAGCATGTTTTTGTGGAAAACTGTTTTTTGCCACTTACATAGTGTATTACATAGTGTTATATATAACACTATGTAATACACTATGTAAGTAGCAAAAAACAGTTTTCAACAAAAACATACTAAATAACATTTGTGCAGTCTATGAATTTGTTGTAAGAAATAGAATTGCTTCCATCAGATCCCCCTTCGCAGATGACCTCAAATCTGACCTAATAATTTTAAGGCTAGAGAACAACCTCTCTACAGTAACTTGGGTTGGAGGCAAAGCCGTAACCACATGGGAACATCTCTAACAATTTTCGGGTATAAAGGAATTGCCTCATGCACAGTCAGTTTTGATGAACGGTTGAATTTTTCTATTTCTTTGAGAGCACGTGATAAATTTTACTGAAATCTGGTCAATCTGCTACTATAGGAGATGGAGTGAAATATTTTTCCTTGCGGCAACACTTTGCTGCTCCATGTCATCCAAATACTTGTCAAAGTTAAACTCCTCATCTGATGAGGATGAAGATATGGCAGCAGTAGCACTGTCAGGCCCCAAGTCCTCTTGCGCCTGGCAGTTCTGTAGCTGCTCATCCTAACTTCTACCTCACTCAAAGCTTCTTTTCCTTTAAATTGTCTCTCCAGGAAAGGAGACAAACTCTAGCACAGCGCCACCTATTGGAAGTAGCGATCCTAAAAGTGGATTTTTAACAATCCTTTGTATATGACTTAGGATTTATGCCAGATCAGGATCCCAGTTTGAATCCTTTAGTAAGCTGTTGATCATCACGTAGTATATGATGACTTGGGTCCACATAAACAGCTCCCAGAAGAATTTTATTTTCCAATAGCTGTGTCTCTCTCCGTTTCATTGAAGCAGAAATGCCATCTGCGATTAAACCTCCTCTTTGAGACAGGCAAAATAGCAAGTTCTTCCACTCCCTTATGAAAATGCCAGGAGTTAAATCCTCAGCTTGTAATTTTTTAGTCACGGTAAATGGGTGATTAAGCAATTCCTTCAATTCAGCCACCTGTAACCATTGACCTTCATTTAAGGTTACTTGAGGGTTCACCATATCTATAAGAAACTATTTTAGTTCAAGCAATCGCTCAGTCATTAAATAAGTGCTGCCTCACCAAGTGGCTTGATCAACAATTGCCCCTTTCCCAGCACTTCTCTTCAAGATGGAATCAATTTTAGGGGTTCTGGCGGCAATAACCAACTTACTCACTTTTCCAATCAGATTTCAAGCATGTCCGCCCAGTTTTACACATCCGGCTTTTCGCCGTTTTGGTGGATGTGGCGCACGCCAGTACAGTATGAAACAGTACAGTGGCAGTGCCACGTCCGGGTCACATGCTCCGGTCACATGAAAGCATGTGACCAACGTTTGTCGCGCTGCCACTGTACTGTATACACTGTACTGGAGTGCGCTGCATCCGCCAAACTGGCGAAAAGATGGATGTGTGAAACCGGGGTCCCTCTTGCAGACTATCTCTTATTGCCAGCTGCAGCGTGTACACAACACTGCGCATATGATGAATATGAAAGTGTTTTGAAGCAGCTTCAACAAGATCATCTAATCCTAAAGTATCATTTTGCTGTTCTTCTGTTGTAATATCTGTTTGTTCCTCAGTTACATGAACAGCACTTTGGCTCCATCTCACACATACTAAATCCTAAATTTTCTTCTAGCTGTTGTTCATTACTCTCATTCATCAGTTTAATTGTACTTATGTTTGAAGCATTGTCCGCTACAATAGCAAGAACCTGTTCTTTTTTGCGTTCCTAATCTTGCAGAACTTTTTCCACTAAGGCCTGGAGAAACTGGCTGGTGTGATGAGCTTTAGTATCTGTTACTGCCAGTGTCTTGGTAACAAGTTCTTTTTTGTCACAAACATATCGAACATTGATGGCAAAATAATTCAGTGTAAATGCAGTGACTCTGTGCACCCAGCAAAGGTAATGGGAAAAGATAGGACATTCAGACATATCGTTTTGTGAGGATCCTCACAAAGAATGAGCAGTCAGTTTGTGGCGGTTTTCTAATCTGCTTTTGCTATTGAAAGCAATATTTATGAACTCAAAAACCTTTCAGGTGATGCGGTTTTTTTTAAAAAGCTGATCTGCTTTTGCAGCTGAAAAATGTATCCTCAAAAATGCAGCAAAAACGCTGTGTGTGAATGTAGCCTTAGATCAGGAATAGAACAGACATTTATAGGACATTTCATAACTTTCCCAAATTCCTATGAAAAAATATTCAGCACATTCTGCATAGCACTACTGTCCTCAATTTATTATATATTTTAGGAGTCGGAGTCGGTGCATTTTATACCGACTCCGACTCTGACTCCACCAAAATGAGCTCCGACTCCGACTCCACAGCCCTGCCTGAGAATACCAGCCTTCAGCCGTGTGGCTTTACCCTGGCTGGTATCCAAATTGGGGGGACCGCACGTCGTTTTTTTTTTTATTTTATTTTTTTACTGCTTGATATAGACCCGCCCACCAGCGGCTGTGATTGGTTGCAGTGAGACAGTTGTCACTCAGCGTGGGGGCGTGTCTGACTGCAACCAATCATACTGGTGGGCGGGGGAAGCAGGGAATACGAGATGGATTAATGAGCGGCCGGCATTTTCAAAAGAGGAGACGTCGCCACAGTGTGAACGCCGTGCAGCGCCGCGCCGGTGATCGTGGATCCGTGAGTATGAGAGAGGGGGTGGGAGGGAGAGACTGACATGGACAGACAGAGATAGACAGACAGAGATAAACCAGCCTCCTTCTCTGTAATTCGTCTGTCTTTATAGATTATCAAGTGGTTAACAGAGGTGACCTGAGGCCGGAGACAAGCCGCGCTGGAGAAGATGTGTTAAAAATGCTTTTAATTTTAAATGTCCGTGTTTTTCTGGTACGCGTTTCACAGATCACACTATAGTGTGGTCCGTGGGACATCGGTGATGCCAGAAAAAAAACGACAAGTCTCTGTGTGGCATTCACAGACACGCGTGTACACTACACGGAGACACGGTCAGTGAAAAATCACTGATGTGTGTGCAGACCCATTGATTTTAATTGGTCTGCGTATGTCCATGATTCTGGTGCGTATAAAAACTAGCACATACGTACCAGAATCACTGATGTGTGAAAGAGGCCTAAGGATGCGTCTCCATGGTCAGGACCTGCTGTGTCCTGGACGCGGCGGGTCCTAACCTGCGGGGCTGTGAGTCTCCTCCGCAGAAGACCGCAGCGACCCGTGTCCACGATCAGGGTTCAGGGTACTGCAGTCTCTCGCCTGTGTTCTGCCTACTGAGGACGATTGTGACTCCGCAACAAAGAATTGACAGGGTTGTGGCTTGGAAAGCCGCACCGCATGTCATTTTCTCTGAGGTCGCACACGCACAGTGGTCATGAAATTTCTAGAAATCCCATCCACTGTGCTTGTACTGTACAATGCAGCGTTTTGGACACAGTGAAAATACGCTGCATCCAAAACGCTGCAAACCCTGATCGTGGGCACGCAGCCTTAGGGTTTAGGAACCCAGGAACGGCTTATAAGAAGCAACATGCATAATTGGGTGGGAAAAGACGCCAGCAGCAGAGCCATCTCGAGAACGTCCAAAAAGAGCAACGTCAGAAAAATGCCTAAAGCGGCTTCACCTGGGAGAACTCTGCGGCTGCTCTGACGTCTAAAGGCCGCTTTACACGCTACGATATATCTAACGATATGTCGTCAGGGTCACGTCGTTAGTGACGCATATCCGGCCTCGTTTGACATATCGTAGCGTGTAACACAAATGAGCGACTTTGAACGAGCAAAAATACTCACCTTATCGTTGCTCGTTGACACGTCGCTCATTTTTCAAAAATCAAACGTCCTTCTGTGCTCCGGTTGTTCATTGTTCCCGAGGCAGCACACATCGCTCCGTGTGACACCCTGGGAACGATGAACTGCAGCTCACCCGTGTCTGCCGGCAATGCGGAAGGAAGGTGGGCGGGATGTTTACGTCCCGCTCATCTCCACCCCTCCGCTTCTATTGGCCGGTCGCTGTGTGACGTCGCTATTACGCCGAACGTCCCTCCCCCTTCAGGAAGTGGATGTTCGCCGCCCACAGCGAGGTCGTTTGGAAGGTAAGTACGTGTGACAGGGGGTTATGACTTTGTGCGAGACGGGCAACAAATTGCCCATGCCGCACAAACGATGGGGCGGTTGCGATCGCACATTAAATTGACGCGTGTTAAGCAGCTTTAAGAGCACACTGCCATTGAGCGGAAACTCTCCAAATTCCTCTCAAAAGTGCAAGTCCTCTCAAAGAACTGCTCCCTGACTCTTCAATGTGTTTTTGCCCAAAATGTAGGGTAAAACACTTTGATACATTTTTTGCAGAACTCGTGTCTTTGTAACGGTTTTTCAATTTTTACGGAGGCCTGACACCACAGCTCATCTAATTCATGAGGACATCTGGGGTTCCTTAGGACAGAAATTTAAGTTCAGTCCCTGTAAATGAGGTGGGCACATACAAATGTGCTCTCCGAGTTTGTGCACACTGAGGTTTCCCAGCAGAAACGCTCCAAATCCTCATGAAGAATGCAAAATGCCTCAAAAACTTGGAGTCTCTAAAGACGCAGTGTGCACATAACCTTAACTGCAGTGCGCTAAAGTTTTCCAGCTGGACCATCCTCACTGACTCCCTGGCAGTTTCCCTTGACAAAAATGGCGCCCATGCCTCTTACGTGTGACGTCACCACGCTCTTCATCCTTCCTCCTGACGCTCCGCCCTCTCTGCGGTGATCACTGACCATGCTATGAGGCTAGTGACCCGGTTTTCAGCCAGGTGACCTCGCCTCACAGTAATGAGTGCAGGACACGTGTGTGCAATATTAGCCCGGACAGTGCAGCCGCTTCTCCTAGTAAGCTGTCAGTCAGCAGCACGGGGTCTCCACCCCGGCCCCTCCCCCTCACGTGTTGCCGGGTGTCAGTAGGTGCAGTGTAGGGCAAAAGTGTCTCCTCCGGGTGAGGACTGACCGGCACCATGCTGCTCTCCGCCGTCCTGCACACCTACTCCCTGCGGTACATGCTCCCCGCCACTGTCATGCTGGGCACGGCGCCCACCTACCTGCTGGCATGGGGATGCTGGAGGGCCCTGAGCGCGGTGCTGCCGGAAAGCGTATACCGGCGGTGGGACGACCGGCTGTACAACGTCTACCAGAGCATGGTGCTCTTCTTCTTCCAGCACTACACCGGGGTGCAGGTCAGGCTCCTGCCAGGGGTGATGGAGGGGAGGTGTGGGCTCAGGAGCTGCCACTACACGTGGTATGGAGTTCTGTATGTGTAGTGCAACACTCTGCATGTCACCGAAACATAGTGTATAGTGTACAGTATGGTGTACAGCACCGGTATATAGTGTACAGTATGGTATACAGCACCGGTATATAGTGTACAGTATGGTATACAGCACTGGTATATAGTGTACAGTATGATGTACAGCACCGGTATATAGTGTACAGTATGGTATACAGCACCGGTATATAGTGTACAGTATGGTATACAGCACCGGTATATAGTGTACAGTATGGTATACAGCACCGGTATATAGTGTACAGTATGGTATACAGCACCGGTATATAGTGTACAGTATGGTATACAGCACCGGTATATAGTGTACAGTATGGTGTACAGCACTGGTATATAGTGTACAGTATGGTGTACAGCACTGGTATATAGTGTACAGTATGGTATACAGCACTGGTATATAGTGTACAGTATGGTGTACAGCACTGGTGTATAGTGTACAGTATGGTGTACAGCACTGGTATATAGTGTACAGTATGGTGTACAGCACTGGTATATAGTGTACAGTATGGTATACAGCACCGGTATATAGTGTACAGTATGGTGTACAGCACCGGTATATAGTGTACAGTATGGTGTACAGCACAGGTATATAGTGTACAGTATGGTATACAGCACCGGTATATAGTGTACAGTATGGTGTACAGCACCGGTATATAGTGTACAGTATGGTGTACAGCACCGGTATATAGTGTACAGTATGGTGTACAGCACCGGTATATAGTGTACAGTATGGTGTACAGCACCGGTATATAGTGTACAGTATGGTGTACAGCACCGGTATATAGTGTACAGTATGGTGTACAGCACCGGTATATAGTGTACAGTATGGTGTACAGCACAGGTATATAGTGTACAGTATGGTATACAGCACCGGTATATAGTGTACAGTATGGTGTACAGCACCGGTATATAGTGTACAGCACCGGTATATAGTGTACAGTATGGTGTACAGCACTGGTATATAGTGTACAGTATGGTGTACAGCACCGGTATATAGTGTACAGTATGGTATACAGCACTGGTATATAGTGTACAGTATGGTATACAGCACCGGTATATAGTGTACAGTATGGTATACAGCACCGGTATATAGTGTACAGTATGGTGTACAGCACTGGTATATAGTGTACAGTATGGTGTACAGCACTGGTATATAGTGTACAGTATGGTATACAGCACCGGTATATAGTGTACAGTATGGTGTACAGCACTGGAATATAGTGTACAGTATGGTATACAGCACTGGTATATAGTGTACAGTATGGTATACAGCACTGGTATATAGTGTACAGTATGGTGTACAGCACTGGAATATAGTGTACAGTATGGTATACAGCACCGGTATATAGTGTACAGTATGGTATACAGCACCGGTATATAGTGTACAGTATGGTGTACAGCACTGGTATATAGTGTACAGTATGGTGTACAGCACTGGTATATAGTGTACAGTATGGTATACAGCACCGGTATATAGTGTACAGTATGGTGTACAGCACCGGTATATAGTGTACAGTATGGTATACAGCACTGGTATATAGTGTACAGTATGGTGTACAGCACCGGTATATAGTGTACAGTATGGTGTACAGCACCGGTATATAGTGTACAGTATGGTGTACAGCACCGGTATATAGTGTACAGTATGGTGTACAGCACCGGTATATAGTGTACAGTATGGTGCACAGCACCGGTATATAGTGTACAGTATGGTGTACAGCACAGGTATATAGTGTACAGTATGGTGTACAGCACCGGTATATAGTGTACAGTATGGTGTACAGCACCGGTATATAGTGTACAGTATGGTGTACAGCACCGGTATATAGTGTACAGTATGGTGTACAGCACTGGTATATAGTGTACAGTATGGTGTACAGCACCGGTATATAGTGTACAGTATGGTGTACAGCACCGGTATATAGTGTACAGTATGGTGTACAGCACTGGTATATAGTGTACAGTATGGTGTACAGCACCGGTATATAGTGTACAGTATGGTGTACAGCACTGGTATATAGTGTACAGTATGGTGTACAGCACTGGTATATAGTGTACAGTATGGTGTACAGCACCGGTATATAGTGTACAGTATGGTGTACAGCACTGGTATATAGTGTACAGTATGGTGTACAGCACCGGTATAGTGTACAGTATGGTGTACAGCACCGGTATATAGTGTACAGTATGGTGTACAGCACCGGTATATAGTGTACAGTATGGTGTACAGCACAGGTATATAGTGTACAGTATGGTATATAGTGTACAGTATGGTATACAGCACTGGTATATAGTGTACAGTATGGTATACAGCACAGGTATATAGTGTACAGTATGGTATACAGCACCGGTATATAGTGTACAGTATGGTGTACAGCACCGGTATATAGTGTACAGTATGGTGTACAGCACCGGTATATAGTGTACAGTATGGTGTACAGCACTGGTATATAGTGTACAGTATGGTGTACAGCACAGGTATATAGTGTACAGTATGGTATACAGCACCGGTATATAGTGTACAGTATGGTATACAGCACCGGTATATAGTGTACAGTATGGTGTACAGCACCGGTATATAGTGTACAGTATGGTGTACAGCACCTGTATATAGTGTACAGTATGGTGTACAGCACCGGTATATAGTGTACAGTATGGTGTACAGCACTGGTATATAGTGTACAGTATGGTGTACAGCACCGGTATATAGTGTACAGTATGGTATACAGCACTGGTATATAGTGTACAGTATGGTATACAGCACCGGTATATAGTGTACAGTATGGTGTACAGCACCGGTATATAGTGTACAGTATGGTGTACAGCACCGGTATATAGTGTACAGTATGGTGTACAGCACTGGTATATAGTGTACAGTATGGTGTACAGCACAGGTATATAGTGTACAGTATGGTGTACAGCACCGGTATATAGTGTACAGTATGGTATACAGCACCGGTATATAGTGTACAGTATGGTGTACAGCACTGGTATATAGTGTACAGTATGGTGTACAGCACTGGTATATAGTGTACAGTATGGTATACAGCACCGGTATATAGTGTACAGTATGGTGTACAGCACCGGTATATAGTGTACAGTATGGTATACAGCACTGGTATATAGTGTACAGTATGGTATACAGCACTGGTATATAGTGTACAGTATGGTGTACAGCACTGGAATATAGTGTACAGTATGGTATACAGCACCGGTATATAGTGTACAGTATGGTATACAGCACCGGTATATAGTGTACAGTATGGTGTACAGCACTGGTATATAGTGTACAGTATGGTGTACAGCACTGGTATATAGTGTACAGTATGGTATACAGCACCGGTATATAGTGTACAGTATGGTGTACAGCACCGGTATATAGTGTACAGTATGGTATACAGCACTGGTATATAGTGTACAGTATGGTGTACAGCACCGGTATATAGTGTATAGTATGGTGTACAGCACCGGTATATAGTGTACAGTATGGTGTACAGCACCGGTATATAGTGTACAGTATGGTGTACAGCACCGGTATATAGTGTACAGTATGGTGTACAGCACCGGTATATAGTGTACAGTATGGTGTACAGCACAGGTATATAGTGTACAGTATGGTGTACAGCACCGGTATATAGTGTACAGTATGGTGTACAGCACCGGTATATAGTGTACAGTATGGTGTACAGCACCGGTATATAGTGTACAGTATGGTGTACAGCACTGGTATATAGTGTACAGTATGGTGTACAGCACCGGTATATAGTGTACAGTATGGTGTACAGCACCGGTATATAGTGTACAGTATGGTGTACAGCACTGGTATATAGTGTACAGTATGGTGTACAGCACCGCTATATAGTGTACAGTATGGTGTACAGCACCGCTATATAGTGTACAGTATGGTGTACAGCACTGGTATATAGTGTACAGTATGGTGTACAGCACCGGTATATAGTGTACAGTATGGTGTACAGCACTGGTATATAGTGTACAGTATGGTGTACAGCACCGGTATAGTGTACAGTATGGTGTACAGCACCGGTATATAGTGTACAGTATGGTATACAGCACTGGTATATAGTGTACAGTATGGTGTACAGCACCGGTATATAGTGTACAGTATGGTGTACAGCACCGGTATATAGTGTACAGTATGGTGTACAGCACCGGTATATAGTGTACAGTATGGTGTACAGCACCGGTATATAGTGTACAGTATGGTGTACAGCACCGGTATATAGTGTACAGTATGGTGTACAGCACAGGTATATAGTGTACAGTATGGTGTACAGCACCGGTATATAGTGTACAGTATGGTGTACAGCACCGGTATATAGTGTACAGTATGGTGTACAGCACCGGTATATAGTGTACAGTATGGTGTACAGCACTGGTATATAGTGTACAGTATGGTGTACAGCACCGGTATATAGTGTACAGTATGGTGTACAGCACCGGTATATAGTGTACAGTATGGTGTACAGCACTGGTATATAGTGTACAGTATGGTGTACAGCACCGGTATATAGTGTACAGTATGGTGTACAGCACTGGTATATAGTGTACAGTATGGTGTACAGCACTGGTATATAGTGTACAGTATGGTGTACAGCACCGGTATATAGTGTACAGTATGGTGTACAGCACCGGTATAGTGTACAGTATGGTGTACAGCACCGGTATATAGTGTACAGTATGGTGTACAGCACCGGTATATAGTGTACAGTATGGTGTACAGCACAGGTATATAGTGTACAGTATGGTATATAGTGTACAGTATGGTATACAGCACAGGTATATAGTGTACAGTATGGTATACAGCACAGGTATATAGTGTACAGTATGGTATACAGCACCGGTATATAGTGTACAGTATGGTGTACAGCACCGGTATATAGTGTACAGTATGGTGTACAGCACCGGTATATAGTGTACAGTATGGTGTACAGCACTGGTATATAGTGTACAGTATGGTGTACAGCACAGGTATATAGTGTACAGTATGGTATACAGCACCGGTATATAGTGTACAGTATGGTGTACAGCACCGGTATATAGTGTACAGTATGGTGTACAGCACCGGTATATAGTGTACAGTATGGTGTACAGCACCTGTATATAGTGTACAGTATGGTGTACAGCACCGGTATATAGTGTACAGTATGGTGTACAGCACTGGTATATAGTGTACAGTATGGTGTACAGCACCGGTATATAGTGTACAGTATGGTATACAGCACTGGTATATAGTGTACAGTATGGTATACAGCACCGGTATATAGTGTACAGTATGGTATACAGCACCGGTATATAGTGTACAGTATGGTGTACAGCACTGGTATATAGTGTACAGTATGGTGTACAGCACCGGTATAGAGTGTACAGTATGGTATACAGCACTGGTATATACTGTACAGTATGGTATACAGCACTGGTATATACTGTACAGTATGGTATACAGCACTGGTATACAGTGTACAGTATGGTATATAGTGTACAGTATGGTATATAGTGTACAGTATGGTATACAGCAGCGGTATATAGTGTACAGCACTGGTATATAGTGTACAGTATGGTATACAGCACCGGTATATAGTGTACAGCACTGGTATATAGTGTACAGTATGGTATACAGCACCGGTATATAGTGTACAGTATGGTATACAGCACCGGTATAGTGTACAGTATGGTATACAGCACCGCTATATCGTGTACAGTATGTTATATAGTGTACAGTATGGTATACAGCACCGGTATATAGTGTACAGTATGGTATATAGTGTGCAGTGTGGTGTGCGGCACCGCTATATAGTGTGCAGTGTGGCGTGCGGCACCGCCATATAGTGTGCAGTGTGGCGTGCGGCACCGCCATATAGTGTGCAGTGTGGCGTGCGGCACCGCCATATAGTGTGCAGTGTGGCGTGCGGCACCGCCATATAGTGTGCAGTGTGGCGTGCGGCACCGCCATATAGTGTGCAGTGTGGCGTGCGGCACCGCCATATAGTGTGCAGTGTGGCGTGCGGCACCGCCATATAGTGTGCAGTATGTCACAGAAACCTAGTGTCGTACAATAAACTTCACCAGTATGTAGAGTGTGATATGGTATATGTCACAAAAACGTAGTGTACGGTTTATAGCCTCGTATATAGTGTACAGTGCCGAAGTATATAGTGGATGTCACGGGTATATAGTGTACGGCACGATGTGCGTCACCGGTCATGTGGCGGGCGGCACGATGGACGTCACCGGGGTGCGCAGTGTACAGTATGGCCTGCTTCTCCAGCAGTGGATACCGTGGTCTGTATTGGCGCTTGTCCACCCTGAAGCTTGATAAGATAAAGCACAGCGCACACTGATGAACGTCTATAACCCTGAAACGTTTGTGTCTGTTTATTTGGATTTTGAAATATGTAATTAATCTGCGTACGAGGGCTGAGTTTGACACTGTCTTCATCTGCTGCATTATCTCCTTACTCCACCACTGTGTATACGGACGGTCCTTAATGTTCCCAATTGTTGGTCTACTAAATGCTGAGAAATACAGCCTGATGCTGGTCCATCATGGTAGTATCACAGGGTCATCTGGCTCTATAACCTTTCTACATAAGAACGACCCCAAGCTTACAGCCAATGTTAATAAGCACACTCCAGTACAAAGAACAAGGAGCCCCTGAAGTGATACGGCCCTCACAGAGCCTTGATCTCAGCACTAGTCTGTTTGGGATTACATGAGGGCAGGCCTATATCCGCAGAAGATCTGTGGTTAGTTTTCCAAGATATTTAGAATAACTTTCCTGCAGAATTTCTTCAAAAACTGTGAGCTTGTGTACTTGGAAGAATTGATGCTATTTTTGAAGGCACATGTTGGTCACACAAAGTATTGATGTGATTTTAGACTTCTCTTGTTTATTCACTTAGCATTTTATTAATTGATAAATATAAATTAACACATTTTGTTTTGCAAGCTTCTGTGCACTGTAATCACAATATAATTGATAACGTACCCCTTAATATACATTACCCTTATGTTTTAGTGTGTGTACAGTATTGGTAAAAAGTTTTGACTCTCCTTATAATGCAGTGGTATTCCTTGTTCTCATTGGGATGTGCACATTGTAGATTCAGACTGAAAGAGGCAAAACCCTGGAAGGGACACGTAAAGGAACACTTGTGACACACACCAGAATGTGTTTTTAATCATTTCTCAAAGTACCCCACTCATAATATTCTTAAACACCATTGGCGTTAAGTTAATCAGCTTCATCAGATAGTCACCTGAAATTGCTTTTCAACAATTTTGAGGGCGTTTCCAGACCTGCTGACCACTGTTTTAACTCTAGTCCAACTCATCCTAAACTAGGTTAGTTGGGTTGGGTTGAGATCAGGCAATTGTGGTGGCCACATTATCTGATGCAGCGCTCAATCACTCTCCTTGCTCACAACGTTTACATAGCCCATAGGTATTGCTATGTTGTTGTACTGTTGCAGCACAAGTGATGGTTCCATATGCATGTCTTTGCAGAAGACTGTTAGCCATGCTTGGCAAGTGTTCCTTGAAATTCTATTAAATCGACAAGTGTCACCAACAGACCAACAGGTTATCATCTCACCTTCCCATTCATATTTCCCTATTGGAGCTCAAAATGTAGACCCCTTTCCCTTGCGTTTTGTGCATCTCTAAGGCTGTTGGTACTAAAAATCTCAAATTTAGACTCAGACCACAGTGCAGAATTCCACTGATCTGATGTCCATTCGTTGTGTTGCTTGACCCAAACAAGGGTTCCTCATTGCTGTTATATTTGATGCAATTTGCCCTTAAAAGCACGCTTATTGCAGTCTCTTCTAGATAGTTGCTATTGAGATCTGTGCATGATTTATGAATGCTATTATCTGATGTGCTGTCGACTTCGAAGACTGATATCTCCGATGAACTTATCTTCTGCAGCAGAGTTAATGCTTGGTCCTCAGTTACTGGATGGGTCCTCATGAGAGATGAGCCAGTTTCATCATGATGATTGTGGATAATGTCAAGGTTCTAGCAATTTTCTGGATTGATTTAACTTCATATTTTAAAGTAATGATTGACTGTTTCTTTTTCCTTTGATTTGGTACACTCCATATTATGGCTTAGATTAGTTGTTGAATAGAGGTTAGCACTGTATGAAACTGTACCAACACTGGCTCTCTGCAAAACCCACCTGATGGTTGCAAACTCTTTCTGGAGGCCGGTGGTTCCACAAATTAACCCATGACATGGCATACTTGTTCTTTGGAAGCCTTTCCAGGTGACTACCTGATGAAGCTTCCAGAGAGAATGCCTAAGTGGTCTTGCAGACGTGTGATCACAGACCGCAATGCACAGATTGACGTTGTCTGCCAGTCAGAGCATCACAGCCTCATGGAAATATGAATCTATCATCCTCCAGTTGGGAGAGCCACGGCTAGTCTGTGCATTGTGGTCCAAGGTCGGATCTATATCTACGCATGTCTGCGGAACCCCTTAGGTGTGAAGATGTCAGTAGAGTATAAGGAGTGCCGTGAGTAATCTAAGATTTAACACACATACTGACTTGTGTTACACGTGATTCTTTACTCTGTTTCAATATGTATCCCACTTGCTGCCTTGAGTCTGAATCTAAAATGTGCACATGGGAAACCATTGTATGAACAGGTGTATTCCAAACTTTTGATCTGCACTTTACGCCAAGAGGAAGTGACTCAGTGACCACCATAACGTACAAGTGTGAAGAGGAGATATGTAATCGGTTCTTGTACTGTAATTTACTTTACAGTACTGACTATCATATACAAGTGTATGGAGAGTATGCATCAGCGGGATATGTGGTGATAGAAGTGTCCTAGGTATACTGTATATGTTCTGGTGTACACTTCAATATACAAGTGTGTAGGAGCTGTACCTCACTGTTATGTGCTGCAGTGTACACTATCATTGTGTCTGCATTCTAGTGTGTAAAGATGGCATCTTGTATCTTCTCTGGGACGCCCTATGTTCCAGCATGACATTACCAGTACAGGATAACCATCCCCCTGAACTTTGTATATAAGGAAGAATGCAAAGTGAGAAACTCTGTCCTGCAGCTGCCTGGTGCTGGGTGTGTATGCTATATACAGTCGTCTGCAGTGACCTTGACTGTCGGAAGTTCCCTCCCTTCATGCTGCACAGGGTCTCCCACCGTCTGTAAATTCAAACACCGTCCATAAACAGGAGGATCTTATGTCACCCGGAATATTTTATAGCTTATGTCCCATTTGACAGGGGAAAAACCTTTCATGGAGATCTAAAAACCTGATATAGTAAGGCTATGCTCATGTCCAGTAACCATCCGTTAGAACGGGCACACAGCAATCTATTGTGCAAACGCAACTATTTCTTTTTTAATCCGTTTTGAAAAAATTGATATATTTTTTTCAGATCCTTTTTTTAACGTGGGAGTCTATGTAAAACTGATCCGTTAACTGATTTATCTTCCGTATGAAACTGATCCAGTAAGCATAAAATGGATTCTTTGAAAGAAAAACAGATTGCTATTTAGCGATCAGTTATCAAATGTTTTCCAGACTCCCATGTTTACAAAAAAAAAAAAAAATCTTGTGAAAATATTTTTTTTCAAAACAGACAAGTTGTTTGCAAAACTTTTTTGCCAACTGGTTGCTGCTGGATCCGATGTGACTAAGGCTGAGCAGACCCGGACTGTAAAAGTCTGCATCCGCTGGGTTTTTAAGATACCCGGGTTTCCAGGTGTTTGATCCAGCACTCGAGAAATTAAAAAAATAAAGGAAAAGTAAAGAGAACAAGAATTAAGCGAGCGCTTTGTACTTACCGAGGCTCTGTCATGGCGGCACACTGCTTCCAGGTCGCACATTTTCTTCCTGTGCCGCGATGGCATACACGGCTTTTCCAGCCCACCAGCTTTCCTGCTGTCTGTGATTGTAGTCAGACGCACCCCCAGCCTGTATAATAGTATCTGCCTGCAATCAATGACAGGTGCTGTATGTGGATCAGTACCGAGGTATAAAAATAAATAACACAATTGGTGCAGGGTTCCCCGGTATTCTGATACCCAGCACAGATAAAGCCCACGGCTACAGCCCAGCCCTGCGCTTATCTTGGCTGTGTATCAAAAGAAGAGGAACCACATGTGGTCCCTTCAGTTTTCATACCCAGCCATGATAAAGCCAGCTGAGGGCTGGTATTCTCAGGCTAGAGAGACCTAGCCTAAAAATATCAGCCTCCAGCCGCCCGGAATTGTCGCATCCATTAAATGAGGCAAGCCCCGAGCCTTACCGACTCTTCCCGATTGCCCTGATGCGGTGGCAATCAAGGTAATAAGGGGTTAATAACAGTGCACAATTGCTATTAGTGACTAGTGATGACAGCTTCTATGACACTCGCATCATTAATCTGTAAGTGAATGTAAATAAACACACCGAAAAAATCATTTATTTGGAATAAGACAAAAACCATTCTCTTTCACCACTATTATCCCTCCAAACACCCCTGCAGGTTTAAAGTAATCCACACGACATCCCATGGCGTTTCAGCTCTGCTACATCTGACGCTTACAGCGAGCACCATAGAACATGACCACCCGCTGTGAGTGCAAGACACACAATGACTGAGCTGAGATGAGAGATGTGTCTCAGGTTATTTGCAGTCACAGCTGGAGATTGTCATGGTCCTCCACCTGTAACAGCAGGTACCGTGACCTCAGGTGACCTCAATGTCTGGAGGGGGGAGTTGCCAAGAGATGCAGATTTGGTGCTGAAAATTGTAGACCATATTCCTGCACCCAATCAACACCACCTGGCAAAAACCCGGGGTTTTTTGAGTTTTTTGTTTTTTTTTTTCTTGTGGTTTTTGCTACAATTTTTGCATGATATTCTGCCAGGAGGTGCACATTTGGTGCTCAAATTTTTACACCAAGTTCCTGCACCCAGTCTACACCTCCTAGCAGTAACCCATGGCAAAAAGCTGCTTCAAACGCGTGTTTTTGCCAGAAGGTGTAGATTTGGTGCAAGAATATGGTGTAAAAATTTCAGCACAAAATGTACACGTCCTGGCAAAAGATGCGGTTTTCTGCCAGGAGATGCAGGTCTGTGACCTCCACATGAGGTCAGGATACCTGCTGTTACAGGTGAAGAACCGTGGGAACCTCCAGCTGTGACCGCAAATGACTTGAGTGACGTCACCGCTCACTGTACATTTCATTCATTCTCTGCACGGACAGCGGGCGGTCATGTTCTATGGCCGTTCGTTGTGACTTGGATGTAGCAGACCTGAATCGCTGGGGGGTTACAGGGCTCTTTGGGGGTTAATAAAGTGGTGAAGGAGGGTTGGTTTTTGGATTTATTCTTAATAAAGGATTTTTTTCTGTGTTTTACTTTCACTTAGGCCTCTTTCACACATCAGTGATTCTGGTACGTATGTCGCCGTTTTTATACATAGAATCACGGACATACGTGTCTCCATGTGGTGGACATGCATGTCAGTGTGCTCCGCACGGAGATATGTCTGTTTTTATTTTCTGGCATCACTGATGTCCCATGGACCACACTATGGTGTGACCCGTGAAACCCGTACCAGAAAAACGCGTACATTGCAAATAAAAAACTTTTTATACTCCCCCCTTCTCCAGCGATGCTATCTTCAGCCGCTGCCTCCTCCTTCCAGCCCGGCTACTTATTCTCATGTATATGCATTTATGCACGGAGCAGCCGACCCAGAAGTAGCTGCAGCGGGGTCAGTGGCGACAGGAAAGAGCAGAGCTGGAGAGTTCAGCACCACGGACAGCAAGAGCGGGGACAGGTGAATTTAATTCCATGAGCTATCACTGATGACTGATTGCATATGGCACAGGGAGGGACTTATGCATTTTTAACACGTCAGTGAAAAGCAGACATTGTTCCCTGACGTGTAAAACAGACCTTACAGATTAGTGGTGTGGGTGTTTCAGATGTCTGTGCCATCACTAATCTGGGCTTTAGTAGCAGCTGTGCACTGCTATTAACCCTTTATTACCCCGATTGCCACCGCACCAGGGCAATCGGGAAGAACCAGTAAAGCGCCGGGCTTGTCACTTCTAATGGATGTGACAATTCCGTGCGGCTGGAGGCTGACATTTTTAGGCTGGGTCTCTCTAGCCTAAGAATACCAGCCCCCAGCTGTGGGTCTCTATCATAGCTGAGTATGAAAACTGGGGGCAACCGCACGTCTTTTTTTTTTTTTTTTTTAATTATTTGAATAATAATGAGCCTCATGCTATTCCCCTTCTTTGATACACAGCCAAGATGGGTGCAGGGCTGGGGCCGTAGCCATGGGCTTTATATGTGCTGGGTGTCAGAATACCCTCCACCAGTTATTTATTTTTATACCTCAGTATGGACAGTAGATGCTAGAGTGTATGGGCTCCTTCCAGGAAGATGTTATTGCAACATGCCCCCTATCACATGATAGGGGCGTGTTCAAAATTCTCTCCAATGTTTCCAGCTAGTATAAACCACCACCTTTTTCTAACTCCACGTGGGCATGGAGCTGTTTATAATAGAACTGGGGTCTGGGGGTGAGACCATCAGATGGGAAGGGGGGGAGCCCCTAACCTGGAATGAACCCATACATTCTAGTTTCACGGTAGATGCTAGAATCTATGGTCTTTCAGTTACATTGCTTTCCCCGCCCACCGGCTGTACTTGTACCTGTGATTGGATGAAGTCAGGGTGGGGGCATGTCTGACTGTAATCAGCAGCGCAGGCAGTGAATGCGAGGCCTGGGAGCAGCGTATAGCCATGACGGAGCCTTGATATGTCCACCGCACGTGCTCCCATTCCTCTATCCTTTCTACTACCATTTTTTAATCTCTGGATTCTGCTTCCCATAGACTTATATGGTGGTGAATTCCGGAACAGATCCGTATTTTTCTTTCAAGAGAGTAGAGTCCCGCCGCTTCCGTTTTTTTACAAGTCCGCCTAGCTCTAGTTGTGACGGATGATTATTGAATACAGTGAAGGAAACTGGTTTGCCCACTGACAAAGACATGAGCAGTCTATAATTTTAAGAGTAGGTTAATTTTACCAGTGAGCGATAGAATAGCCAACATAAAATCCAGTAAATCACATTTTATAAAGTATATAAATTTATTTGCATTTTGAGAGAAATACGTATTTGATCCCTCTGGCAAACAAGACTTAATACTTGGTGGCAGAACCCTTGTTGGCAAGCACAGCAGTCAGACTTTTTTTGTAGTTGATGATGAGGTTTGCACACATGTCAGGAGGAATTTTGGTCCACTCCTCTTTGCAGATCATCTCTAAATCATTAAGATTTTGAGGTTGTCACTTGGCAACTAAGAGCTTCAGCTCCCTCCATTTGTTTTCTATGGGATTAAGGTCTGGAGACCTGGCTAGGCCACTCAATGACCTTAATGTTCTTTTTGAGCTACTCCTTTCTTGCCTTGGCTGTATGTTTTGGGTCATTGTCGTGCTGGAAGACCCAGCAATGACACATTTTTAATGTCCTGGTGGAGGGAAAGAGGTTGTCGCGCAGGATTTTACGGTACATGACTATGCATTGGCCATTGATGCGGTGAAGTAGTCCCGTGCCCTTAGCAGAGAAACCCGCCCAAAACATAATGTTTCCACCTCCATGCTTGACAGTAAGGATGGTGTTCTTTGGGTCATAGGCAGCATTTCTCTTCCTCCAAACACGGTGAGTTGAGTTAAGGACAAAGAGGTCAATTTTTGTCTCATCTGAGCACAGCACCTACTCCCAATCACTCTCAGAATCATCCAGATGTTCATTGGCAGTCTTCAGATGGACCTGCACATGTGCCTTCTTGAGCAGTGGAACTTTGTGGGCACTGCAGCATTTTAAGCCATTATGGCATAATGTGTTGCCAATGGTTTTCTTGGTGACAGTGGTCCCAGCTGCCTTGAGATCATTAACAAGTTTTCCCCTGTAGTTTTAGGCTGTGCGCACGTGTGCGCTCTGCACCGCACCTAAAAGGTGCGCTTCAGAGCGCAGCTGAAAAGCTCCGTTCTGAAGCGCATGGTGCCGGCAGAGAACGTGCGCTCTGCATGCTGCCTCTCCCTATAGACAGCATGCAAACCGCACGGAAGAAGTGACATGTCACTTCTTAGAACGCAGCAATTCGGGCAGCAGCCAAATCGCTGCGTTCTAATATGCCACGTGCACACTGCTCCTGCACAATCTCCATAGATTGTTCAGAGGACGCATGCAGTTATGCTGCGGTGCAGAACGCAGCGTAACTGCATGCAATACGCACATGTGCGCACATCCCCTTAGGCTGATCTCTCACCTTCCTCGTGATCCTGTTTACCCCACAAGTTGAGATTTTGCAAGGTGCCCCAGATCAATGTCGCTTGACACACATTTTGTATTTCTTCCATTTTCTTATTATTGCACCAGCAGTTGTCTCCTTCTCACCTAGCGTCTTACTTATGGTTTGTAGCCCATTCCAGCCTTGTGTAGGTCTATGATCTTGTCCAGGACATCCATAGAGCGCTCTTTGGTCTTGCCCATGTTGTAGAGGTCAGAGTCTAACTGTTTAAAGTCTGTGGACAGGAGTCTTTTATACAAGGGACAATTGAAGATAGCTGTCTTTAGTGCAAGGAACGGGTTGATTAAGAGCGTCTAAGTGAGGAGCCCCCAAACTTTTTACACAGGGGGCCAGTTCATTGTCTCTCAGACTGTTGGAGGGCTGGACTATACAAAAAAAAAACTATTAACAAATCCCTATGCCCACTGCAGATTTTATTTTAAAGTAAAAAAACAAAACTGAAACAAATATAATTTTTAAAATAAAGAAGTGAATTTAAATCAACAAACTGACCAGTTTTTCAATGG
This sequence comes from Anomaloglossus baeobatrachus, assembly GCF_048569485.1. Lineage (NCBI taxonomy): Eukaryota > Metazoa > Chordata > Amphibia > Anura > Aromobatidae > Anomaloglossus > Anomaloglossus baeobatrachus. The sequence goes on along the minus strand of NC_134355.1, from coordinate 412,333,964 downwards.
GAACTATGGAACTGCCCCCCTATGCTCCCACTTATCAGTGCTGTCCTTCCCCCTATGCTCCCACTTATCAGTGCTGTCCTTCCCCCTATGCTCCCACTTATCAGTGCTGTTCCCCCCCCCCTTCATATATGCGCCCACTTATCCGTGCTGTTCCCCATACAGCTGCCAGGTAGTCCAGCAGCCGTATGAACTCATTATAACCATGTTGCACATTTCAATAACTGATAGTCCTACAGCAGAAAAGTGATTTTATCAAAATGACAGCAAGCAGCCCAATAAGTGATACAACACTAATTGGGGTCTCTGTCTGTACATTATGCTGTTCTATTTAGATGTGGTAGCAAAAAAATCTGCTTTCAGATGACCTTTTTAAATCTACCATCTGTCGGGAAAGATGCGGGCTTGGTGTGCAAGTCTTCATCAAAGGCAGGGACACAACCTCTGCCTTGCATGTATGTGAAGTCATGAAGGGGTTAAGGGAAAATTGTCTGCAGGTTTTTGCAATTTAACCTGAGGATAGTGTGATCTGAGGACATCATGATGTAGGGTTTAAATCATTGAATTCGGGGATGTCGCTTATTAGGCTGTGTGCTGTCCTTTCCACACAAGTAGAGATGATCACTGCCAGGACTACACTGCACAGGAGTCAGTCTGACCACACATCCTCTGATGATCAGCTCACTCCTCAATAGACAATGTACGTAGAAAGCTGTGGTGTGGGCGTGGTTAGCTTTGAGCCCTTACATCTAAGGGCTGCTTCTCACTTGCGAGTTTCTTGCAGTAGAGCAATGCGAGAAAATCTCGCATTGGAATCGGACACATGTTAGTGAATCAGCTCTCATCTGCGATTTTTTTTCTCAGTCCGAATCGGACTGAGAAAAAAATCGCAGCATGCTGCTTTTTTGCGAGTTTCTACTGCGAGTTTCTCCAATGCAAGTCTATGGGAGCGTGTAAAAAATCGGATGTCACGGGACGGCACTCACACCATCCTAGTGACATCCGATTTTCTAAATACATTTCTCGCATGTTTCCTAAAACACTGGAAACGAGCGATGTCTCCCAATCACTATTCTCTGTCAGTCGGTCTCTCCCTCTCGGTCTCTATTCTCTCTCTGTCGGTCTGTCACTATCTCTGTCCCTCTCTCACAGTCTGTCGGTCATTTTCCCCTCCTCTCTCATACTCACCGTTCCCCGATCTCCGGCGCGGCGCTGCAGGGCTTTCTCACTGCTGCGGCGGCTTTTACTATTTTGAACAAGCCGGCCGCTCATTAAACAATCTCATATTCCCTGCTTTCCCCGCCCACAGGCGCCTATGATTGGTTGCAGTGAGACATGCCCCCACGCTGAGTGACAGGTGTCTCACTGCACCCAATCACAGCAGCCGGTGGGCGGGTCTATACTGTGCAGTGAAATAAATTAATTTAAAAAAATGGCGTGCGGTCCCCCCAATTTTAATACCAGCCAGATAAAGCCATACGGCTGAAGGCTGGTATTCTCAGGATGGGGAGCTCCACGTTATGGGGAGCCCCCCAGCCTAACAATATCAGCCAGCAGCCGCCCAGAATTGCCGCATACATTATATGCGACAGTTCTGGGACTGTACCCGGCTCTTCCCGATTTGCCCTGGTGCGTTGGCAAATCGGGGTAATAAGGAGTTAATGGCAGCCCATAGCTGCCACTAAATCCTAGATTAATCATGTCAGGCGTCTGAGACACCTTCCATGATTAATCTGTAAATTACAGTAAATAAACACACACACCCGAAAAAATCCTTTATTAGAAATAAAAAACACAAACACATTCCCTCATTACCAATTTAATAAGCCCCAAAAAGCCCTCCATATCCGGCGTACTCCACGGACCTCCAGCGTCGCTTCCAGCATGAAGGTGACAGGAGCTGCAGAAGACACCGCCGCTCCGGTCACCTCCAAGCAGCAACTGAGGTGAGTAGCGCGATTAGCTGAGCTGTCACTGAGGTTACCCGCTGTCACTGTTGGAGGATCCAGCGGTGGCCGCGATTAACCTCAGTGACAGCTCAGCTGATCGCGCTACTCACCTTAGTTGCTGCTTGGAGGTGACCGGAGCGGCGGTGTCTTCTGCAGCTCCGGTCACCTCCATGCAGCAGCGCTGGAAGCGACGCTGGAGGTCCGTGGATTACGCCGGATATTGAGGGCTTTTTGGGGCTTATTAAATTGGTAATGAGGGAATGTGTTTGTGTTTTTTATTTCTAATAAAGGATTTTTTCATGTGTGTGTGTGTTTATTTACTGTAATTTACAGATTAATCATGGAGGGTGTCTCATAGACGCCTGACATGATTAATCTAGGATTTAGTGGCAGCTATGGGCTGCCATTAACTCCTTTATTACCCCGATTTGCCAACGCACCAGGGCAAATCGGGAAGAGCCGGGTACAGTCCCAGAACTGTCGCATATAATGTATGCGGCAATTCTGGGCGGCTGCTGGCTGATATTGTTAGGCTGGGGGGCTCCCCATAACGTGGAGCTCCCCATCCTGAGAATACCAGCCTTCAGCCGTATGGCTTTATCTGGCTGGTATTAAAATTGGGGGGGAACGCACGCCATTTTTTTTAATTATTTATTTATTTCACTGCACAGTATAGACCCGCCCACCGGCTGCTGTGATTGGGTGCAGTGAGACACCTGTCACTCAGCGTGGGGGCGTCTCACTGCAACCAATCATAGGCGCCTGTGGGCGGGGAAAGCAGGGAATACGAGATTGTTTAATGGGCGGCCGGCTTTTTCAAAATAGTAAAAGCCGCCGGAGCAGTTTGAACGCCGTCCAGCGCGGCGCCGGGGATCGGTGAGTATGAGAGAGGGCTGCTAACTTCAATCACTCAGGGGATTAGCGGTCACCGGTGAGCCCTTCACTGGTGACCGCTAATCAGGACGCGGCACAGACAGAGCCGCAGCATGACAATGAAGTCGCGTGAAGTTCACCCGAGTTCATTCTGATTGTGCGGCTCTGTCTGTGTCTGCTGTCATCTGCCATTCAGCTCTGCTACATGGCTGTCTGTGTCTGCTGTCAGCGGCCATGTAGCAGCGCTGAATGGCAGATGACATAGTAAAAAATACGCATTTCACACGCATTACACACGCTAGTAAAATCATTAATTTATTCAGAAACAGCATCGCACTTGCGTTGCACTCGCACCTAACGTGAACTAAAATCAGCCGAGTTTTTTTTCAGCCCAGTCGGACCGATTTTACTCGCATAGATGTGTTTCCACCCTAAGAATTCTGATCGTTCACTGGGTGCTGCAGCTGTGACACTAAGTGATACATAGTTGGAATCTGGGTCTTTTTCTACATTATGCTGCTCCCAGCTGACAGATTCCCTTTACAGTACATTTTCTCTGAAGCGCTGGTGCATTTCAGAGACCCTTCCCACTTTGAAGTTGTTCTCCCAGGCCCTGATCCATGCTACCTGTGGTTTGGGCAGCATGGATCAGGTGATGGGTTCCAAGAAATGCCTTTCACTTGTGCCAACAGTCAACATGTCTATAGTAGGGTGTGTGGGAGTGGAGAAAAAAAACAAACAAAAAACCCAAACCCTCAATTTATCTACTGGAACAGAAGCTGAAAAAAATAATCCCCATTCACAAAAGTTGCATAAGTAACATTTTTATTTTAAGTGGTTTTTTTTTCTTGTTTTTGCTGAAACTGTAAGCATATCTTCAATATTATTTTGTATGGGCAAATCAGGAAGTTTGGAAGTTTTACATGGGGTGTAATAGTTACCCATCACAGTTCTTGTGTGCTGTCTTTGACTTGATTTGTATACACCGCCTTGTAATAAACTGTATATGAGAATAGTACATTGGATTGTTTGTCAGCACTATAGAACACATTTAAAGTATATTTACCTGTGTGTTAATGGCTGTTGGCACTATCGTGTTGCCTTTCATCATTACCCTGGAATATAGCCGCAGGCTAGGAATGTGATCGTAATAATAGAACCCTCCAATTATCTGTCTGACACTTCATATTTATGAAGTGGTAGGGAAAGATTCAGCATATACTAGGTCTGCATTGCTTACCCCTATATCTTCCCTCTTCAACATTAAAATTGCTAAATCAACAAGGAAAAGTTGTAGAATTCTGGAAGTCACAGTATCATTAGACATGTTACTGATATGCAGATTCTAAAAATGGAAATCACATTTTCTGAACATCTCAATTTATTCAGTATTGAGTGTCAGCGCTATGTGCAGAAATATAAGTACTTCCACACTTTGACATGCTATCAGTGAGGTTGTTAATGGTTGTTTTAGCAATTTTCTGTCTCTTGGGTCCTTAAATCATCAAGATCCGCTGTTGGCAGCTGTCCATAAAAATTGCTGAACAATGAAGTCTCAGATGTGCTTGATGGGAGACAAGTCTGAAAATGCTGCAGGCTATTTTACCCTTGTTTTTGCCCACCGACCGTCCTAGCGTCTGAGATTGGTTTGCAGTCAGATGCGCCCCCAGCCTGTTACCGCATCTGCCTGCAACCTGTCACAGGCACTGTCTGCGGGTTTATATCGTACAGTATAAATACGGTAGATAAAATGTTTGGCGTAGGGTCCCCTCCTATTACGATACCCAGCACAGATAAAGCTAACAGGCTGCAGCCCTCAGCCGTGCGCTTACCTTGGATACCTGTGTCAAAATAGAAGGAAACGCATGCAACTTTTTTTTTTTGTTTAAATTTAAAAAACGCACTTTTTTTTTTTATTTCCATACCCCCCCCCCCCTTCATTTTGCTACCCAGCCATGATAAAGCCCGACAGCTGGGGGCTGGTATTCTCAGGCTGGGGAGGCAGATGGTTATTGGGAATCAATAACGCCCCCCCCCAGCTTAAAATTAGCACCTTGCAACCGCCCGGAATTGTTGCATCCCTTAGACAATCCTTGCGCTTCACCCGGCTCTTCCCAATTGCCCTGGTGCAGTGGGAATCTGGGTAATATGAGGGGTTAATGAGAGCGTACAGCGGTCATCAAGCCCAAAATTAGTGATGGATAGAGGTCTGAGACACCCCCACCCCCCCATCACTAATCCTATAAGTAAAAAGAAATACAGAAACAGAGAAAAATCCTTTATCTGAAATAAAATACAGCACCCTCTTTCTTGTTTTTATTAATCCTAAAAAGACACTTGACGTTCCTCCATAATCCACACTACGTTCCACAGCGGTCCTGGCTCTGGTACGTTTGATCATGGAGAGACCGAAAACGTGTCCGATCTCTCCAGGCTTCCTGAAACACTGAGAAGGGGGATCCGGCTGGCAGCAGTGACATCACTCAGTTCACCGGAGGTCATACCCGGGTTCCACTGTATGACCTCGGGTGACCTGAAGCACTCTGGTTTAAAATATGGGGCCATGCCCCACACCCCACCAACCCTTTAACAGTGACAGTGCTGGGAGGGGGGGGGTGAGGGCAGCCCCGGCCAGAACTGTTATTGTTAAAGCACTAACTGGGCACAGCCCCGCATTTTAAGCCAGGATACATCAGGTCACCAGAGGTCATACCATGGGAACCCAGATATGACCTCCAGTGAACTGAGTGACATCACTGCTGCCAACCGGGTCCTCCTTCTCAGTGTTTCCCAGAGCCTGGAGAGATCTGACATGTTTTTGCTCTCTCCAGGCTCGGATGTAGCAGAGCCAGGACAGTCATGGAAAGTCGTGTGGATTACGGTGGAACTTCAAGGGTCTTTTTGGGGTTAATAAAGAGGGTGCTATATTGTATTTCAAATAAAGGATTTTTCTCTGTTAGTGTGTTCTTTTTACCTATAGGATTAGTGATTGAGGGGGGTCTCATAGACCCCCTACTCATCACTAATTCTGGGCTTATTGACATCTGTGTGCTGTCATTAACCCCTATTACCTTGATTGCTACCACACCATGGCAATCAGAAGAGCTGGGTTTGTTGCATCTAATGGATGTGACAATTTTGGGGTGGCTGCAGGCTATTTTTAGGCTGGTGGAGCAGGGGGCTCCCAATAACCTGAGAATTACAACCCCCAGTTGTTGGGCTTTATCATGGCTGGATATCTAAATTGGAAGGGATCGCATGCTTTTTTTAATTTTTTTTTTTTAATTTGTATAAGTAAAAAAAGTAGCATGCGGTTCCTCCTATTTTGATACACAGCCAAGATAAGTGCATGGCTGGGGGCTGTAGCAGTATGCTTTCTGTACTGGGTATCATCATCTGGGGTACCCTATGCCAAATATTTTTATCTTTACTGTACAATAGAGACCTGCAGACAGCGCCTGTGATTGGTTGCAGTCAGACGCCCCCAGCCTGTGTGACAGTGTCTGCCTGCAACCAATCACAGACGCTAGGGCAGTTGGAGGGCAGGGAAGGCAGTGCATATGCAATGAAGGTAATGAGCGGCCCAGGAAGTGAATGGGCAGCTGCGAGTGCAGTGTACAGCCGTGATGGTGCTCGGGAAGTATGAAGCACTTGCTTCATTCTTATTGTCTTTATTTTTTTCCTATTTTTTTTTAAAATTTTTTTTCCAAGTTGCTGAATCCGGATCAACACCCAGGTCCAGCAATTGGGTAAGTTTGAAACTGCGTGGATCTGGACTTTTACTGTCCGGGTCCACCCATCACTAGCTATATACAGTAGTGTTTGTGATTGCTGTAGACTTTTCAATATTTAAATTAACATTTGACCAAAAATGAAATCCTATTTTGTCACAAGTCTAAGGCTACTTTCACACATCCGGTTTGAGCAGTGCGGCTCAATCCGGCTGTGAAACCTATGCAACGGATGCGGCGAAAACACCGCATCCTTTGCATACGTTTTTACATGCGGCCCATCCGTTTTTTTCCGGTTGCGGCATGCTACTGAGCATGCGCAGTGGAAGAAACCGCATGCGGCTGCCGGATGCATATTTTTTCCGCATCGCGCCGCATCCGGCGTCCTTAGGCATGCATTGAAAAATGCGCCACAGCGGCCGGATACGGCGCGATGCGTTTTTTTTGCCGGAGCAAAAAACGTTGCAGGCAGCGTTCCATGCGGCAAAAACCGGACCGAACGCAAGCCCATGCGGCACAATATGGCACTAATGTAAGTCTATGCAAAAAAAAAACCCGCAACCGGTGGCAAAAAAAAACGGTTGAGATTTTTCTGCAGAGCGCCGTATTGTGCCACAGAGCAAAAACTGGATGTGTGAAAGTAGCCTTAAATGTAGATAAGCCCTTCCAAATTAAACATGATTCAAATGTTAGACTTTGTTTTCTGTTACTGTGGAAGAGATCAAATATCACATGTCTGCAAGTGGCATAAGTATGTGAACCTTTAGGTTTAGCAGATAATTACAATTTTTATATTGGTGGCTGGTGTTTTCAATCCGTTGATCAGGTTTGAGTGGGTGACTTTTATTTAAAGAACAGGGACCCATCAGTCAGATGTGCACAAAACATTTTTGTGGAAGTTGGCATGAGCAAGGAAAATTTCTGAGGGTCTCAGAAGAGTTGTTAATGTTCATCGGACCACGAGCAAGACATACTTGTCTGTGAAGTCCTAAAGAGCTCAAGGCAACCTCTAGGAAGTGTAGCAGGGTGGGGGTCCCCCAGGACTACAAAGACGCCGTGACTCAAATAGTCCGATCCAAACAACTTTATTGTCCATGCTGTACATGTAAATTCATCCGGAACACAGCCGGGTTATGCACCGTCCATACGGGTCCCCGTCACACAGGCACCCCTTGCCGTAGGAGACAGTCTTACGATGCCCCGTTCGGCTGTTCCAGGAGGGTCCACAGACTTATAATCGTTCCACGCAAGCCTGGAGCTTTCCCAGGCTTCCTGCTCTGCAGCTTACAGAGCAGACTCTATGGCCTTGTGCGCACTAGGCGTTTTTGCCGCGTTTTTAGCGGCGTTTTTTACCGCGTTTTGGTGCTGAAAACGCAGTGACATTGCTTCCCCAGCAATGTCAATGGGTTTTCATAAGTGCTGTCCGCACACAGCGGTTTTTTTTAGCTGCGTTTTTGTGGTGACCACAAAAACGCAGCATGTCAATTATTTCTGCGTTTTCCACTGCGTTTTTCACTCATTGAATTCAATGAGATGTTAAAAACGCAATGAAAAACGCATATAGCCGCGTTTCTATGACTAAAAACGCAGCTGTTCCAGGAGGGTCCACAGACTTATAATCGTTCCACGCAAGCCTGGAGCTTTCCCAGGCTTCCTGCTCTGCAGCTTACAGAGCAGACTCTATGGCCTTGTGCGCACTAGGCGTTTTTGCCGCGTTTTTAGCGGCGTTTTTTACCGCGTTTTGGTGCTGAAAACGCAGTGACATTGCTTCCCCAGCAATGTCAATGGGTTTTCATAAGTGCTGTCCGCACACAGCGGTTTTTTTTTAGCTGCGTTTTTGTGGTGACCACAAAAACGCAGCATGTCAATTATTTCTGCGTTTTCCACTGCGTTTTTCACTCATTGAATTCAATGAGATGTTAAAAACGCAATGAAAAACGCATATAGCCGCGTTTCTATGACTAAAAACGCAGCTATAAACGCAAGGGGTGGGCACTACAGTGACGTGTACAGGAAGAGGATTCCTTCTGTTGGTAAACACAGAAGCATGAATCCTCCCGGTACCGTCACCGCTGCGTCCACCTCCCGTCCTGTGCATGTCAGCTCCGTGCGGCGCCATGTCTGGGCGGGAGGTGGAGGCAGCGGCGAAAACCAAAGTGAACAGTAGAAAAAAAAAAAAAAGTCATATACTCACCTGTCTGCAGGGTGCCATGCCCGCTCCCATCTCCTCCCGGTACCGCCGCTCTGGCTGTGTGCAGTCTCCCCGGGGCAGGACCTTGCTTGCAGGACCTGGCGGTGGATCACCTGATGCAGTCACCTGATGCAGTCACCTGATGCAGTCACCTGATGCAGTCACCTGACGCAGTCACCTGATCGCGGTGTCGCCGGCTTTTTCGCGCCCGGCCGGCTATCAGCTGCTCCTGCCGTCAGGGGACTTCATCAGCTGATTACCGGCAGCTCCTGCAGCGATCGGACAGGATCAGACTCCTGTCCAATCGATCGCTCCAGGAGCTGCCGGTCATCAGCACAGCACATAAGTGAGTATTATTTTTTTTTTTTTTGCACTGATGCATCAGCTGATTGTATAATCGGCTTTTATACAATCAGCTGATGTGTGATGTGATTCAGGCACTTGATCCTGACACATCATCTGATCGCTTTGCCTTCCAGCAAACCGATCAGATGATATTGGATCCGGATTGGACGGCGCGGGACCCTGACCCAGGATTACTGCGGAGGGGGGTTTATTTCAATAAAGATGGAGTCACTAATTGTGTTGTGTTTTATTTCTAATAAAAATATTTTTCTGTGTGTTGTGTTTTTTTTTTATCATTAATAGAAATTCATGGTGGCCATGTCTAATATTGGCGTGACACCATGAATTTCGGGCTTAGGGCTAGCTGATAATATACAGCTAGCCCTAACTCCATTATTACCTAGCTAGCCACCCGGCTTCAGGGCAGCTGGAAGAGTTGGATACAGCGCCAGAAGATGGCGCTTCTATGATAGCGCCATTTTCTGGGGTGGCTGCGGACTGCAATTCGCAGTGGGGGTGCCCAGAAAGCATGGGCACCCTGCACTGTGGATTCCAATCCCCAGCTGCCTAGTTGTACCCGGCTGGACTCAAAAATTAGGCGAAGCCCACGTCATTTTTTTTTTTTTTTAATTATTTCATGAAATAATTAAAAAAAAAGGGCTTCTCTATATTTTTGGTTCCCAGCCGGGTACAAATAGGCAGCTGGGGGTTGGGGGCAGCCCGTACCTGCCTGCTGTACCCGGCTAGCATACAAAAATATGGCGAAGCACATGTCATTTTTTTTTTCTTTTTGGGCAAAAAACTGCATACAGTCCTGGATGGAGGATGCTGAGGCTTGTAGTTCTGCAGCTGCTGTCTGCTCTCCTGCATACACTAGTGAATGGAGGATGCTGAGACTTGTAGTTCTGCAGCTGCTGTCTGCTCTCCTGCATACACTAGTGAATGGAGGATGCTGAGACTTGTAGTTCTGCAGCTGCTGTCTGCTCTCCTGCATACACTAGTGAATGGAGGATGCTGAGACTTGTAGTTCTGCAGCTGCTGTCTGCTCTCCTGCATACACTAGTGAATGGAGGATGCTGAGACTTGTAGTTCTGCAGCTGCTGTCTGCTCTCCTGCATACACTAGTTCTGCAGCTGTCTGCTCTCCTGCATACAATGAACATTTTGAAGAAGGAAATGACATCAGACCTTTTTTTTTTTTTTTTTTTCCATCAACAATCTTTAATGGCATTGTGCACTGATTAAAAACGCAGTGAGCAAAAACGCAGCAAAAAAACGCACCAAATCGCGGCAAAAACGCATGCGTTTTCGCCGCGTTTTTTTTTTAGCCGCGGGTGCGGTTTTTAGACAAAAACGCACATAAAAACGCAGCGTGAAAAAAACGCCTAGTGCGCACATACCCTATTACAAGTTTATAGTGGAAGTTAACCACTTTCCCCACTCTCTGGCACCTGCCAGCAGACACCTCTAGCTGAGGTTCCTTCTCGGCCCCAGGGCCCTCTGCAGACCACTGGGTCTGGGTCTCCTCCAGGAGAGGCTCGGCCTTACAGCCCTGGTCTGGCTGCACTCACCTCAGTCTTAATAACGGAGTCCTGTGCTCAGCCTCCACACAGGTTGCGCCCTGCAGAGTTCTCTCCCAGCACACACGCTGGAAGTCTAGAGCTAGTCTCTATCTAGACTGCCCTGGCCACACTCCACCCAGGTTCTGAGACTGGATTGCTTTAACCCCTCGAGGCACACCCACAGGTGGAGGTCTGTGAATCTCAGCCCTGCAGAGCACCTTGGGATTATTAAAGGGAACCTGACCCTTATGTGTAGCAAGAAGCCTTTGTGGACTTCAAGTCCCATAGCAACCTTTTTCGTCTAGATATCGCAGATACCTTCTCCACTGTGACATATAGCGACCATTTACCACGTTGGTGGTCGCTACGTCACAGAAGCTAAAGGCATCTTTCACATTAGCTAATGTTTGAGTCCACATCAGGAACACATGGAATAATGAGGCCATGTTCACACAGGGTGTTTTTGCTGCATGTTGTGTTTTTTTTTTTTTGTTTTTTCCTACAGCAAACCTTTTCTTCTTTGGTTCGGTTTTTATGGCGTTTTTTTAATGGTGTTTTTTTTTTTTTTTGCACTTTCTGAGGTAGTGATGTCCAGACCAAGTCCAGACCCGCATGGGTTCAAAACTACTAGAGTAGCGGATGGGGATCCGGCACTCGAATAATAACACAAAAAAGTAAAAATAAATAAAGCAAGAATGCTATACTTGTCAGTCTCCAGCGTGGCTGTACCTGCTCTCGTGACCCCTCCTTTTACTTCTGGGGCCACTTATTAAACTCATGCATAGTCACTGTTTTATTTTTTTTTGTTTGCCCACCGGTGTCTGTGATTGGTTGCAGATACGCCCCCACCCTGAGTGACCGTATATCTGAAGCTTCCAATCACACACTATGCACGTCTAATCATGGTATAAAAAAAAGTGGCGTAGGGTCCCCCCATATTATGATACCCAGCACAGATAAAGCCTATATACAGCCACCAGCTGTGTGCTTACCTTGGCTGTGTATCAAAATAGGAGGAACCGCATGCGGCTTTTTTGTTTTGTAAATTATTTAAATTTTTAATAAAAAAAAAACAGCGTGCAGTCCCCAATTTTGATACCCAGCCATGATATAGCAGACAGCTAGTATTCTCAGGTTGGCGAGACCCATGCTTATCCCCCCCCAGCCTAAAAATAGCAGCCTGCAGCTGCCCAGGATTGTCACATCCAATAAATGCCACAATCCCAGCACTTTACCTGACTCTTCCCGTTTGCCCTGGTACGGTGTCAGTCAAGGTAATAAAGAGTTAATTGCAGCTCACAGCTGCCACTAAGCCCTAGATTAGTAAAGGGAGGCCAATACTAATCTGTAAATGAAAGTAAATAAACACAAACACCGAAAAGATCCTATATTTGAAATAAAATACAAAAACACCCCTCTTTCACCACTTTATTAACCCTAATACACCCCTGCAGGTCCAACGTAATCCACACAAGGTTCCACGACTATTCCAGCTCTTCTACATTTGAAGTGACAGCATGCAGCTATAGAATGACTGCCCGATGTGAGCTTCAGGCAGAGACTCAATGAACTGCAAAATTAGCTGTGATGTCACTCAGGTAAGTTGTGGTGACAGCTGGAGGTTCCCACCCCTCCACTTGTGACTGCAGGTAACCTGACTTCAGTAGAGTCAGTGACCTTACCTCCGGTTGGATCACTGAGTTTAATGAAGTACCCTGACGTCAAGTTACCTGCAGTCACAGGTGGAGGGCCTTGGGAACTTCCAGCTGTGACCACAACTAACCTGAGTGACATCTCTGCTTGATGTCTGCAGTGGACAGTCATGTTCCATGATCGTGCGCTGGATGTTAGTTGTTGCAGAGCTGGAATCGTCATGGGACCTCATGTGGATTACGCCAGACCAGCAGGAGTGTTTTTGGGGTTAATAAAGTGATGAAAGAGGGTGTTTTTTTCTATTTTATTTAAAATGAAGAATTTGTTCGGTGTCTGTTAATTTACTTTCACTTACAGATTAGTAATGTCAGGGAGTCTCAGACTCCTCCCATTACTAATCTAGGGCTTAGTGGCACCTGTGAGCTGTGATTAACCCCTTATTACCCTTAGATTAGTGATGCGGAGGGTCTCGGACCTACCCATCACTAATTTTGGGCTTAATGACAGCTATGCGCTCTCATTATCCGGCTTTTTGCTCAGGTGCACTGGCAATCGGATAATATCAGGGGTTAAAGTGCTGGGGTTGTTGCATCTAATCTGGAGCAGCTGCAGGCTGCTATTTTTAGGCTGGGGGGCCCCAATAGGCTTTGGTCTCCCCAACCTAAGAATACCAGCCCTTAGATATCAGGTTTTTTTTATGGCTGGATATCAAATTGGGTGGTGGAGCTGCATGCTTTTTTTTTTTTTTTTTAAATCTTATGCAGTTCTTTCTGTTATGATACACAGCCAAGATAAGCACCTGGCTAATGGAGGGAGCCTGTATCCGTAGGCTTTATCTGTACCCATGAATCAATATGGGGGGGACCCTATACAACTTTTTTTTTTTATTTTTTCTTTTTTCTTTTTTCTTTTTATTTTTTCTTTTTACACCATGATTAGTCCCACATAGCCTCTGTGATTGGAAGCTTTAGACGCGCCAAAATTATGTTTTTTGGTTGATTTTTTTATTTTTTTTTTTTTTTTTTTAAAGAATGCAACAAGGGGCAATCAAAATGTAGCATTCACACAAAAATGGTATAATTTAAAAACGCCAGCTCAAGACGCAAAAATAAGCAATCAGCCCTAGAGCCAAAAAATTAGAATGCTTATGGGTTTCAGAAAATGGCGCAAACAGCGCCATTCTTATTTTGACACTTATGAATTTTTTTTTTAACCCCTTTGATAAAAGTAAAAGTATTATAAATATTTGGTATCTACAAATCCGTAGCGCCCTGAAGCATCATGGCAACATATCGGTTTTACCAAATAGTGAACACTGTGAATAAAATATCCCCAAAACAATCATGTTTTTGTACTTTTTTTTTTTTTTTTTTTTTTTGCAATTTCACCGCCTTTGGATTTTTTTTCCCATTTTCCTTTACACTATACGGTAAAACTAATGGTTTAATTCAAAAGTACAACTCGTTCTGCAAAAAATAAGCCCTCATATGGCAAGATTAATGGGAAAATAAAAAAATACGGCACTCTGAAGAAGGGGAGCGAAAAACGGAAAATCACACCAGGGTAAAGGGGTTAAAAGGCAGGTTTCCGCCCTGGTTATTTTGTTCTAAAGGTATTTGGCCACGGGACCACAAATCAAGCCTTTATTTTTCTTTCCAGGGAGTGGCTCATATCAGGCCACCTACTCTGCCACCTCTAGAATATTGGGCTTAGTCTATATTTGGAGGTTCTCCAGTTTTCTTCATGTCTATCAGGGAGTTTCCGATGTTTCTGTTGTCTGAAGAGGTAGCTTTACTTACAGCCATCACCTTCATTAGAAGGGTTTAGCAATTGGTGGTGCTTTCATGCCTCTTGCGCCCTACCTTGTTTATTAAGCTAAGGTGGCGTTAAGGCCAGTTCCAACTTTCCTTCCCAAAGTCATTTCCGCTTTTCACCTTTTAATGAGGACATGGTCTTATCTTTTTGTCCTTCTCCATTTCATCCAATGGCGACTGCATGGTCCTAGATGTCGTTAGAGCTGTGCGTTATCGGCTAATGCCTCTTTAGGCAGTCCATTTCATTATCTGTTCTGCCAAAAGGGCCTGGCCACCTCCAGAGTGACTATCCCTCGCTGGATCAAAGCAACCATTGTTCAGGCTTACAAGTTAAAGAACAGAGCTCCCCATTTAGCGTCAAGGCGCATTCTACGCAAGTGGTGGAGGCCTTTGGACAGCTCGTGATCAGGCATTGTCTCTGCATCTTTGTGACGTAGCTACATGGCCATCTGTACACACCTTTCAAATTTTACAAGCCAATAACTTGCTTCTGCTGATGCAGACTTGGGCAGGAAGATTTTCAGGTAGCAGTCGCCCAAGCTTTCCGCTTGAACTTAAAGTAAGTTCTGTGTTTTCAATAGAATATCTATGTTCTTTTCCCACCCTAGGGATAACTTTAGGATTCCCCTGGGCTCTGTGTATCCTCAATGAAGTGACTGAAGTAGGTAACAAAATCGGTTTCTCATTTAGTCTTTGGTGGACTTAGGCTACGTTCACGCATCAGTTTTTCTTCCATCAGCCACAATCCGGAAAAAAACGAATCCGGCGCCGGATCCATTTTATCCCCATTGATTTGTATTAGTGCTGGATTGTGCCTGATGGCCTTGTGTTGCATCCGGCTTTTGAAGTATCTGGCGTAATTACTCAATGCGGCGGCCGGATGGAACGTCTCATTGAATATATTTTGTCTCTGAAAAAAAAACCGTATAGTGCCAGATCTGGCGCAATACGGCGTGATTTACAATGGAAGCCTATGGACGCCGGATCCGGCGCGATGCGGCAAAAAAAACCGGATGCGGCCGCCAGTTCCGTTTTTTTAAACTGAGCATTCCCAAATTTATTTTAAAAAACTGATCCGGCAAAAGGATGAAACAGATGCAAAAACGGATGCGCCGGATCCATTTATTTGACGGATACGGTACACCGGATCTGTCACAAGGATCCGGCGCATCCGTTTTTGCCTATTCTGCACCAGATCCATTGCATCAGGCACACGCCGGATTTTGCCTGATGTCAAAAAACTGATGCGTGAACATAGCCTTAGGGCGGTGTCACACGCACCGAATTATCGAGCGATCGCACCCACTCCCGTCGTTTGTGCGTCACGGGAAATTTGTTGCCCGTGGCGCACAGTCATTTACCCCCGTCACACGTACTTAACTCCCGAATGACTTCGTTGTGGGTGGCGAACATCCTCTTCATGAAGGGGGAGGGACGTTCGGCGTCACAGCGACGTCGCACAGTGGCCGCCCAATAGAAGCAGAGAGGCTGAGATGAGCGGGACGTAACATCCCGCCCACCTCCTTCCTACTGCATTGCCGGCGGGACGCAGGTAAGCTGTGTTCGTCGTTCCCGGGGTGTCACACGGAGCGGTGTGCTGCCTCGGGAACGACGAACAACCGGCGCGCAGAAGGAGGAACGACTTTATGAAAATGAACGACGTGTCAACCAGCAACAATAAGGTGAGTATTTCTGCTCGTTCAGTCGTTCGTAGCTGTAACACGCTACGATATCTCTAACGATGCCGGATGTGCGTCACGGAATCCGTGACCCCGACGACATATCGCCGGATATATCGTAGCGTGTGACGCCACCCTTAGTCCTCCTGCTCCCCCTTACCTAAAGTCAGGAACCAGTAGATGAGGTATAGTCTGCTCGGGAGGAGCTAATTTGTTTGCAATTTTAGTGGCAGTAGACAGCAGGCTATCCCAGGGTTCTGTGACACACGCACACACACGCCCCGCCCAGATGAAGACTAATGAGAAACAGATTTTACGGTGAGTACCAAAAATCTGCTTTTTAGTATAGTTGCAGTCATAAAACTCAGATCTATATAATATAAATTTAATGCAATCAGTAAACGGTGTAACAAATGAAAAAAAAAAGATACCTCAGAATTATGGTTTTTGGCCACTGCAACAATTATAATAAAATGTGAGAAGCGCCAATCAGAACATCATCTCTACCCCAAAAATGGTATCAGTAACACCATCCGCCCAGCGTGTAACAAAAACAAGCCCCCACCCAGCACCTTTTATCTTGAAAATTGATACTCGGAAAATGACAACGCAAATAAAAAAAATGTTTGCTTACCTTCACACATGAAATAATATAAAAAAAAAAAACAAACCCTCACATTTCGGTATTGGCGTAATTGTACTGACGTGGAGAATCATTCTGCCTGGTCAGTTTTACGATATAGTGAACATGGTAAATAAGAAGAAAAAAACAAACAAATTGTACACTCCCTCCACACTTTCCGTTGCATCACATGATGAAATGAATGGCACCATTCAGCCACCCGTACCAAGCCATATATCAAGTCCAGGTTTAGTGCATGGAATCCAGGATAGGCTGTCCCAGTAGGTTAATTGTAGATAGGTAGAAAAAAAAAGTACTTGGCTCACAAAAAGTAATCCCTGATACAGGTATATGGATGGTGACATTAGTATGTGGATGGTGAAATTTAAAGTTATTTTAGCAAAATTGTGTGCATCCTCACACTTTGTTTGAATTCGCAATGCTGGCTCCAGCTCTGATGGGGTTTATCAATAACATTCTCTTTTCTGACTTCCTGTGATCAATTACTATAATTTCCATGATGCTTTGCAGTGGCCTGTAGCACCTATCACATCCACTCAGAACTCCACCCAAACCCCTCCCTGCCCTCTTTCCTGTAGCTACAACCTGCTGCATTTTATTGAAGCACTGACTTTTGAGGAGAGTGAGATCACATCAGTGTTGCAGGGTCAGACACCAGCCCCAAGCACTGTACAACCATGGGAGTAAAGCTGTTATTTTTTGCTCTTCTGATACATTTCATAGTATATCTACTTTAGTATACTTTTTTATAATTTATATAAAGGGATATCGAATGCCACACGTCTCTATGGTTGAGTGATATATATATATATATATATATATATATATATATATATATATATATATATATATATATATATATATATATATATATATATATATATATAATAGAGAGATATATTATATATATATGTATGTATGTATGTATGTGTATGTATACAGTGCCTACGAGTAGTATTCAACCCCCTGCAGATTTAGCAGGTTTGATAAGATGCAAATAAGTTAGAGCCTGCAAACTTCAAACAAGAGCAGGATTTATTAACAGATGCATAAATCTTACAAACCAACAAGTTATGTTGCTCAGTTAAATTTTAATACATTTTCAACATAAAAGTGTGGGTCAATTATTATTCAACCCCTAGGTTTAATATTTTGTGGACTAACCCTTGTTTGCAATTACAGCTAATAATCGTCTTTTATAAGACCTGATCAGGCCGGCACAGGTCTCTGGAGTTATCTTGGCCCACTCCTCCATGCAGATCTTCTCCAAGTTATCTAGGTTCTTTGGGTGTCTCATGTGGACTTTAATCTTGAGCTCCTTCCACAAGTTTTCAATTGGGTTAAGGTCAGGAGACTGACTAGGCCACTGCAACACCTTGATTTTTTCCCTCTTGAACCAGGCCTTGGTTTTCTTGGCTGTGTGTTTTGGGTCGTTGTCTTGTTGGAAGATGAAATGACGACCCATATTAAGATCCTTGATGGAGGAGCGGAGGTTCTTGGCCAAAATCTCCAGGTAGGCCGTGCTATCCATCTTCCCATGGATGCGGACCAGATGGCCAGGCCCCTTGGCTGAGAAACAGCCCCACAGCATGATGCTGCCACCACCATGCTTGACTGTAGGGATGGTATTCTTGGGGTCGTATGCAGTGCCATCCAGTCTCCAAACGTCACGTGTGTGGTTGGCACCAAAGATCTCGATCTTGGTCTCATGAGACCAGAGAACCTTGAACCAGTCTGTCTCAGAGTCCTCCAAGTGATCATGAGCAAACTGTAGACGAGCCTTGACATGACGCTTTGAAAGTAAAGGTACCTTACGGGCTCGTCTGGAACGGAAACCATTGCAGTGGAGTACGTTACTTATGGTATTGACTGAAACCAATGTCCCCACTGCCATGAGATCTTCCCGGAGCTCCTTCCTTGTTGTCCTTGGGTTAGCCTTGACTCTTCGGACAAGCCTGGCCTCGGCACGGGTGGAAACTTTCAAAGGCTGTCCAGGCCGTGGAAGGCTAACAGTAGTTCCATAAGCCTTCCACTTCCGGATGATGCTCCCAACAGTGGAGACAGGTAGGCCTAACTCCTTGGAAAGGGTTTTGTACCCCTTGCCAGCCTTGTGACCCTCCACGATCTTGTCTCTGATGGCCTTGGAATGCTCCTTTGTCTTTCTCATGTTGACCAAGTATGAGTGCTGTTCACAAGTTTGGGGAGGGTCTTAATTAGTCAGGAAAGGCTGGAAAAAGAGATAATTAATCCAAACATGTGAAGCTCATTGTTCTTTGTGCCTGAAATACTTCTTAATACTTTAGGGGAACCAAACAGAATTCTTGTGATTTGAGGGGTTGAATAATAAATGACCCTCTGAATAAACTTTTCACAATTTAAAAAAAAAAAGAAAAAAAGAAATAACATTCTTTTTTGCTGCAGTGCATTTCACACTTCCAGGCTGATCTACAGTCCAAATGTCACAATGCCAAGTTAATTCCGAATGTGTAAACCTGCTAAATCTGCAGGGGGTTGAATACTACTTGTAGGCACTGTGTGTGTGTGTGTGTGTGTGTATGTATATATATATATATATATATATATATATATATATATATATATATATATATATATATATATATATATATATATATTAGTGTATATATAATGTGTGTGTGTATATGTATGTATGTGAAACTACTTACAAAATTGTTTTTTTTTTTTTTATTATTAAAAAGAGCACTAATTTGATATCGTTGCACCATAACATCCCGATCTATAAAACTATCAAACTAGTTAACTCCTTCAGTGAACACCATAATAAAACCTAGCAAAAACTGTCCTTTAATTATACAGCTGACAAAGTGGACTGAAATGCGATCGAAAAGTCACAAAAATGGTACCACTGAAAACGCCATCTTGTCCTGCAAAGATCAAGCTGCCATAGAGCTCAATCAGCCAAAAAAATAAAAAAGCTATAGCTCTCAGAACACGGCAACGCAAAAACTGTTTTCTTTTCATATAAGGCTATGTTTTTTGCGGCGTGTTTGCATGTTTTTTGGGTGCGTTTTTGGTCTTAAAACAGCATGATTTTGCTTCCCCAGCAAAGTCTGAGTTTTCATTTTTGCTGTCCACAAAGTGCATTTTGTTTTGGGTGCGTTTTTGTGGTGATCACAAAGATGCAACATGTCAGCTATTTCTGCGTTTTTCACCCATGCAATGCATTGGAAAAAAACGCAGCCAAAAACGCATCTTTGTGGTCACAAAAAAGGCAATGTGCGCACAGAGCCTAAAATCATAGATCATACCTGAGATCATAGTTTATTCTTTTTGTGAGGTAAAACTTTTCACTTTTTTTTTTTAAACCACATCAAAGGGTGAAAATTATTATTCCAAGACGTGTTAATTGAAATTAACCTTATTTGTGGGAAATCCCTTTGTAAGGGGGTTGGAGTACCCTTCAGTAGCCACCATTCTAGAAGATCTGGACTGTTCATGAATCTGTATGCGATTAGCATAGGCTTACATCATATGTCTTCTTGGGCGGGTGGCTCCAGTTCTGACAAGCTTTCTTCTGTCCTTCTATAATAGGTCATGATGATTTCGGTCTTCATTAAACTCTCTTGTTTCTATAATATAAAATGTATTGACGTGTATGTTGTGAGAAATGTAAGAATCATTACCAGGCCGGAGGAGCCTGATGATTTGAAGAATCATTAAGCGGTTTTATGTTTCTGTATGTGCTCTTGCAAAGATTTCTTACAGCTTTTTTTTTTTTTTTGTGGTCAAATGCCTAAAAATTACCTTTAAAGGGGTGGTTCACCCATATTTTTTATTGTCTAGATCGATATTTATATTGAAAAACAATTTCTCTCAAATACCTTATGTTGGCAATAGTGCCTGTGAAAGGCGCTATTGCAGACCACTGTTCCCCATTCCATGACCTCGGGGATCTGGTGACGTCACGTCAAGTTCCTGACACCGCGGCTGGCCGCAGTGTCTGTGAGTGATGTGCTATGGGCGGTGTTCCACTGCTCGTCACAGCCCATCTGCTCCCTCCCTCACAGCAAAGTGCTGCAAGCAAGAGACCGCTGAGTTGTGACGAGCGGTGAAACACCGCCCACAGCCCAGTGAGTCAGGAAGACTGCAGCCGGCCGCAGGGATGTGATGTGTCCGGAACTTGACGTGACGTCATCGGAGCGGGGAACAGCGGTCTGCAATAGCACCTCTCACAGGCACTATTGCCAACACAAGGTATTTGAGAGAAACCTTGTTTCTCAGTATAATATCGATCTAAAAAATAAAAAATATGGGTGAACCACCCTTTAAAGCTGTAAACTTCCGTTAGTGATGTCCAAGCTCGGCCTGGCAGGGCTCTGTTAGCTTTATTCTTTTGAAGGGGCATCTTAATACAACCATCATAAGCTATCAGTAACTTGTGCCTATTTGTATATCGTCTGCACCTATATTACGCTGCTGCTCTGCACCTTCATGTATTAAAATCTTGTTTCACAGTATAATTTTCATGTATTAAAATTGCTTTATTTCTTTTTTCTGTTAGATAGTGATATACGGAGAGTTGCCAAAGAAGGAGAAAATTTTGTACTTATCCAATCATCAGTGTACAGGTTGGTATAGCGCTAAAATGCAATGTACGTTAAAGGGGTATGGCCTGTAGTATTCTCTGTACCTTCATAACATCCATAGTGTTTGTAATCCTGACCGTATCTGCTATTGTGTGATGGTGGACCTGCTCCTCAGTGCTGTCAGTCATTACTCCAGAGCATGATCACTCCCACAGCGGCGTGACTGATGATCCAACATGTGCCGGGAAGAGAGCGACGTCTCTGTACTTGCTGAGG
Organism: Anomaloglossus baeobatrachus; assembly: GCF_048569485.1. NCBI lineage: Eukaryota > Metazoa > Chordata > Amphibia > Anura > Aromobatidae > Anomaloglossus > Anomaloglossus baeobatrachus. The sequence goes on along the minus strand of NC_134355.1, from coordinate 412,312,687 downwards.
AGTAGATAATGCAATGTAGCAATGATTGACAGCGGTCCCTTACTAGGTCCTACTCAGAACAGGGAGGGCTTACCATTGAATTTTTTTTAACCCATTCACCGCCAGGTGATTTTTTTTTTTTTTCCCCATCTTTTTTTCTCCTTGTATTCTTCTGAGTGCCATACGTTTTTATTCATTTATTTACCATATTTTTATTTTTCCGTCAATATACCCATGAGAGCTTTTTTTTTTTTTTTCTTTCTTTCTTGCGGGGGTGAGTTGTACTTTTGAATGACACCCTTCATTTTTCCCCCTTGTTTCCTGCTGCCATGAGCAGCACTGTGTGCAACCAATGGGTTGCCAAGACAGCATTAAGTCAGATGATGGCTCCTGTCGCTTTCATGACGTGCTTCCTGTGAATGCCGTCATAGCTGAAGCATCGCTCTGATCAGCAGAAGCGATCGGACAATGAAGGCTTCAAGTCCCCTGGGGCGACTGGTCAAGCCAATAAAAAAAAACAAAAAAAAATAACCTTTGAGTTCAAATCGCCCCCCTATTGCTCCATTGAAAATAAAACAAAAAACATTTTTGTATCGCCGTGTTCAGAAGTGACAGTTTAAAATGTAAAAATCATTTAATCTGATAGGCAAAGAGCTTAGCAAGGAAAAGAGAAAAAAAAAAAGCCAGAATTACGTTTGTTTTTTTTTTTTGTTTTTTTTTTTTGTTGCCGCAACATTGCATTAAACTTCAGTGACGGGCAATGAAAATGTAGCATCTATACAAACATGGTGTAATTAAAACCACTCGGGCTTAGCCCCAGATCCCTAAAAAATGAGAACTCTACAGGACTTGGAAAAGGGAGACAAAAGTGCTATTCTTTTTTGACAAAATTCTGAATTTTATTTCACCCCTTAGATAAAAGTAAAACTATACATGTTTGGTATCTACAAACGCATACTGACTTGGGGAATCATAAGGCCCTGTGTGCACGCTGCGTTTTTTGCCACGGGAACAACCTGCAGTAAAACTGCATGCGGTTTTGGGTGCAGTTTGTTTTTTTTTGTTTGTTTTTTACCGCAGGTGCGGTAATCTTTCAGAGGGTGCGGAATTTTCTTGAGAATTCCTTTTTCTAGTGCGCACAGGGCATAATGCCTGGTCAGTTTTACCATATAATGAACATGGTAAATAAAAATGCTAAAAAAACAATCATGGAATCACACTTTATTTGCAATTTCACCGCACTTGGCATTTGTTTCCTTTTTTTCCAGTACTTTTTCGGGCACAATTAATGGTGTGATTCAAAAGTATAACTCGTCCCACAATAAACAAGCTGTCAAATGGCAATATTAATGGAAAACTAAAAGATTTATGGCTCTTGGAAGAAAGGGAGGGAAACAAAAAAAAAGAAAATCAGCTGTGGTTAAAAGCAAAATCCTTATTTTAGTCTAAAAATGTAATAGAAATAAGCATACATGTCCATAAAGGACATGTAATTTCCTGCCAGAAGACTAACACACAATGGAGTCCACAACAGATTTCCCATGATCCGCATACATACTGAGTCCTGAGTCCTGTGTAGTAGCATTCTGGTGGGTCCACATGTGTCCAGTGATATGGCCGTTAGATCTTCCATCTTACAGCTCCGTGATATCGGCGTTTATTCATACTGATGAACAGCTATGTGCGAGACGTACTGGATTCAGTGCTGTCAGGGGTAGATATAATGCTTGTGAAAGGCTGACTGATCCTGATGGTGGAGGTGTAATTTTGCCATGGCTTAGTGATTTTTAGATCCATAAAAGAGAATTTGTCACTAGTCTTTGCTGCTGTATCTTAGAGCAGTATGCAGTAGGGGCAGAAACCCTGATTCCAGTGACTTGTCAGAACTACAGCAAGAAGCTTAGAAAGTATCTGCGGCAGTTCTGCTAGTCCTCTGTGGTAACTCTGGTTATATAGTATTCAATATTCATGAACTCTGGCTATCTCCACCTCACACAATTGACAGCCCTATCTACACTGTGCATAGACAGCTGCCAATCAGTGGTTTGGGCACTGTTATACAGAACTGATCAACTGCAGCTTTCCTAGTTCTCTCAATAAGTGTTTAACAAAGTTACAGAAGCAGCCCAGCAAGTGATGCATCACATGAATTGCTGTTTGCCTCAATCGCGTGGCAGCCATACAATATACACGGATAAGCGTGAACCTGGTGATCTTCCAATCATTCATAAGAATGATCATGCTTAATCATTGACGAGTCCATACAGTGGTGAGTGAACCATCAGCGATAAATTGCTAGTATGTTGCTATTGTTGGTGAGCTGTGTATCCATTCATGTTAAAGGGATATGCTGCTGACAACAATGTAACGGATTTCCTATGAGTAATCGAACAAACAAGCAATTATGCAGAGGCTTTCATCTTATTTCACCATGTACTATGAAGTAATTGAGACTGTGATCTTCTACAGATGCATAGTGAATGCCAGGAATCACTTTTCTGTGATTGGGATATTATTTGAGCTGTCGGTGCTGACAAGGTGGTTGTAGCGGCGAGTCAGGATGCGGCCTATAATGTACTGTTGTCTTTTTTGCAGTTGACTGGATCATTGCAGACATGATGGCGGTACAACAAAATGCTCTGGGACACGTTCGCTATGTTCTGAAGGATGGTCTGAAATTTCTTCCCCTGTACGGCTGGTATTTTTCCCAGGTAATTCATGTTGTTACCATGGAACATTTTATTTTGGATTATTCTCTACGTCCAAAGACAAAAATAAATGTAGTCAACCTGTTCATATTTTCTGATCTTACACCTGCTAAAAAGATGAATGAGCTCCACGTATAGCAGGCATGGTTTGTTAAAACACACTTGTAAGTTGTACGAGACTATGCAAGCCCTGCATCTTGGCAGCACATTCACTTACATTAATAGAATCAATTAGATGAAAATGCAAACTGACTACAAATGAATTATTAACCTATAGGGCTGACCTTAAGCGGGCATGGACGTATTATTGAACACTTTAACCATCAAACATCCCCTATCGCCATTGTATCAGTGATAAACCTTATATCCTTTGGAGGCAAGGTGTTTATATGGATTGTCGGACCACACCATACAGACTGCGCTCACTCGGCTGTTACCGGCACTCTCATAGTGTTCTGGAGCCACAGGGCACATTCTAGAGTGTCACTACATATATACTGTTCACCACTCACATGCAGATATATTGAGGGTCTTGAATCTCATAGTTTGTTTTCCAGTGCATGGTTAAAGGTTTTCATAGACCTCCATACGACACAACGCAGCAGCAAACTAGGCACACTCTCTACTTGGCTATTCTTATTTTTTTTTTCTTGGTTGTAAAAACAAAAACGAATTTACTAGAAGTCAGTTTTCATTAATAATCTTCAGAAAAACTTTTATTGTCCGATGGTGAAAATGTTTCACTTTGACAGTATTAATGCAGTGATCCTTAACTGTTTTTGACAGCATGGTGGAATTTATGTCAAGAGAAGTGCCAGGTTTAATGAGATAAGGATGAAGAGCAAGCTGCAGTCCCAGATGAAGGCGGACACTCCAGTAAGTTCATATGTAGTCCTCTCAGCTGATATTTGGATTAATCTCCTTAGCATTGCTTATACTTTGTCTTTATTATAAAACTTGACTTTCAGCTACCAGAAACTTATTGGTAAGCTACATCCTTAAAGGGCATCTGTGAACCCAAGCTGACAGTATAAGCTAAGCATACACCGTTGTGAGGCCTATAGCCCCTATAACAATTGCAGCTTTAGTGGTATTATTGCTGCCCCTGCTCTGCAGAAAATGTCGTTTCATCAAACATATCCTTTTCCCACTGGGTTCCCTCACTGGTGATTGACAGCTCTGGCTTGCCTGAAGCAATAACTGCAGAGAAGCTCAAGCCACCGCTATCGATCGCCAGTGGAAAAGGCAGGGGAATGCAAAAAACAGTTGCTGGACTGCACTGCGCCTCTTCACCATGCCAAAGGTGCACTGAGCACCCTAATTAGCATGTCTGATTACACTTCAGTATCTGCAGTACAGAAGGAGCAGTTACACTACTAAAGCTGGGATTTTTATAGGAATTGTATGCGTACAGAGCTATGTGCTTATTTTCTTGTCTGTTTTGGCTCAGACACCATATAAAGCAGATCTGTCACCAGAAAGTATAATACAAACTGCATGCATTATTGAATGAACCTCTTGGGCCTGATGAGTGGTGTACGCTAAACCCTTAACGACTGTGAGCAGTAAAATTACGTCATAGTGGTCAGAGTGTTAATCTCCCCCGGCTGCTGCCGGCAGCCAGGGGAGATCGGCGCACATCTCAGCTGATTTGTACAGCTAATGTGTGCCTGCTAGGCAGGAGCAAAATCCCTTTCCACCCGTGCCTTTTAACGCCTTAAATGGCGCTGACAGTGCCATTATAATAGCGATCACAATATAACGTTACTCACAGGCCGATACCGGAAGTCATGTGACGTGATCACGTGGATCCGGTGGTTGTCATGGTAGCACAGGGTCATGTGATGACTCCTGTGCTCACATGACTCAGATCCTGTAAGAAACAGCCGAGTGCTGCTTGTTACAAGAGATGATCATTTCTTCTTGGTCTGAGCGGTGCTGCTCTGATCAGAAGAAATGAATGAGCGATCAGACTGCTGATCGTTCTAACCCCTAGGGGGACTAGTAAAATTAAAATAAAGTTTTTTTAATTTTTTAAAAAACAAGGTTCAAATCACCCTCCATTCGCCCCATTGAAAATCAAAGGGTTAAAAAAATTGAAATTTGGTATCGCCGCGTTCAGAAATGACCGATCTATGAAAATATAAAATCAATTAATCTGATCAGTATGCGGCGTAGCAGCAAAAAAAATTCCATACGCAAAATTACGTTTTTTTTGGTCGCAACAAATTTTGTGCAAAATGCAATAACAGGCGATCAAAACTTAGCATCTGTGCAAAAATGGTACCATTAGAAACGACAGCTCGAGACACAAAACATAAGGTGTCGCTGATCCCAAAAAATGAGTGCTATGGGTTGCGGAAAATGGGGCAAAACGTACGCCACTTTTTTCAAACTTCTGAATTTTTTTAACATTTTTTTTACCCCGAAATAAAAGGAAACTGATGCATGTTTGGTATCTATGAACTCACACGGACATGAGGCATCACCATAGTGAACACTGTGAAAAAAAAAATCTCAAAAAGAATAGTGCAATCCCACTTTTTGTTTGCAATTTTTCCACATTTGGATTTTTTTTGCCGTTTTCCAGTACACTATATATGGTAAAACTCATGGTTTCATTTAAAAGTGCAGCTTGTTCCGGAAAAATACGAGCCCTCACATTACCATATTGACTGAAAAATAAGTTACGTCTCTCAGAAGAATGGCAGGAAAAAAAAACAAAAAACGGAAAGCGCGAAATCGGCCAGTCGTGAAGGAGTTAAAGTTGCTCTTTTCCGGTGGTTAATTCAGTCTTGTCCCATCTAGCCTGAGTGTTCCCCCTCCTCGTTGATGAGATTTCACTGTTCAGTACAAGCTGGGCCTGACAGTCAGGCTGGCCGGGGAGGGATTGAACACACTTGCACTCATAAACTTACTCTTTTGCTGGACTCCTAAAATGCTCATTTAAAGAAGTGATTCACCTGCAGTATATTTATTATTTGCTAGATCGATATGTTGAGAAACTGTTTCTCTCAATTACCTTATGTTGGCAATAGTGCCTGTGAGAGACGCTATTGCGGACTGGTGTTCCCCATCGCGTGACCCTGGGCTCCCTGACCTCGGGGATCTGGTGATGTCACGTCAAGTTCCGAACCATGTGACACCCCCGCGGCCGTCTTTCTTAGTCACTGGGTTGTGGGCGGTGTTTCACGGCTCAGCACAGCCCAGCGTGACAGCCCATCAGCTCCCTCCTCCCTCACAGCAGAGCACCGCAAGCAGGCGGGATGCTGGGCTGTGGCGAGCGGTTAAACACCGCCCACAGCCCAGTGACTCCGGAAGACTGCGGCCGGCCGCGGGGGTGTCACATGGTTCGGAACTTGACGTGACATCACTGGATCCTCGAGGTCAGGGAGCCTGGGACACTCACAGGCACTATTGCTAACATAAGGTATTTGAGAGAGCGTTTGTTTCTCAACATAATATTTATCTAGCGAATAATAAATATGGGTGAACCACCCTGTTAAATGTCAGGACTATGTAGCGATCCTACCATAGATTTTCAAAGAAAGTACATCAGCCTCATCAGGTCTAACAGATCTAATTAAAATGTATGCAGATTGTATTGTTAAATCTGTTTAATGGATCCTGTTTAAGTAAATTTCCTTATTTTGTTGCAGTTCAGTCTAATGCCTCATTGGACTGTGGAATGCCGGCAGGGCAAGGTACGATGGGAGTTAAGCCATTAGTTGCTTGATGTTCCCTGGACATTACTAGCACCTCCAGGGGAGGCTCTCGTGTGTATCCCTATGTCTACTCTATGTAAATGAGTACACGCTGCTGATGGCTATCTGCTGTCTATGACCAGAGGCAGTCCTGGAGAAACACATGCTTCTGTTCATTGCATATTTCCACTTATATTTCCACTTTGACGAAAATGTCATCAAACCGTTAATATTTTGGAATAATCTGTTCTGGATCTTTTATAGTGCTGTAGGGCTTCTGCGATCATGCAGGTCTTTGGAGAAAATGGGTTCCTTGTGTACTGCGTGTTTTTTAAATATTAATAAAACGGATACATAAAAATAGAAACGTGTGCTAGAGTATGTCTCTATTCGAGGCACCCCTGATTGTAAGAGGCACCGCTGGGGAGTCTGTAATCGCCAAAGGCATTGTAATTCTGTAAGTGACTGCAGTAACCTTACAGGAGACTAAAGAGAAATTAAGCCATATTTTTCATTTAGACATAGACTTTCAGCTCTTATGACGGACCAAGATACCTGAGTCATCTGGCAAAGCCCCTGAAGAACCGTTTGAGAAGCTCAATGCGAAACTAAAGGTGCATTTACATTGCACAGTCATCGAGAGCGAGCCTTCCTTTTCCAATAATACTGCCGTCTAAACAGGCTTCCGATCACTCTATATAAACAAGCAAAACATTCTTCCGTTGCTTGAAATTTTGTTTTCTCCAAGAGCCCATCATTCTCCATAGCGTTTTATCCTTTTGTAAACACCACAATGGCAGCCTGTGCACACTGAACCATCCATTATCAGTGTGCAGCTGACGTATGCACGGACTATGTGAATGTCTATTAAACGACCGCCGACCAGTAAATATTTACTGATTGATCATTTAACACCGCAAAAATGGTAAAATGTGAAGGCAACCTAACTGGCATGGGGCGAATGTGTCATTTATTGTGAAGATGATGCCGTGTGTTCATAAGCACACAAACAACCTAGCTATGTATGACAGATCTAGAGATCTACAGGTAGTTTTAGATGTGAGAAGGAAAAAGGGAACGATCCGGCACAAGTCCTCCTTATGTTAAAACATTCGAGTCTTTATTTAAACATTATTAAAAACCATAGTGAAGGCCGAAAAAATCGCTTAAGTGGTAAAGTACAGTTCATGAGGGCTTTACGCGTTTCGGACTAATAATAAAACCAACGAGTCCTTAATCATAAGTGATCATAATCTTATGATTAAGGACTCGTTGGTTTTATTATTAGTCCGAAACGCGTAAAGCCCTCATGAACTGTACTTTACCACTTAAGCGATTTTTTCGGCCTTCACTATGGTTTTTAATAATGTTTAAATAAAGACTCGAATGTTTTAACATAAGGAGGACTTGTGCCGGATCGTTCCCCTTTTTCCTTCTCACATCTTCGTTACCGGCTGGGATAGACCGTTGGATTCCAGGCACCCGCAAGGCTGAGCAGTCCGGGCAGCAGGTGAGCTGAAGATACTACCATTTACAGGTAGTTTTAGGCCTGGCTCATTTAGCCTCATTTCTCACAGTCGTTGTCACTTTAATTCCATATGAAGTATCTGTCACAGTCTGTTCTGTTTGTCTATAACTCAAAGCGGAAAGAACGTCTGAGGGTCTTTAATGACTGAATTAGCACAGAATATTCTAATCTGAATGTCAAAAAGCGGCGGAAACGTGATTACAAACAGCATGAAATTCATGCCCTAATATTTAAATGTGATTTTTATTTATTTTTTTTTCTCTTGCATAACTTAAAGCGCCACTCCAGTGTGTGTCTGTTTGTTTTGTGTTTTTTGTTTTTTTTTTGTTTTTTTGTTTTTTTTTTTTTTATATAGCACTGTAGTGGTGATTTTTAATTTTAAGGTACCTGCCTCCAATCATTTACCCTCTAACGTTTGAACCTTTTTATCGGTGCTGCTAGGATCCCGTGGTGACACCTTGTGACCACCACTTCTTGCTGGTCAGAAATGGTGAAGGGGGAGCAGTACAGTGCTCAGTACTCAAAATGATGAGTGAACACTACGATGCTCAAGTGCTCTTTACTGGAGTCAAGGAGGTCAGACACTCAACTCAAGGAAAGAGTATAATGGTCAATGATTTGGAAGGAAAGTGGAGTTTTTTTTTTCTTTTGTTTTCTTGGGACACACTAAATTCGAAAACCTTGTTTTTACCTCCAGTGAGAGCCATTCAGACTACAAGGGACTCACCGGAGTGCCTGCTCACATCATTCAGTGAAGCAAGACTGTGTTTCCGTTTGATTTTTCACGAATGACACACCCAAACCCCCTTGATACTCGGTCGAGTACACAAGCACCTCGATCCTCAGTCAAATAATTAGGCTCACCCATCATTTTAGGGTATGTGCGCACGTGTGCGTATTACATGCAGTTACGCTGCGTTCTGCACCGCAGCGTAACTGCATGCGTCCTGCGTCCCCTGCACAATCTATGGAGATTGTGCAGGAGCCGTGCGCACGTGGCATGTTAGAACGCAGCGATTCGGCTGCTTGCCGAATTGCTGAGTTCTAAGAAGTGACTTGTCACTTCTTTCGTGCGGTTTGCATGCTGTCTATAGGGAGAGGCAGCATGCAGAGCGCACGAATCTGCCGGCACCATGCGCTTCAGAACGCAGCTTTTTAGCTGTGCTCTGAAGCGCACATTTTCGGTGCGGTGCTGAGCGCACACGTGCGCACATAGCCTTAGTCACAGACTCTCAATAAATTTCTGAGAGCCAGAACGAGTCTCTCATAGGCTTGCACTGAACAGTGACCCTGGCTTGCTCCTTGAAACACTGGAGCAGCCAGCAGGTCACAAACTGCCTGATGCCAATGGGAGCGATGGTAGAAGGTGAAGGCAGCAGCTGAGTATAGGACTAGGCTCAGGGAGCTTAGATAAGAAACACTACTCCAGTGGAAAGAACAAAAATCCTTTGTGTGGTGCTTTAAGTATTGAAGTGTAACGTCATAACCATTTATAACAAACTACAGTCATGGCCAAAGTTTGGCGATTGGAAACCAAAATTTGTGTCAATGTTTCATAGTTTCATAGTTTCATAGTTTTTAAGGTTGAAGGGAGACTCTATCTAGTTCAACCTGTAGCCTAAATGTTCATTTCAATTATAGTAGCTATTTGCATTAATGCTAGATTATGAAGAGTGACTCAACAAATTGCAAAGAAATTGCAAAGTCGTTCCTTGCCATGGAAAATTACCTTACTCACAAAAACAGCTTTTACAGAATTTCAGTACTGCCACAAAATGACCTACGGCTGGCATCATTCCAGTGATGTTCTTGTTGGCTCAGGAGACATTGTAAACGAGGACAAGGCATCTGATGTCATTGTCACGCTGACTGAATTATAAAGGCAGACTGGTTTATTTAAGATGTCTGGTGTTTGAAATCATTGCAGTCTATTAACCATGGCTACCTTCATGTAAAGAAGTACAGTCAGCATTGGTTTGCATCAAAAGAGCTTTACTGGCAAGGCCATTGCTGCTTATAAGATTGCCCCTAAATCAGCCATTTATCGGATTAACAAGCTCTTCAAAGCTTGAGGTTCAGTTACTGTCCAGAAGGATTCAGGGCACCCAAGAAAGTCCAAGTGACATGACAGCCACCTTAAGAGGATTTAGCTACGGAATCAGTACAACATCAATGAAATTCTTGTCTGGGAATGGCAATAGGCAGGTGTCAGCGCATCTTGAAGCACTGTGAGGGAAAGGCTTTTGTAGACTTAACTGGTGTCAAGAAGGACAATAAAGAAGTCACTTCTATTCAAACCAAACATCAAGGACACACTGACATTATGCAGGATGTACAGGGGTTGGACTGGGTTAGTGTTTACTCTGATCAAGCCCCCTCCAGCATGTTTGGGTCAGCTGGAAGATTGTGTGGAGAGAGCGCTTCCATGAGAGCGGTCATGCTAACAGTAGAGCATCCTGAGACCATTAACGTGAAGGTTTGGTTTCCATCCAAGGGAGTGAGCTCCCTCTTCTTTTTTTTTTTTTTGCCTAAGAACATTGCCATGAATAACGAGTGATCCTACAAGAGCACCTTCTCCAGAAGCAATCACGTTGGAACAATTTTCCTCCTTGATGGTGCACCATGTCAGAAGGCAAAAGTAACAAGTGGCTCAGTGAATAAAACATTGAAATGTTGGGTCCATAGCCAGGAAATTCCTAGATCTCAATCTGAAATTGTGATAAACTCCAAGCACCGATTACACAGGAATGGGTTGCCATTAGAGTTGATCGAACCCGCGAAAAACTGTGACCGGCAGATCACAGCCAGATTTTAGAGTCCGATCTGCTCCGGAATCCGGTGCCCATATAAGTCAAAGGGGACAGGAATCCGGAGATTCAAAACGTTTGTGGAGGGGATAGGGGGGTAGGAGGAGGGCGGCATACTCACCGAGGCTGTGTCATGGCGGCACATGCCTTCCAGGTCACTCTTTTCCCTTCTGGAGCAGACAACTCAATATTCATTGTTTTGCCCGCCCACCGGCACGTGTAATTGGTTGCAGTTAGACGCGCCCCCACCCTGAGTGTCAGAAGACTGAAACCAATCACAGGCGACAGGATGGCCGGTGGGCGGGAAAAGCAGTGTATCTTTCGCAAGTGTGACTCCGGCTTTTTTTTTTTTTTTTTTTTTTTTTAGATTAATTGAAGGAAAAAAAAAAAAAAAAAAAAAAAAGACATGCAGTTCCCCCTAATTTTCATCCTTAGCCATAACGCCAGCTGGGGGCTGGTATTCTCAACCCGCAGCCGCCCGGTATTGCCGCATCTATTAATATGACAATCCTGGTGCAATACCAGCCATTCCCGTTGGCCTGATGCGGTGCCAATCGGGGTAATAAGGGGTTAATAGCAGCACACAGCTGCTACTAAGCCCATGGTTTGTGATTGCACAGGAGTCGATCAGATACCTGCATCACAAACCTGTAAATAAACATACATATACAGTGGTACCTCGCTTAACGAGTAACCCACTTAACGAGAATTTCGCTTAACAAGCAAAGCTTTCTGTAAATTTGTAACCCGCTTTACGAGAAAGCTTTGCTGTACGAGCGAAATCCTCACATCACACACTTCCGGTTCCGTCCATCCACCGAGCTCTAACCCGCACTTGCAGTCCACACAAACACACATGCACGCACGCACACACGTACAGTATTATGCTCACCTTACCTTCCGTTCCACCGCCGGTCTCCTGGTTCTTGTAGTTCCCGGGTACATCGCGGCGAACTACAAGTACCATGAGGCCGGCGGTGGAACGGAAGGTAAGGTGAGCATATAATATCTGTACCTTCCGTTTCATCGCCGGCCTCCTGGGTCCTGTAGTGCGCCGCTCTGCTCTGCTCCAGGCATCGGCATCCATAGCAACGAAGCAGGAACTTCCTGGTTCCTGTCACCGCTTGTGAAAGGCAGCACGCTGGCCAATCAGAGGCAAGCGGCTCTGCTTTGACGTCAGCTCTCTGGCAGAAAGTTCCGCCCTCGTCGTTATGGTTACAGGACGGCGATGGGACGGAAGGTAAGGTGAGCATATAATGTATGTGCGTGTGTGTGTGTGTGTGTGTGTGTGTGTGTGTGTGTGTGTGTGTGTTGATAGAATAGGGGACCAGGATGGGACATTTAACACATTGTGGAATGAATTGTCAGCATTGCAATGATTTCCTATGGGAAATCTTGCTCTGCTGAACGAGTAACTAGATTAACAAGCACAGTCCCAGAACGGATTGTTCTCATTAAGCAAGGTTCCACTGTAGAAAAATCCTTTATTTGGAATAAAGTACCAAACGCATACCCTGCTTCTCCTCTTTATTAACCCCCAACACCCTGCAGGTCCGGCGTAATCCACACTAGGTCTCGCGACGACACATCCAGCTCTGCTACATCTCAGAGCGAGCAGCCATAGAGAAGGCTGCCAGCTCTGAGTGTAGCCTATGACTGAGCTGCGATGACTGCAGCAGACACTGTCACAGGCTGGGGGTGCGACAGACTGTAATCAATCAGACGAGAGGACTGCCGGTGGGCAGGGAAAACACTGAAAGCTATGTGTATGCGATTATACAGTACAGGAAGTGAATACGTGACCCAGAAGCAGTGTGCCACCATAATAGTCTCGGTAAGAATGAAACGCACTTATTTCTTCTTTTGTTTATTTTTAATTTAATTGCCGAATCCGGATCATGCACCTTGAATCCCGCACCCGGGTCCGGCACCCAAAAATCGTTGAAACCGCGCGGATCCCGACTTTTATAGTCCGGATCCGCTCAGCCCTAGTTACCATCAGTCAGGATTCGGTCCAGACGTTGGTCCGAATACAGAGTCTTGAAATGAAGAATACTTTAAATATTGAATCTTTTACATAATCTTGATGTATTGGCTAGTAAAAGATTATGAAACCTATGAAACTCTTCTAATTTTACGTCAGCAATAATGGAAAGGTCTGACTTTAGAAGATCTAAAAACACTGAAGCAGGAATCTTTGATATCCAAAATTTGTCTTTATCAAAACTTTTTGGCCAGGTCTGTAGTAATAATTATTATTATTTATTAATATATTATTCTAGACACCATAGCGTCTGTATGTGTAATTCAGTCAATCAGGTTGACTTGTGGGTTAGTAGGGCGCGTGATTTGGTTATGGAAGGTTAATCTCCAATCTTTTCACAAATCTAAAAATAAGTGATAACTTGATGAAGAAGCATAAGAACGACAGTTTCTCCTAGTTCTAAATTCCAAGTTGAAGATGTATTTGTTGGACCTGGATGTTTTTTAAGCAGTCCTCATCAATCACAAATACTACATTGTGGCTTTTCATAGTAGTTCTGGAAACCTAATAATTTGTGGGGGGGATGCTCCCCTCTACTCTGTTGCTCTTGTGCACATCATAGAGTAGCTAAAGGACTGAATGAAAGTTTATATTTGGTTTCTTATCTTCATTGCAGTGATAATGGCTTCTAACAGTTGTTAATTTCCTCTACAACTAAGAAGGCTTTAGCACCTGCTCTTCTTTTTAAAAGAGTTTTAATATTTTCCCCTGCATCATTTTGCCCAGTTATTTGCAGGCAAAAAGAAATGCCCTCAGAAAAGCTTTTGCAGTGATCTATGGCAAGACTAATATGTCCAATCAGGTAAGAGATCTGGCTGTAGGCATCTGCTGTGATTCCAAATACATGCGGAAGAGACTGCTGCTGATGGGCCCTGTGCGCACACGGCGTTTTTATCCGCTTTTTTTGCGTTTTTGCTGCAGACATTTCTTGAGAAAATGGTTGCAACCTTTCTGCAGACATTCCCCAGCAAAACCTATGGGGAAAAAAATAGCTGTGCGTACACTGTTTTGTTTTTTTCTCAAGAAAATTCTTTCTGCAGAATTTCTTGAGAAAAATTACCATGTCACTTCTTTTCTGCTGCGTTTTTTGCCATAGATAATGGTAAAAAAAACCACAGGGACCAACCTGCGGAAAAAACGGGGTAACGCATGCGGTTTTCGGTGCGTTTTTTTAATGCAAGTGCGCTAATCTTTCAGACTCAAGAAATTTCTTGAGAAAAATCCTTTTTCTAGTGCGCACAGGGCCTTAAATATACCTACTCTGGACACACAGCTCTTCTGTCGTTCCCCCTCCTCACAGTAGGTGTCAGTAGTGAAATCTGTGTGTGTGACCTGGGGAGGCGAGCTGAGCTGTGTCTGGTATAGATGCAGAACGGTGTATGTAAAGACACAGCTCCGCTCTCCTTTCCCTCCCCACGTGGTCAGTGCTGTGAGATGGGAGCTGCAGAGTGTCATATACAACATCTATTCTGTGTACCAGGCCATTATTTCCTGATGCCTGGGATAGATGTGGATCGGTGTAGTACAGTACTGCTGTCCTCCCTGCACTTGTCAGCAGTGAGATCTCATTGTGATCAGGTTAGACACACTAGCCTCATCTCACCCTCTGGTTCCAACCATCTCAAAGGAATTTTTCTTCAAGCATAATTTTGCATGCTTATGATTGTGAATTATGGCACAGGGGAAAAGGGGTAAACAACCCCAAATAGGATCTTTAACAAAAAAAAGTCCTTAACCATCCTATGTCTCGTAAGAATCCACACAGGTGCTGAGAGATGTGGAGAATAGAGCACCCACTAGGGATTTCTGTGGAATCTGATGGCAGTCGATCACCAACATGGCCCAGTACAGTGCCAAGCAAAATGCACTTCATGTTCTCGTCTATGTTCTTCTACTAGAAAACTGGATGCTAGTTGATTTCCTTCAGCATCTGTAGCAACGTACATTAAATTTGATAGTTTAATACTTGTTGTGCCAGATGACATTTCCCATGACTTTTCCTGAAGATTGTAACTAAATTCTTCACATTATTTTACTTTTTTTACTTGATGTCATAGTGATTTCTCGGTGTTGTTGGCTTCATGTATCACTTGACAACACTTGATAAATCCCAGTTGTTTTATTTTCCCTAATATTAGTATCTCAGTAAATCAAATGCTGGGACTTAATATCACGGAATCCTTACTGTATGTTTGACACATTTAATCTGCAAAATATGAAATTGCAATCTTTGTAATGTCAATTCTGTTATTTTATGACAATTTATGGTAATATGAAAAGATTATTAGTAATAGTTTTAATAGTAGGAATGATAATATAGGGAAAATACTTCATGAATGATGTTTTTAGGTTCTTTAACCTGTTCACGACATTCGCCATACACACCCTTTAGGGAGGTAACGCATTAACATGTTGCAGTGTTAGTGACGTTCGTTTTCCTCCTTGTAGAAAAATAGTGGCAAGTGTCTTTGTTTTTGTTTTTTTTTTTTCTTTTCATTCAAAGTGTCTTCTACTTTTTTTTTCTTCCTCTACTTTTTAATTTTCTTTAGTAAATTTAATAAAAAAAAAAAAAAAATGGTACCCTTTACACTCACCTCACAAAGTACACATGTATAAAAGCACCACTAACACACACATCCCCACTGGCTAGAAGCATAAAGTAAAAATGGTGTGAATACGCTATTTAGCATAGTAGGCATATCATTGCCTCTTCTACTGAGTAGGGACCCCCCAGGAAGGCCCCCTTGGACCGAGGCCACCCCTTCAGCAATTGGTCAGATATGGAGTACACATACCGAAAATTGTTCTGGATTTCTCGGGCAACTCTGGAATCCAATTTGGCACTACATGCCTCACTGAAACTTGACTTTTTCAAATATTATTTATTTATTTATTTATTTTTTTTTGAGGATTTGATAGGGGTATGTGCACACGTAGTAGATTTTCTGCACACAAAACTTTGTCATGGCGATTGCAGGGGTTCTGGCATAGTACGCCCGCGATCACTCCCGGGTTTCCAGCTGGTATTACAGTTGGTACCCAGCTGTCACTGCCCTGAGCAGTACCCGTACCGCTCCTGGAATTTTATCCCACTGGATCCTGCAATCACAGCAGTCAGGAGGCAGAGAGGTATCGCTTACCTCTCCCTGGCGATTGGGTCCCTATAATGCAATCACAGGGACTCGATCACTGTCATGGTAACCTGGGGTTGTCACCATGACGACCCGGGATACTGAGCAATTGATCGCCTCACAGACCAGGCCGGATGCATGATGTGTGAGGCAAACTGTCAGTGCTGGCAAATGCAGTGATCAAGCACTGCAGTGGATTATATAAACGCAGGATAAAAAGCAGAAACAATTGACATGCTTCGTTTGTTTGTTTTTTGTTTTTTTTTTTGTTTTGGTTTTTTTTTTCTATGAAATCTTCAAGGAAGAAAAGAAAGTACACAGCTGGTCAGGATTCTCAGACTTTGCTGGCAGTTTTCCTTTCAGTTTTGATTAAAATCTGCCAGGAAAAAAAAGCATGAAAAAAGCAGCAAAAAAGCAATATGTGCACATAGCCTAACTCTTATGGTGGCCCAGACAAATGTGTACGCCCATCAATTTTTCACCCAAAATGCCACATCAATATGCCAGATGGACCCCTGTAAATGCAACAGAAATGATGACATTTTTGGTCATTGTGCTGCATATGTGCATAGTGGAAAAACAGAGCTTCCACAATACTAGAGTACTGATGTACACCATTATTTCATATGGCCAGAACATGGACAGGATTTGATTTTTTTTGCACTATAGTGATAATGCACAGTGTCCTCCATAAGACTATCCTAACTTTCTTTATAAATTTTGGCCAGTAGTTTAACACTTAAACAGGAAAAGTTGCTGAAGCGTAAACCCCTCAAAGGAATCTGAATAGTTGAAACTTTCATTTGAAAGGGAGGCTAAAATTCCAACAATACTTACCCAGTAAGATGACATGATACTGAATTAAACTGTACAAGCTGTGCGAGCGTTCCTCAGAGTACACACACAGATTTTGAAGACACCTGGCTCACCTCCCCTGAATGCCACTCTGTTATCTCCTCTACATAAAGGTCTATACCAGCATCCCACTTTTCAAGTTTGTCTGCCAGAGGTACAGTTGCATGCGGCATGGTGCGAATAAAAATTAGGCTTCTTCCTTAAGCCGCTAATTGGGCTATTCCTGAGAAAGGATGATAGTGGAGCCCAATGTAGTGACATGATGGTGGTCAAGTACGACAAAGGGATGTCATTTTGTCAACCACAATATACTGTGACATAAGTTCCCCTTCATTCATTGTCTGAGGTACGACAACAGAAGTCCCAAAGACAGATTCTATTCCTGATTTATAAAATTTTCATGGGAGGTGTAGATCTCCCAGATAAAGTCTTCTATCCATACAGAACAATGCAAAAAGCAAAAGTATGGTACAAGAAGTTTGCCATCCACATTGTATAGATGGCCCTCTACAATACTTTTTGTACTGTTTTGATGTGCAGGCAATACGGGGAGCTTACTTCAGTTTCAGGAGGTAGTCATCAAGGTCCTAAAATTTGGCAATCAGGAAGGTGAGGGTCCCAGTACTTCTGAAACTGATGGTGCCTGTATTGTACCAGGTCAACATTTTCCTAGTGAAGTTCCCCAAACTGTGATGAAGGGGAGAACGTAGAAAAGGTGCATATGCTTCAAGAGAGGAATACAAAAGGACACAATTTACCATTTATGAAACCTTCTGAGATACCTGGCATGTGCATTAAGGATTGCTTCAAAGCTTATCAGATGTCTATTTAATTGCTAAAATTGTTTTTACCCTATTGACACAGCGCCCTTAGTCTGATGTACTCCGCACAACTTGCAAATACCACCACATTAATTTGTGCACCAGTAAAACCAAAAGAATTTGTTATTACTGTATCTGTGCCTTTAGAAAATTCCTTCAGAGGTGTAGTTTCCTAAATGAGTTTACTTGAGGGGGTGTGGAGTTCCGTGGTTTAAGTACATTTGGAGCTTTCCAAAAGTGACATGGTGCCCACAGACAATTCCATCAGTCTGCGCTTCAAAACTTCACTCCTTTTTGAAGCTCGGCAGTGCTTCCAAACAATGGTTTCCCACCACATATGGCTTATCAGCGTGCTCAGGAGAAATTTTACGACAAATTTTGAGGTCCATTTTCTGTTGCTACTCCTGTGAAAATAGGATTTTTTTTTTAATTTTCACACTTCAATGTTGTACAATTCTGTGAATCACCTAGGGGTTCAAGGTGCTACCCACACATATAGACAAGATTCTTGAGGTGTCTAGTTTCCAAAATAGGGTCACTTCTGAGGGAGGGTTCCCTGTTTAGGTATATCTGCGTCTCTCCAAAAGCAACATGTCGTTCGCTTACAATTCCAGCCAGTTTTCTGTTCCAAAAGTCAAATAACTCTCCTTTTCTTCTTAGCCCTCCTATGTGCCCAAACAGTAGTTTTCCACCATATATGGGGTATCCAAGTACTTCGGAGAAATTGCACAACCAATTGTGTGGTGCATTTTCTCCTTTTACCCTGGTTAGAATGCTAAATTTGGGTAACCATTTTGTGGGGGCGAAAAAGCATATATGTATTTTTTTTTTTTTCCCCCTTCCACATTTGCATTAGTTCCTTTGAAACACTTGAAGGGTTAATAAACTTCTTGGATGTGGCCTTGAGCAGCTTGAGGGGCACAGTTTTTAGAATGGTGTCACTTCAAATGTGATTTGGGTCCCCCCCCCAAAAAAAAAAAAATTAAAAAATGGTTTTGTACATTTTGTTGGAGAAATTAAATTCCTGGTAATTTATTTCGTGTGACATAACTCTCTCTGGTCTGCGCATACATAAAAATACAAAGCTAGAACATTGCGAAATTTTCAATTTTTTGTTTTCTTCCTTAATTTCTGGTATTTTCACAAGTCAATGCAAAAAAATATTGTCCTAATTTTACCACTAACATGAAGTTACATTATGTCAGGAAAACAATCTAAGAATCTTTGGGATCTGTTAAAATATAGTATAGCTGCAATCAGAGCATCAAAAGGTAATGTCCCATACAGGGAGTGAATTTAAAAATGAAGCAAAAAAAGAAAAAAAAAAACCTAACACTAGTTAACCCGTTCGGTTAACGTGGTAAATAAACGTAGCAAAAACTTTGTCCAGCTGACCATAAAAGTGGACTAAAACGCTATAAAAAAAGTCATGTATAAATAAAAATGGGTCATTCCGTGTCAAGTGGACCAGTGGTCCCCACTCGACGTTCTCCGATTTTGCTGAAAATTTATAAGGATGTACATGTATGTTTGAAAAGAGGTTCTGTAAATTTTTAGGGCCAGATCTCAAATATATTGGGCACTGTTGACCTTTCACTGGAGGCCCCCCCCCAAGCCTGCGGCTTCAGCTAAGAGGATTTTGCAAACTTTGGCACATAGCCATTAGAGTTCTATACTGGCTATGATTCTGAAATTTGGCATACTAGCTCAACTTTTGCTGCTAAACGTGATAAAATTAGTACTGGCTATGACAAAACAATATTTCGGCCGCAATTTTGTGTCAAAGTAGCTTGCAAAACGCCTCGCATAAAATTTATGCCAAACTTTGCCCATATATAACTCAAGACCAAAAACCAATAGGAACTGGTGCTTTACCCTGTACAACAAACATCTTCATGACTTTGCATTGCTGCAATATCACGGTCAAAGCATATGTATTTGTGGAAATATTCACACCCACATATGATGAAAAACTTAAAAAAACACGAATTTTACCTATTTTTAGGTCAAATTTCCCAAAAAGGGTACCCCTAAAATATATTAATTCTGTTATCATTTGAAAGAGCACATTTTTCTCTACAAGGATCATTGGGGTTTTTTTTTTTTTGAGTCTCTCCATTTAAGAAAAGAAAAATGCCACTGAACATGGTGTTATGTATGCACGTAATGCATTGATTTTGTGTTTGATTTTCAGATTCTTATCACATGTTACAGAGTTGTATTGTTGCTAGCAATGTCTATTATAATCAAAAACCTATAAACCTATTGACTATTGTTACATTTTAATGCATATATTATTTATTTTTTAGTGATGGAGAATGAAATTGATGACGAATCGGCCCAGTGCTCTATTGGCCTTGCGAACAATTCAAAGTGCCACCTTAAGACATTCACCCATAGCAAGGATGAGTTGAAATTGTTTACAAGCTTTGGATTGGATGAACAGAAATTGCTGCGTCGACGAGTGGGACTAAATTTTGACGAACATTCACAAATCTGTTTACACCATGAAGCTTCATTCTTGACCAAATATGAGCATTTGCAAAAATCGTGTTGCAATCCTTTTGGCTTACCCGTGGATATTTCAGAGGAGAGATGCCAATGGATGTTAAGCTTGAATTTAGACTTTCAGGAGAACATTTCCATTCCATCTGGATCTGATTGAGAGGAAACTGGATCAGCTGATTTTTTTCTTTTAGCAAATTCTTTTCGACATGATACACACATCTTCTGGCCAGGCTTCACATCATTCTTTGTGAATTCGTTCAACTGGTCAGCTGCTAACAAATTGATAGCTCGCAAATTCTTTTTGGTGCTATGACCTTTCTTCCCAAAAGGATTGCAACACGATTTTTGCAAATGCTCATATTTGGTCAAGAATGAAGCTTCATGGTGTAAACAGATTTGTGAATGTTCGTCAAAATTTAGTCCCACTCGTCGACGTAGCAATTTCTGTTCATCCAATCCAAAGCTTGTAAACAATTTCAACTCATCCTTGCTATGGGTGAATGTCTTAAGGTGGCACTTTGAATTGTTCGCAAGGCCAATAGAGCACTGGGCCGATTCGTCATCAATTTCATTCTCCATCACTAAAAAATAAATAATATATGCATTAAAATGTAACAATAGTCAATAGGTTTATAGGTTTTTGATTATAATAGACATTGCTAGCAACAATACAACTCTGTAACATGTGATAAGAATCTGAAAATCAAACACAAAATCAATGCATTACGTGCATACATAACACCATGTTCAGTGGCATTTTTCTTTTCTTAAATGGAGAGACTCCAAAAAAAACCCCAATGATCCTTGTAGAGAAAAATGTGCTCTTTCAAATGATAACAGAATTAATTTATTTTAGGGGTACCCTTTTTGGGAAATTTGACCTTAAAATAGGTAAAATTCGTTTTTTTTTAAGTTTTTCATCATATGTGGGTGTGAATATTTCCACAAATACAAATGCTTTGACCGTGATATTGCAGCAATGCAAAGTCATGAAGATGTTTGTTGTACAGGGTAAAGCACCAGTTCCTATTGGTTTTTGGTCTTGAGTTATATATGGGCAAAGTTTGGCATAAATTTTATGCGACACGTTTTGCATGCTACTTTGACACAAAATTGCGGCCGAAATATTGTTTTGTCATAGCCGGTAATAATTTTATCGCGTTTAGCAGCAAACGTTGAGCTAGTATGCCAAATTTCAGCATCATAGCCAGTATAGAACTCTAATGGCTATGTGCCAAAGTTTGCAAAATCCTCTTAGCTGAAGCCGCAGGCTTGGGGGGGGCCTCCAGTGAAAGGTCAACAGTGCCCAATATATTTGAGATCTGGCCCTAAAAATTTACAGAACCTCTTTTCAAACATACATGTACATCCTTATAAATTTTCAGCAAAATCGGAGAACGTCGAGTGGGGACGATTTTTAAAACTGGTCCACTTGACACGGAATGACCCAAATGGTACTGCTGAAAACCTCATCTTGTCCCACAAACAACAAGTCACTATACAGCCCTCAGCTAAGAAAATAAAAGCTTAAAACTCTCAGAATACAGCAATGCAAAAACTATTTTTTTTTTTTCCTATCAAATAGTTTTTATGGTGTTTTAAAGAGGCAAAGCGTGAGAAATCAAACAAACAGTTTTACAACACTGAATAGTGGGTGCTTTTTTCTGTATATTATTTCAAATTAAGGATTTTTGGGTGTTTTTTTTTTTAATCTTTTTATGTACAGAGGATTAGTAATAGGGGGGGGGGGGTCTCAGACTCCTCCCATTACTAATCTAGGACTTAGTGGGAGCTGTGAGCTGACATTAAGCCCTTATTACCCAAATTGTCACCGCACCAGTGAAATCTGGAAGAGCTGGGTAAAGCGCCAGGACTGTCGCATCTAATGGATTTAGGTATTTGTAGGTGGGATGTGGCCCAATAAGCATGGTTCTCCCCAGCCTGAGAATGGCAGCCCCCAGCTGTTGGGCTTTATCATGACTGGGTCACAAAATTGGGGAGGACCGCATGTCGTGATTTTGTTTGTGTTGTGGTGTTTTTTTTTTTTTGGTTTTTTTTTAAATTAAAAAAATAAAAACTAATACGGCTTCTCCTATCTTTATACACAGCCAAGATAAGCGCACGGCTCGGGGCTGTAGCGGTATAGCTGTATACGTTATCTGTGCTGGGTATCATAATATGGGGGGGACCCTACACCAAATATTTATTTTTACACCACGATAGTGATCCGCAGACAGCACCTGTGATTTAATTGCAGTCAGACGTGCCCCCCAGCCTGTGTGACTGTGTAAGATTGCAACCACTCACAGACACCAGGACTGCCGGTGGGCAGGGAAAGCCGTGCATATGGATGAGCAATAATAGGCGGCCCCGAAAGAATGAGCGGCTGCAAGAGCTGTTACTGAAGCCTCTATGTATGAAGCACTTGCTCCTATCCCCCTTTACCTTCTACCATAAGTAATCACCGGATTCTGGTCCCCATAGACTTATATACAGTTTTTGTGCTGCTGTTTTGGATCTTTATAGTTATTAATTTGGCAAAGGGTTGGCGATTTTATTTATTTATTTTTTTTTTTTTTTTTTTTTTATGCACTATGCTGACAAACGTATATCTCAACATAAACCTGTTTTGGTTGTGTTCATCAGGAGTACTCCCAATATATCCCTCTAGACGACACATGCAGTTTCGGGGGGTGGGGGGGGAGGAAAACCACTAACAAGTTGATTTGTCTTCTACAATGCTGTAGAGGGTGAGAATGTATTGTTAGTTTAGTAGTTGTCTATGCTGTGTGAAATGTAATTGGACTTAGATGAAGTGCTTCTCAGCTGGTATTATAAGCATAGAACTCGCATATAAGAGGCCTATTTCTCAAAATTAAACATAGTTGCAGACAAATAAATCCATAGATGAAAAGACCTTGCATTCTCCGAGGATTATTCTGGGATAAGTCTACCAGGAAATCTGCCAAGAAATTGCATCTTGGTACTGAATGTTAGTAGATTAAATTGTTATGTTGGTGGTTACAATTGATATTATACCTGTACTGATAAATGCTAAAGTGTACTCGTCATTTTAATTTAATAAATCAATAGTACACATGAAAACAAGCAACTCTGTAATATTTCTTATCAGACGAATTTGCTTCTTTCTCTGCCGAAATTGATCAGTCATTAAATTTTCTCAATTCGGAGGTAACCTCTCTATTTGAAGACTTTCCCATTACTAAGATAGATGGCAGTTATTCCAGATGAAATCAGTTGATATGGATAAATATACTGACCATCATTCTGCCAATTAAGGTAATGGGAACAAGATCCTTAAATGATTTTACCTTGTGTTTTACAGATGTACCTTGTGATTTTCCCAGAAGGAACACGATACAATCCGGATATACCGAAGGTTATTGCTGACAGTCAAGCTTTTGCTATGAAAGAGGGTAAGTCAACACAAGTTACATTCTCAACTACCAAATACAGTGGAACCTCGGTTTACGAGTAACGTGGTGTGCGAGTATTTCGCTATACGAGCAAAGCTTTCCTTAAATTTGTAACTGTTTACGAGCAAGCTTTGCTGTACGAGCAAATACCGCACACCCTTCCGGCTCCGTACTTTCACCGCGCTCTGACACGCTCTTGCATTCTGCGCAAACACACGCACACACACATTATGCTCACCTTACCTTCCATTCCATCGCCGACCTCCCGGTTCTTGTAGTTCGCTGGTACAGGATGTGTATTGGGTAACCATCGTGACGATGGAGGAACTTCCGCTGTCAGCTGCTTATCAAAGGCGCGCTGGCAGTGGAAGCTCCGGCATCGGTCGTGTTAGTTACCAGATACACATCCTGTACTGGCGGATCAGAAGAACAAGTAGGCCGGCAAGGGAACTGTGTGTGTGTGGTGTGTGTGTGGTGTGTGTGTGGTGTGTGTGTGTGTGTGGTGTGTGTGTGTGGTGTGGTGTGTGTGTGGTGGGGTGTGTGTGTGTGTGGGGTGGGGTGTGTGTGTGTGTGGGGTGGGGTGTGTGTGTGTGTGGGGTGGGGTGTGTGTGTGTGTGGGGTGGGGTGTGTGTGGGGTGGGGTGTGTGTGTGTGTGTGTGGTGTGGTGTGTGTGGGGTGGGGTGTGTGTGTGTGTGTGTGGGGTGTGTGTGTGTGTGTGGGGTGTGTGTGTGTGTGGGGTGTGTGTGTGTGGTACAATAGGGGACCAGGATGGGACATTGCACAAGTTGTGGAACGAATTGTCTGAGCTTGCATTATTTCCTATGGGAAATTTTGGTTTGCAAGCACACTCCCAGAACGGATAGCTGAAACCCCAGAGATTTTCTGATGCTGGGGGGCGGTATTCACTTATTTCTGCCTGCAGTTTATAAACGGCAGAGCAGAATAAGTACCTTATTCTGCCGCAGTTTATCTCCGTAAGGCTGCTTTCACACCTCCGGTTTTAGCAGAGCCGGCCAATCCGGCTCTAAAACCTATGTAACTGATGCGGCGACAAAACCGCATCCTTTGCATAAGTTTTTGACATGCGGCCCATCCGTTTTTTGCCGCTTGCGGCACGCTACTGAGCATGCGCAGTGGAAAAAACTGCATGCGGTGGCCGGATGCGGTGTTTGCTGCAGGACGCCGCATGTGGCGTCCATAGGCATGGATTGCAAATCGCACCGCATCGGCCGGATGCGGCGCGATGCGGTTTTTTTTTTTTTGCCGGACAAAAAAATGTGCCAGGTAACGTTCCATCCAGCCGCCACATTGGCTAAATCTGCCGCATGCGGCAAAAAACGGACGGAACGCAAGCCCATGCGGCACAATACGGCACTAATGTAAGTCTATGCAAAAAAAAACGCAACCGGCGGCAAAAAAAAACCCGGTTGCGTTTTTTCTGCAAGCGCCGCATTGTGCCGCACAGGAAAAACCGGATGTGTGAAAGCAGCCTAAGGCTGTCGTAATGGGGGTTAAACTATTCAGGACATTGTGGGGGAGATTCATAAAGGTGCTTATACCAGAAATCTTGACAGTTAAGCTGTTTTTGGCGTTTACAGACCATCCTTGGCCAGCTACGCAGTTATCGACAGGGTCTGGCATATAGATGGGGCGTGGTTATATCAGCCAGTCAAATTTATCATGAAATACTCCACTGAAGTGGTGTGACTTCAAAAAATGTATGCCAATCCCTGGCTGGCATACGCTTCTGGCAAAGGCTCACACCACGTAATGTCTCAGGTCGGTGTACTCCAATGAGCTCTTCATTTAAGACTGGTATTTTATACACCAGTCTTAATGGTTTGCCTCCATTAGGTTAATACCAGTTCATCACACCTTACATGTCTTACACATCTGAATTTTGCTCTTTGTTGAGCGGTTTATGGCCAGTGAGCCAATTATCTTAAATTGCCACTTCTATGATGGTAAAGCATATAGTCCTCTCCTGATGCTTTCAGTAACTTAATGCTGGACTCCATCTCTAGTTTGTAGATGTCAGTCCAGTAGAGGACAGTTACGTTGGTGGGGCTGGGATTTCATATGCTGCGACTTAGTATTATAAAATTGTGGTCAAAGATTGCAGCAATGTGTGGTGGTTTTTTTTTTTTTTTCCGCTGCAGCATTTGAGGCAAACCTTTTATTTCTGTGCTGTGGATTTCTGCACAAAAGCAGCAAGTGACTAAAACCAAGCATCGTGCAATTGGCCAGTAGTTCCTTGTCATTCTGCAAGTATTGGGCTATGTGCACATGTAGGATTTTTTTTTTCTAAATTTTTCATGCATTTTTCCTTGCAGATTTTAATCAGTACTGCAGGGGAAAAACACATCACCCGCAAAGTTTGAGAATCGTGACTTGCTGTGCACACGCTTCTCTTTTCCTTGCAGATATTATTGCTAAAAAAAAGAAAACCATGTTTTTTTTTGGTTTTTTTTTCTCCTGCTTTTCTATAATCCACTGCAGAGCTTTTATCATTACAGTGGATTATACCGCAGCACTTTGCCTCACACACCATGCATACAGCATGGTGTGTGAGGCTCTTCGTAGCTCAGTAACCAGAGGTCGTCATGATGACCACCCAGGGTTACCATGGCCGTGATCAGGAACCCGATCGCCAGTGACAGGTAACAGATTCCTCTCCCTGCCGCCTGAAAGCTGCAAATGCATTGATCACAGCGTTCAGGGGGTTAAACTACCGGAAGGGGCACGGGCACTACTCTGGGCAGTGAGAGCCAGGTCTCAGCTGGAACATCAGTCGGAGGCCTGGCGGTGGTACAGTACCTGAACCCCTCGATCGCCATGGGTAAATAAAAAAGCACACACACAACACAGGAGAGAACCTGTGAAACAAACTCGCAATGCATTAAAAATTAGCTTTTTTTTCAGTTGCTTTTTCCTGCCAAAACATGATGATTTTTTTTTTTTATTCATTTATTTTGTTATGCAGAAAAGAAGCACAGAAAAAAGCAACATGTGCACATAGCCTTACTGAAATTCTGCACCTATTTTTAATGTATGCAGACTGAATAATGAGCAGTAACGAGCACATTCACTCATCACTAATCGTGTTTAAAAATGCTGCAGTTCCTATTGACTTCCCTTATATTTGTACTCTATATTTTCACCCGAGAACCCCGACGCACGGCCGAGTAATGAGCAGTGGCGAGCACGCTCGTTCATCACTAATGCAGACCTAACATAAAGCACCTGTACCACCTTTTTCTTACAAGGGAAAAAATGTTGTAAAACGTTAAAAGAATTGATAACATGCAACATGTCAATCAGACTTAAATCTCAATCATTTTGAGCTATTCTAAAGCTATGGGGTTTTTTTTTTTTTTTTGCTTGTAGTTAGGCTGGGTTGGCATGATTGAATACACAGCCAGGATGTACTTACAGATGCTGTGCGCAGTGACTCTAACCACTCCAACATGCCTATATGACTGAAAGCTGGCGGCTCCTGGGAGCAGCGAAGTTAATTTTCTCCCAAGTACCGCACTTTCAGTACAGCAGCTGGCTATTAACCTGCAGGGTATTCCTCTACCAACAAAGTAATGGCATTATCTGACATGTCTGGTTCCCTTCAAGTCAGAATGGCTATGTAATTCTGATATTAAATTTTCAGAATAGGTATACCAGCTCTAAGAGGTTAATTTTAAAATGTATGAGGATTATATTATGAAATGTCGACAGATCTAACTACAGTGTAGATATGTTCTATTGGCTTGGAGAAGTTAAGATCATCTATTTTCACGTTTTCTTCCACATTCACCGCATAAACACCAGTGAAGATATATTCACGTGAGGACAATTTGTTGCCAAAAATGTCTGAAAATCCATTCCGTACAGTGGCGGGGTTTCTGCAGCGTGTACATAATTTGTCCACCTTTATTTAACTAAATAGGAAAATCTCAAGTCTCTGCAAAACATCTGCTGTGCAATAAGAAATGTATAATCTGCAAAGTGTTGGGGTATGCTCACTTGCAGTCATGTACAGTAGCGCTTATTTTCCTGAGGTCTAGAATAGGTGATGTGAGACCACTACAGTAAGCTTAGTTCCCCCACAGATGTGAAATGTGACGTACTGGGCGACGATATTGAACGCCTTCACAAATGTGTCTATTTTGGGTAAACCATTTCAGACCCAGAAATCGGCTTTGTTCAGTCACCATTCTCGTGCTGAATGTTTATGGCTCCATGGCCAAAGACTATCTTATTTCAACCAGGTTTTTGTTGTTCCAGAACTGTGCAGTTTGGCCGCAGAACACAGGCATTCTTAGCCCCATTGTTGTCGGCTTCTGCTATACTTCTGCGCTGAAGTCTTTTTATATTTAGAAATGAGAAATAGTGACTTAAAACAGGATATCAAAGTCAAAGCAGATTTGTACAGTACGTTGTGCCCAAAAATACACGATTAAAAGTTATTCTCACAGTAGAATATGCAAATTGATGCACAGTATCTCGAAGAATTAGCTTCTAAGTCTGTGCATCAAGGAAGGAAGCGAAGTTGTCCTCGATTAACCTTCAATTGACAGTAATAAATGAATAACGCAGTCGTCATGTAAAGTAAAATTGTCTGATTCTGCTTAGTATTACTGATGTGATATCTAGGTCCACTAAGCTCTGCACATTATTCTCATGTCTGTGTACTGTCATCTCTACATGTAATAGAGGCCAGTAGTTAGTTGCACACATCCCACTTCAGTGGTGCAGTTATAAGATTGTGCCTAATCCCTTCATCTTTGCCTGGGAAAAAATTAAGTATTTTTTAAGAAGTATATACTGAAATATCTCTTCATATGAAAATAACTTCTGAGTATGAGCTATGAAATGGGGATTAAAGATTATTACGGTCCCAAAGGGTGTGTGTGTGTGTGTATGTATGTATATATGTATGTATATATGTGCATGTATATTTGTATGTGTAAATATGTGTATGTATGTATATATATGTGTGTGTGTGTGTGTGTATATATATATATATATATTTGCCTTATTCTGTCTGTCTGTCTGTCATGCTCCAAAATTGTGTCCTTACGGTGACACAAAGCTGATTGGCCGCTGGGCTCGCCATGGCCCCGCCCCCCCCACAGATTGGCCTCTCGCCCCGGCACCCTGCAGGCATTGGCAATTCAGCCCCGCCACGCCCCGCCCCCCTCACGCAATGCACGCTAGCTCTGGCCCCGCCCCCCTCCCTCCCGCGCATTCCCCGAACTGACACGGCTGTCACGGAGGTGAGTACTGTACAACACCCCCCGCCCCCCCCCGTCCCTCGCTCGCACGGGAGTGGTGTGGATACGTTAGTAACCATGCTAGCATGGTTACAAGCGCATCAAGGTCCTGCAGCGGCGGAAGATACACACGCACACACGCACACATACACACACATCAGATCACACTCACTCTCACACACACCTCACACACACCTCACATACACATCACATCGCATCCACACACTCACAGCATCCGGCGATATCCCTTGCTTCTCGGCCTCGATACTGTGCTGTTGTGACCTTCCAGGACCTGACGGAGGATCACATGGCCAGAAGCATGTGGTATCTCCGGATGTTGTGAATGTCAGCGCGTATGTGCGATATCGTCAGTGTCTGTGTGTGTGAGTGTATGCGATCGGGTGTGTGTGAGTGTATGCGATCGGGTGTGTGTGAGTGTATGCGATCGGGTGTGTGTGAGTGTATGCGATCGGGTGTGTGTGAGTGTATGCGATCGGGTGTGTGTGAGTGTATGCGATCGGGTGTGTGAGTGTCGGCAGAGGAGCACGGCGTGCTGGAGGAGGCTGGGAGCAGAGAGGCTGATCTTGGGGAAGGCTGGGAGGGGGAGGCTGATGCTGGGGGAGACTGGGAGGGGAAGGAGGCTGGGAGGGGGAGGCTGGGAGGAAGGAGGCTGGGAGGAGAGAGGCTGATCCTGGGGAAGACTGGGAAGGGGAGGCTGATGCTGAGGGAGGCTGGAAGCAGAGAGGCTGATGCTGCGGGAGGCTGGAAGGAGAGAGGCTGAGGCTGATGCTGGGGAAGGCTAATGCTGGGGAAGGCTGATGCTGGGGAAGGCTGATGCTGAGGGAGGCTGGGAGGACGGAGGCTGGGAGGAGAGAGGCTGATCCTGGGGAAGGCTGGGAGAGGGAGGCTGATGCTGGGGAAGGCTGGAAGGAGAGAGGCTGATGCTGGGGGAGGCTGGAAGAAGAGAGGCTGATGCTGGGGGAGGCTGATGCTGGGGGAGGCTGGGAGGAGAGAGGCTGATGCTGGGGAAGGCTGGGAGGAGAGAGGCTGATGCTGGGAGGAGAGAGGCTGATGCTGGGATGAGAGAGGCTGATGCTGGGAGGAGAGAGGCTGATGCTGGGGGAGGCTGGGAGGGGGAGGCTGATGCTGGGGGACGCTGATGCTGGGGGAGGCTGGGACGAGGGAGGCTGATGCTTGGGGAGGCTGATGCTGGGGGAGGCTGGAAGGAGAGAGGCTGATGCTGGTGGAGGCTGATGCTGGGGGAGACTGGGAGGGGGAGGCTGGGAGGAAGGAGGCTGGGAGGAGAGAGGCTGATCCTGGGGAAGGCTGGGAAAGGGAAGCTGATGCTGAGGGAGGCTGGAAGGAGAGAGGCTGATGCTGGGGGAGGCTGGAAGGAGAGAGGCTGAGGCTGGGAGGAGAGAGGCTGATGCTGGGGAAGGCTGATGCTGAGGGAGGCTGGGACAGGAGAGCTGATGCTGGGGAAGGCTGGGAGGACGGAGGCTGGGAGGAGAGAGGCTGATCCTGGGGAAGGCTGGGAGAGGGAGGCTGATGCTGGGGGAGGCTGAGGCTGGGAGGAGAGAGGCTGATGCTCGGGACAGAGAGGCTGATGCTGGGAGGAGAGAGGCTGATGCTGGGAGGAGAGAGGCTGATGCTGGGAGGAGAGAGGCTGATGCTGGGGGCAGAGAGGCTGATGCTGGTGCAGCATGGGGGATGGTGCACGATGGGGGGTGCGCAGCATGGGGGATGGAGCACGATGAGTGCGCAGCATGGGGGATGGTGCACGATGGGGGGTGCGCAGCATGGGGGATGGAGCACGATGAGTGCGCTGCATGGGGGATGGAGCACGTTTGGGAGTGCGCAGCATGGCGGATGGAGCACGTTTGGGAGTGTGCAGCATGGCGGATGGAGCACGTTTGGGAGTGTGCAGCATGGCGGATGGAGCACGTTTGGGAGTGCGCAGCATGGCGGATGGAGCACGTTTGGGAGTGCGCAGCATGGCGGATGGAGCACGTTTGGGAGTGCGCAGCATGGCGGATGGAGCACGTTTGGGAGTGCGCAGCATGGCGGATGGAGCACGTTTGGGAGTGCGCAGCATGGCGGATGGAGCACGTTTGGGAGTGCGCAGCATGGCGGATGGAGCACGTTTGGGAGTGCGCAGCATGGCGGATGGAGCACGATGGGGGGTGCGCAGCATGGCGGATGGCGCACGATGGGAGGTGCACACCTCCCCCAACACACACAACACACCACACACACTGGGAACCACAAACACCGCCCTACACAGACACCCACACACACAGACAACGCTGCACACACACAACACCCAACACACAAACACCGCGCCATACATAAATATACGCACATATCATGCAACACACACATTGCACAAAACACACCACACCCACACAAACCGCGCAACACACACACACACAACGCTACAGACACACAGCGCTCCACAGACAACGCAACACACACACAACACCGCTCTCACCCCCCGCCACACCCAGACAACACCCAGAACATGTACAGCTCCTACACAAACACTTGGTAACTACACACAACAACATCTATATATATATATATATATATATATATATATATAACAAAAATCATACATTAACTACACAATACGTAAATTCTAGAATACCCGATGCGTAGAATCGGGCCACCTTCTAGTATATGTATATATATATATGTGTGTGTGTGTGTGTATATTATTACAGTACAGACCAAACGTTTGGACACACCTCATTCAAAGAGTTTTCTTTTTTTTTTTTTCCATGACTGAAAACTGTAGATTCACATTGAGGGCATCAAAACTATGAATTATCACATGTGGAATGAAATACTTAACAAAAAAGTGTGGCATTCTCCTGATGAGCTTCTAGAGGTAGTCACCGGAAATGGTTTTCCAACAGTCTTGAAGGAGTTCCCAGAGATGCTTAGCACTTGTTGTCCCTTTTGCCTTCACTCTGCGGTCCAGCTCACCCCAAACCATCTCGATTGGGTTCAGATCTGGTGACTGTGGAGGCCAGGTCATCTGGCGTAGCATCCCATCACTCCTTCTTAGTCAAAGAGCCCTTACACAGCCTGGAGATGTGTTTGGGGTCATTGTCCTGTTGAAAAAAAATAAATGATGGTCCAACTAAATGCAAACCGGATGGAATAGCATGCCGCTGCAAGATGCTGTGGTAGCCATGCTGGTTCAGTATGCCTTCAATTTTGTATAAATCCCGTAACAGTGTCACCAGCAAAGCACCCCCACACAATCACACTCACTCCATGCTTCACGGAGGGAACCAGGCATGTAAAGTCTATCCGTTCACCTTTTCTGCGTCACACAAAGACACGGTGGTTGGATCCAAAGATCTCAGATTTGGACTCATCAGACCAAAGCACAGATTTCCACTGGTCTAATGTCCATTCCTTGTGTTCTTCAGCTCAAACAAGTCTCTTCTGCTTGTTGCCTGTCCTTAGCAGTGGTTTCCTAGCAGCTATTTTACCATGAAGGCCTGCTGCACAAAGTCTCCTCTTAACAGTTGTTCTAGAGATGTCTGCTGCTAGAACTGGGTGTAGCATTGACCTGGTCTTTAATCTGAGCTGCTGTTGACCTGCCATTTCTGAGGCTGGTGACTTGGATAAACTTATCCTCCGCAGCAGAGGTGACTTTTGGTCTTCCTTTCCTGGGGCGGTCCTCATGTGAGCCAGTCTCTTTGTAGCGTTTGATGGTTTTTCCCACTGCACTTGGGGACACTTTCAAATTTTCCCAATTTTTGCGGACTGACAGACCTTCATTTCTTAAAGTAATGATGGCCACTCGTTTTTCTTTACTTAGCTGCTTTTTTCTTGCCATAATACAAATTCTAAGGCTATGTGCCCAGGGTGCTTTTTTTTTCAGCACAAAAAAGCAGCTTTTTTCTGTGCTTCTTTTCATGCTTTCATGCTTTTTTTCTTGCTTTTCATGCTTTTTTTTTCTTGCTTTTTTTTCATGCTTTTTTTCATGCTTTTTTTTCATGCTGCTTTTCATGCTTTTTTTGTTACTATTGAATGCTTGTTTCAGCTCATTAAAGTTGGATATGAAAAAAAGGTGTTCTGATATAATTTCCTTCTTCAACTCATTTTCTTCAATCTCCATTTTGGAATAAAAGTGACAGGAAAATGATGATCCATTAGATAGTTTACCGGCGCCGGTATTCACCAGCTCATGCAGGTGAATAGTGGCGGTGGGAAATCAGGTACTCAGATCACTGTTGCTATAGTAACTCGCTCATTAGGTTGCTATGGCAGCGGTGGCAGTGGTGATGTCACCGCTTACCAACCCGCAGTCTCTGCTCACTCATTGAGTGATTAGAGAGCACGAGGAGCAGAAGCGTTCTTCCTCCCCCGTGCTTTCTGATGTAGCAGAGCTAGATCGGTGACAGAAGACCAGGATCGAGGAGGGGTGAGAGGGAGTAATAAAGATGGAGTCCCTAAGTGTGTCTGTGTATTTACAGTTAGGTCCAGAAATATTTGGACAGTGACACAATTTTCGCGAGTTGGGCTCTGCATGCCACCACATTGGATTTGAAATTAAACCTCTACAACAGAATTCAAGTGCAGATTGTAACGTTTAATTTGAAGGTTTGAACAAAAATATCTGATAGAAATTGTAGGAATTGTACACATTTCTTTACAAACACTCCACATTTTAGGAGGTCAAAAGTAATTGGACAAATAAACCAAACCCAAACAAAATATTTTTATTTTCAATATTTTGTTGCGAATCCTTTGGAGGCAATCACTGCCTTAAGTCTGGAACCCATGGACATCACCAAACGCTGGGTTTCCTCCTTCTTAATGCTTTGCCAAGCCTTTACAGCCGCAGCCTTCAGGTCTTGCTTGTTTGTGGGTCTTTCCGTCTTAAGTCTGGATTTGAGCAAGTGAAATGCATGCTCAATTGGGTTAAGATCTGGTGATTGACTTGGCCATTGCAGAATGTTCCACTTTTTTGCACTCATGAACTCCTGGGTAGCTTTGGCTGTATGCTTGGGGTCATTGTCCATCTGTACTATGAAGCGCCGTCCGATCAACTTTGCGGCATTTGGCTGAATCTGGGCTGAAAGTATATCCCGGTACACTTCAGAATTCATCCGGCTACTCTTGTCTGCTGTTATGTCATCAATAAACACAAGTGACCCAGTGCCATTGAAAGCCATGCATGCCCATGCCATTACGTTGCCTCCACCATGTTTTACAGAGGATGTGGTGTGCCTTGGATCATGTGCCGTTCCCTTTCTTCTCCAAACTTTTTTCTTCCCATCATTCTGGTACAGGTTGATCTTGGTCTCATCTGTCCATAGAATACTTTTCCAGAACTGAGCTGGCTTCATGAGGTGTTTTTCAGCAAATTTAACTCTGGCCTGTCTATTTTTGGAATTGATGAATGGTTTGCATCTAGATGTGAACCCTTTGTATTTACTTTCATGGAGTCTTCTCTTTACTGTTGACTTAGAGACAGATACACCTACTTCACTGAGTGTGCTCTGGACTTCAGTTGATGTTGTGAACGGGTTCTTCTTCACCAAAGAAAGTATGCGGCGATCATCCACCACTGTTGTCATCCGTGGACGCCCAGGCCTTTTTGAGTTCCCAAGCTCACCAGTCAATTCCTTTTTTCTCAGAATGTACCCGACTGTTGATTTTGCTACTCCAAGCATCTCTGCTATCTCTCTGATGGATTTTTTCTTTTTTTTCAGCCTCAGGATGTTCTGCTTCACCTCAATTGAGAGTTCCTTAGACCGCATGTTGTCTGGTCACAGCAACAACTTCCAAATGCAAAACCACACACCTGTAATCAACCCCAGACCTTTTAACTACTTCATTGATTACAGGTTAACGAGGGAGACGCCTTCAGAGTTAATTGCAGCCCTTAGAGCCCCTTGTCCAATTACTTTTGGTCCCTTGAAAAAGAGGAGGCTATGCATTACAGAGCTATGATTCCTAAACCCTTTCTCCGATTTGGATGTGAAAACTCTCATATTGCAGCTGGGAGTGTGCACTTTCAGCCCATATTATATATATATAATTGTATTTCTGAACATGATTTTGTAAACAGCTAAAATAACAACTTGTGTCACTGTCCAAATATTTCTGGACCTAACTGTATTTCTAATAAAGCATTTTTTCCTGTGTGGTGTCTTTTTTAAACCCTTTATTGGAGATTCTTAATGGCCGGGTCAAACTTGCCCTGACATTAAGAATATCGGACTTAATACCAGCTGGTAAAACAAAGCTGGTATTAACCCCTTATTACCCAGCGTGCCACCCGACACCAGGTCCGCTGGGAGAGTTGGATACAGTGCCAAAAGATGGCACTTCTATGAAAGCACCATTTTCTGGGGCAGCTGCAGACTGCAATACGCACCAGGGGGCCCAGAAAGCTTGGGCCACTCTGCGCTGAAGATTCCAGTCCCTAGCTGTCTGGTTGTACCTGGCTGGACATAAAAATTGGCAAAGCCCACGTCATTTTTTTTTTAGATCTTTGGCAAAAAAACTCAAGGAAAAAGGGCTTCCCTGAATTTTCCAATGCCAGTGAAGGTAACACCAAGCAGTAAGGGTTAGCAGGTAGTAGCTGTTTGGGTTACCCTTAGCTAGCAACAGAAAATGCAGCGGGAGCCTACACATTTTTTTTCTTTACCGCTAACCCTTTTGGGTTATCTGTTTTTTTTTTTTTTTTTTTAAATACATTTAAAAAAAAATAAAACCAAAAAATCGACATGGGTTTTGCCATATTTTTGTATGCCAGCCAGGTACAGCAGGCAGGTACGGGCTGCTCCCAACCCCCAGCTGTCTATTTGTACCCAGCTGGGAACCAAAAATATAGGGAAGCCCTTTTAATTTCATGAATTTCATAAAATTAAAAAAAAAAACCACGTGGGCTTCACCCAATTTGTGTCCAGCCAGGTACAACTAGGCAGCTGGGGACTGGAATCCGCAGCATAGGGTGGCCCAAACTTTCTGCCCCCCCCCCCGCTGCGAATTGCAGTCCGCAGCCACCCCAGAAAATGGCGCGTTCATCGGAAGCGCCATATCCTGGCGCTGTATCCAACTCTTCAGTGGCTCGCTGGGTAATAATGGGATTAGGACCAGCTTTGTATTATCAGCTGGCCCTAAGCCTGAAATTCATGGTGTCACGCCAATATTAGACATGGCCACCATGAATTTCTACTAAAGATAAAAAACACAACACACAGAAAAATATTTTTTATTAGAAATAAAACACAACACAATTAGTGACTCCATCTTTATTGAACTAAAGATGGAGTCACTAATTGTCCCCTCCGCCGTAGTCCTGGGTTGAGGGTCCCGCAATGTCCAATCCGGATCCAATATCATCTGAAGAGAAGGCAAACTGATCAGATGATGACACATCATCTGATCGGTTTGCCTTCTGATCAGTTGATATTGGATTCAGGTCTTTGAACCTGACACAGGTTCAAGGGCCTGAATCAAATTACACATCAGCGGATTATTTAAAAGTCCCATGGGCTCCAGGACCCGCTGGTAAGCAGCTGATGCTATCACCTGAGAGCATCATCCGATCGTTTAAGTTCAGCGAAGATCAGCTGATTAATCATCTGCTTGTTAAAAAGCCGGCAGGCTTTTCACCGCTGGACGTAAACAATCAGCTGCAAGAAAAAAAGCAACTGAAAAAGAAGCAACGTGGGCACAGCAAGTCCCGATTCTCATAGACTTTGCTGGGATGCTTTTTCCTTGCTTTTGATTAAAAAAAGCAATGAAAAACGCTAGAAAAAAAACGCTAGAAAAACACCCTGTGGGCTTAAGGCCTAACAGTCTATTCAGTAGGACTATCAGCTGTGTATCCACCAAACTTCTGCACAGCACAACTGATGGTCCAACCCCATTTATAAGGCAAGAAATCCCACATATTAAAGGGAACCAATCATCAGGATTTTCGTGTATAAGCTGCAGCCAGTGCAGTACTGGCACTATCATGCACAGTGTGTACATACCATCAGGGTGCAGCTCGGGTGTTTAGGCAGTGAAATACAACTTTTATAAAGTTTGAAATTTCGTGCACTTTTTGATTGACGTGTGCACCTCTGCAGATAATGTCCGGGCGGGTTATGCAGGAGTTCCCCGCCCCCCCACCAGCCTGTTCCTCCCTCTCTCCTGATGTCCGGGCGGGTTATGCAGGAGTTCCCTGCCCCCCCGCGCCGCCTGTTCCTCCCTCCCTCCCTCCCTCTGGCTGTATGTAAATATCTAATCTTCAGAAACATGGCGCCGGAGTGGGCCTCTGCGCATAGCGCTTATCTCCGGCGCCATGTTTCTGAAGCCCCCGCATTACACAACTTGGTATCTAAGAGGGCGGCGCCACAGCGATGTCACATCGGCTGGTGTGTTGGCCCGGTGTCCTGGGGCGGCACGATACAGGAGCAGCAGGTAATCGCGTCCTCCGATCAGCTGTTCTGCAGTCCCGTTGTGATCGCGCTCGCTCCTGCGGTCACAACGGTATCTGAAGGAGCGAGGGCGCATGCGCCGCCCTCTAACACCAAGCTGTGTGATGCGGGCTTCAGAAACATGGCGCCGGAGATAAGCGCTGTGCGCAGAGGCCCACTCCGGCGCCATGTTTCTGAAGATTAGATATTTACATACAGCCGGAGGGAGGGAGGAACAGGCGGCGCGGGGGGGGGCGGGGAACACGTGCATAACCCGCCCGGACATCAGGAGAGAGGGAGGAACAGGCTGGTGGGGGGGCGGGGAACTCCTGCATAACCCGCCCGGACATTAACAGAGAGGTGCACACGTCAATCAAAAAGTGCACGAAATTTCAAACTTTATAAAGATGAATTTCACTGCCTAAACACCCGAGCTGCCCCCTGATGGTATGTACACACTGTGCATGATAGTGCCAGTACTGCACTGGCTGCAGCTTATACACGAAAAGCCTGATGTTTGGTTCCCTTGAAACCTGACAGGGCACACCTGTGAAGTGAAAACCATTTCCGGTGACTACCTCTTGAAGCTCATCAAGAGAATGCCAAGAGTGTGCAAAGTAGTAATCAAAGCAAAAGGTGGCTACTTTGAAGAACCTAGAATATAAGACATTTTCAGTTTCACACTTTAAGTATTTCATTCCACATATGTTACTTCATAGTTTTGATGCCTTCAATGTGATTCTACAATTTTCAGAGTCATGAAAATAAAGAAACTCGTTGAATGAGGTGTGTGTGTGTGTGTGTGTGTGTGTGTGTGTGTGTGTGTGTGTGTGTGTGTGTGTGTGTGTGTGTGTGTGTGTGTGTGTGTGTATTGTTGGTTATCATCAGAGCATTCTGTTGTGGAATTAACACTTTAAGGACAAAGGGTGCTTGTGTAAACTAAACTTAAAAGCCCCAGATGATTGCCTGTAACAGGCAAAGAAGTGGGGAGGGTTTGAGAAACCCTTGCACATAGTCCACAGAAATCTGCACTTTGTGAACTTGGTATTCTTCAGCCACCTGATTGGAAGATTCTGCAATGGTGACCGCACCAGAAACCATATCGCATACAGCTATTGTAATTCTACGCCACTCTAATCACCATCAAAGGGGGCATGCTGCAGTGGTTTTCGGTCAAATTGGATTACTGCATAGATGTGTTGTGTGACAAAAGGAGGACACAATATTTGTAAACGTTACATGCTGAACTTGGAGAGTGTTTCTCATGTGCCATTCACTAGTATTGTGTGCGTTTTGTGTATATATGTATTTTATTATACACAACTGATTACATGAGCCAGAACGCCTTTTACTGTTATTAGCACTGTGCAGGCACTTATTCACGCTATGGTCGTTAATAGACAAGTTCTAGAATAAAAATGAGTAATAAAATAGTAATCTTGTATGTAGTTTTAAAAAAAAAAAAAAAAAAAAAAAAAGAGGTACTTATCTGACACTGTTGATGAAAAGGGCGCAAACGCCATCCGATTGTAACAAGGTGTGCCTCACTCTAGTATCTCTGATCACTGTGCCAGCAGGCCTCAAAATAGAATAAACTCCTCCTTTTATTATTGCTTGAAAAACAAACTTGTCTTTTCAGAGTTTTTATTGCTACGTATCTACCGTATTTTTCGGACTATAAGACACAATTTTTTTTCCTCCCAAATGTTGGGGGAAAGTGGGGGGTGCGTCTTATAGTCTGTGGCTGCGGTGAATGAGGGTGCTGCAGTGGAGCGGGTCATCTGTGGCATGACCAGGCTGTAGCAGCCTTCCATGACCACGTAGGCCCGCTCATTTCATATGCACCCCCATCCTCCCGCCCATCATCTCTCAGTGCTGAAGCCAGCGCTGACAGGTGGGCGTAATGATTGGGGGGGTGCACGCATAATTAACAGCCAGCCCGCATGATCACCCCTGGCAACTACAGCCCGGAGTGATCATGTGCGGCTGTATTCACTGCCCCCCCGCGCATCATAATCAGCGCAGGGGGGCAGTGAATAAGTATACTCACCTGACACCGTTGTCTGCAGCATCGCAATCTCCTGCTGTCTGCCGGCCAGCTGATCTGTGTAGAGAGCGGTGAGCACAGCAATGACGTCATCGCTGTGCGCAGCGCTAGTCTCCACACAGGTCAGCTGACAGGCAGAAAGGAGGATGAGCGATGCTGCAGATAACGGTGACGGCTCCACACTCCAGCGGCGCTGCTGCCAGCACTGACAGGAGGAACAACGATGGTGCAGGGAGTGAAGAAAGGGGAGTATAAACGTTTTTTTTTTTTTGTATGCCACAGGATACAGGCCATATAGCGGGATGGATGGGGATTCGAATGGCAGGGAATTCGTTCTTACATGCAACCAGCTGTCACCCGCGCCATGTAATAGTTAATATCCCCATGGGGGAGTTTATAAGGGTGAAGAGAACATGTACTGCACCCCATATATATGAGAAACAATGTGAGATTGATTATTGGTGAGCGCTTTAAGAAGAGGGGCTATTCTAATAAAAATATAGAGCGCTAAACAAAAAAACGGGTGAGAAAACTAGAGAGGATTATTTAAAAATAAGCAGAAATAATACCAAAAAAACCCTTGCTCTTACTGAAGGTCATATGCCTATTGTTTTTTCAACAAGCTACAGTACCGATTTTTATTGGATTGTTAATATCATTAAAAAATGTTTGCCGATTTTTATATGTAAATGACACGTTAAAAAACATATTAAAAAAAGGAGTCAAATTCGTGTCTAGGAGGAATAAAACTATCGCTAATAGAGTGTCCCCCAGTGATCACTCCAAAAAGAACAAAAATAAAAACACTCTGGGCAACGAAATAACTGCAAGGAATTGGCTACCCACTTGTGGGTCTTTTAGATGCGGCCAAAAAAAACTGTGGGCTGTGCAGATTCATGTGGAATACGGACAAAACGGTTTCCTCTATTACAAAAAAGGAATTTAAAATTCAGTCTCTGATGAACTGCGGTTCTGCTGGTGTGATCTATGTCATAACGTGTACAGATTGCAATATCCAGAAAGTGAGGAATACTTCACAAACTTTAAGACGCCACATATCGGAGCACGTTTATGACGTAGGTCACACCACCACACGCAGTTTATCAGCCGCCTCCCGTCATTTTTTGCATATACATAGAGGTGATTTGAGTCACTTTAGAGCAGGGGTGGGGAACCTCCGGCCCGCGGGCCGTATGCGGCCCGCCATGACCTTTTCTGCGGCCCCCGGGCA
Organism: Anomaloglossus baeobatrachus; assembly: GCF_048569485.1. Lineage (NCBI taxonomy): Eukaryota > Metazoa > Chordata > Amphibia > Anura > Aromobatidae > Anomaloglossus > Anomaloglossus baeobatrachus. The sequence continues at coordinate 412,272,182 of NC_134355.1, read as the reverse complement.
CATTCCACAGTCCACAGAGCTCGGGAGGCAGCAGCGTCTTGCTTGCTGCTGGCCCTTTAAACCCTGTATGGCTTACGTCCTCATGCTAGCGTGAGGACGTACTTTGTGGGTGGAGTAAGCGCTCAACTCGCTCTTTTTCCACAGAAGAGACGCTACTACCTCAGCGTCCGACAGGTGTGTTTGTGCTCCCATGCCTGTGTGTGCCCCTGCACATCCCCACTGCAGCCTGTGCTCCGTGCAGCGTCCCATCCACCTTGCGCATCCCCACTGCAGCGTCCCGTCCTCCTTGTGCATTCCCACTGCAGCCTGTGCTCCGTGCAGCGTCCCATCCTCCTCACTCTCCCCCACGGCAGCCTGTGCTCCTCACTCTCCCCCACGGCAGCCTGTCCCCCTGTGGCCTCCCCACGGCAGCCTGTGCCCCTGTCGCCTCCACACTGCTGCCTATGCCCCTGCGGCCTCCACACTGCTGCCTGTGCCCCCCTGGTATGTCAGAACCCCTAGCAATGTCCTTATATTTCTCCCAGCCCTCCCAAGTGATATATAATCCTCCCCAGTGATATATAATCCTCCCCAGTGATATATAATCCTCCCCAGTGATATATAATCCTCCCCAGTGATGTCTAGTCCTCGCAGCCCTCCCCAGTGATGTCTAGTCTTCCCAGCCCTCCCCAGTGATGTCTAGTCCTCCCAGCCCTCCCCAGTGATGTCTAGTCCTCCCAGCCCTCCCCAGTGATGTCTAGTCCTCCCAGCCCTCTCCAGTGATGTCTAGTCCTCCCAGCCCTCCCCAGTGATGTCTAGTCCTCCCAGCCCTCCCCAGTGATGTCTAGTCCTCCCAGCCCTCCCCAGTGATGTCTAGTCCTCCCAGCCCTCCCCAGTGATGTCTAGTCCTCCCAGCCCTCCCCAGTGATGTCTAGTCCTCCCAGCCCTCCCCAGTGATGTCTAGTCCTCCCAGCCCTCCCCAGTGATGTCTAGTCCTCCCAGCCCTCCCCAGTGATGTCTAGTCCTCCCAGCCCTCCCCAGTGATGTCTAGTCCTCCCAGCCCTCCCCAGTGATGTCTAGTCCTCCCAGCCCTCCCCAGTGATGTCTAGTCCTCCCAGCCCTCCCCAGTGATGTCTAGTCCTCCCAGCCCTCCCCAGTGATGTCTAGTCCTCCCAGCCCTCCCCAGTGATGTCTAGTCCTCCCAGCCCTCCCCAGTGATGTCTAGTCCTCCCAGCCCTCCCCAGTGATGTCTAGTCCTCCCAGCCCTCCCCAGTGATGTCTAGTCCTCCCAGCCCTCCCCAGTGATGTCTAGTCCTCCCAGCCCTCCCCAGTGATGTCTAGTCCTCCCAGCCCTCCCCAGTGATGTCTAGTCCTCCCAGCCCTCCCCAGTGATGTCTAGTCCTCCCAGCCCTCCCCAGTGATGTCTAGTCCTCCCAGCCCTCCCCAGTGATGTCTAGTCCTCCCAGCCCTCCCCAGTGATGTCTAGTCCTCCCAGCCCTCCCCAGTGATGTCTAGTCCTCCCAGCCCTCCCCAGTGATGTCTAGTCCTCCCAGCCCTCCCCAGTGATGTCTAGTCCTCCCAGCCCTCCCCAGTGATGTCTAGTCCTCCCAGCCCTCCCCAGTGATGTCTAGTCCTCCCAGCCCTCCCCAGTGATGTCTAGTCCTCCCAGCCCTCCCCAGTGATGTCTAGTCCTCCCAGCCCTCCCCAGTGATGTCTAGTCCTCCCAGCCCTCCCCAGTGATGTCTAGTCCTCCCAGCCCTCCCCAGTGATGTCTAGTCCTCCCAGCCCTCCCCAGTGATGTCTAGTCCTCCCAGCCCTCCCCAGTGATGTCTAGTCCTCCCAGCCCTCCCCAGTGATGTCTAGTCCTCCCAGCCCTCCCCAGTGATGTCTAGTCCTCCCAGCCCTCCCCAGTGATGTCTAGTCCTCCCAGCCCTCCCCAGTGATGTCTAGTCCTCCCAGCCCTCCCCAGTGATGTCTAGTCCTCCCAGCCCTCCCCAGTGATGTCTAGTCCTCCCAGCCCTCCCCAGTGATGTCTAGTCCTCCCAGCCCTCCCCAGTGATGTCTAGTCCTCCCAGCCCTCCCCAGTGATGTCTAGTCCTCCCAGCCCTCCCCAGTGATGTCTAGTCCTCCCAGCCCTCCCCAGTGATGTCTAGTCCTCCCAGCCCTCCCCAGTGATGTCTAGTCCTCCCAGCCCTCCCCAGTGATGTCTAGTCCTCCCAGCCCTCCCCAGTGATGTCTAGTCCTCCCAGCCCTCCCCAGTGATGTCTAGTCCTCCCAGCCCTCCCCAGTGATGTCTAGTCCTCCCAGCCCTCCCCAGTGATGTCTAGTCCTCCCAGCCCTCCCCAGTGATGTCTAGTCCTCCCAGCCCTCCCCAGTGATGTCTAGTCCTCCCAGCCCTCCCCAGTGATGTCTAGTCCTCCCAGCCCTCCCCAGTGATGTCTAGTCCTCCCAGCCCTCCCCAGTGATGTCTAGTCCTCCCAGCCCTCCCCAGTGATGTCTAGTCCTCCCAGCCCTCCCCAGTGATGTCTAGTCCTCCCAGCCCTCCCCAGTGATGTCTAGTCCTCCCAGCCCTCCCCAGTGATGTCTAGTCCTCCCAGCCCTCCCCAGTGATGTCTAGTCCTCCCAGCCCTCCCCAGTGATGTCTAGTCCTCCCAGCCCTCCCCAGTGATGTCTAGTCCTCCCAGCCCTCCCCAGTGATGTCTAGTCCTCCCAGCCCTCCCCAGTGATGTCTAGTCCTCCCAGCCCTCCCCAGTGATGTCTAGTCCTCCCAGCCCTCCCCAGTGATGTCTAGTCCTCCCAGCCCTCCCCAGTGATGTCTAGTCCTCCCAGCCCTCCCCAGTGATGTCTAGTCCTCCCAGCCCTCCCCAGTGATGTCTAGTCCTCCCAGCCCTCCCCAGTGATGTCTAGTCCTCCCAGCCCTCCCCAGTGATGTCTAGTCCTCCCAGCCCTCCCCAGTGATGTCTAGTCCTCCCAGCCCTCCCCAGTGATGTCTAGTCCTCCCAGCCCTCCCCAGTGATGTCTAGTCCTCCCAGCCCTCCCCAGTGATGTCTAGTCCTCCCAGCCCTGTATATTCCTTCCAGCCCTCCCAGCAATGTATATTCCTTCCAGCCCTCCCAGCAATGTATATTCCTTCCAGCCCTCCCAGCAATGTATATTCCTTCCAGCCCTCCCAGCAATGTATATTCCTTCCAGCCCTCCCAGCAATGTATATTCCTTCCAGCCCTCCCAGCAATGTATATTCCTTCCAGCCCTCCCCAGTGATGTATTTACAGCAGTCCCAGCTGACACAAACATGGAAAAACAGTTGTGAGAAGCAATAAGATCAATATTGAATAATATAGCCGCACCAAAAACAAGAAGCTTCAGCCGCCACGATGAGTTAATTGTTTGACTAAGTATAGCAGGGTAATTTTAAGTTGATAGTTTTGTGCGGCCCCCGAAGGTTGGTAGAAAATTCCAAATGGCCCTCGGCATTAAAAAGGTTCCCCACCCCTGCTTTAGAGTTAATGCAATAGAGAGAGTGCAGACAGTGAGAGGAGGTGGAGATTTAAATGATTTATTATTGCGCCGTGAGGCAAAATGGATGTTAATGTTACAAAGTAGAATTCCAACAGGCATGAATGTTAGAAACGAAATTTTGAGTGTCTTGTAAGGGTTACTACGATTCATTACTCAGCATATCAGGTGGCCTTGTTCAGCTTTGATTGTTCCATGACTTCCTGTGGTTCCTTTTATAAGTATGTGTTCAGATGTATTATGTGTTGTCTCAGATTAAGGACTAGTTTTTTGTCCGAAACGCGTCCACCTTACACGCCTTGTGATGCGTTCTTCATCATGATGGAGAATTTTATGCTTTTATGAAGTTTGGAATAAAGGAAAATTGATTTTTAACCAATCTACTGATCTGGATGCTGGATAATTTTCTACACTACGTCCTGCTGCAGAGGGATCCTGCTTTTTTTTCCGTGCACTGATCAAACATTTAGCCGTCTCCATTGGGTGAGCTGGACTTTTTCTATATACAGGATGGATGGGGGTATATAGCAGGATAAGGGCATATACCAGGATGGCGCTATGTAGCAGGATGGAATATATACCATGATGGTGGTATATAGCAGGATGGGAATATATACCAGGATGGGGGACATATATACAAGGATGGGGATCATTGCCAGGATGGGGTACCTTAGTAGAGAATTTGGGGACATTACCCCCATAACAGTGTCAGCAGCAGAACCTCAACCCATAAGTGTCATGACCACATTTTTTGCTTAAAATTTTATTTTCCTCCTCTAAAACCAGGGTGCGTCTTATGGTCCGGTGCGGCTTAGTCTGAAAAATACGGTATATATTAACTGCTGGATATGAAATGGTGATTATATAAATGCTTTCCCAAAGTTGTTATATTTATGTCTTTTTGATATTTTCTTATTCCAGCGTAAACCTTTTTTTTTTTTTCTTTTTTCTCTTCACAAACACAATCTTTTGCATGACTGAATGGACAAATTTAGCCATCTAATAGTGTTTCTATAACTAATTGTACAATGCATTGTATTTTTTTCTAGGGCTTCCTGTTCTTAAACATGTCCTGACGCCACGGGTCAAGGCAACTCACATAGCGATTGAGACTATGCAGGACTACTTGGATGCTGTTTATGATGTAACAGTTGCCTATGAGAAGACTACCACCGAAAGTGGGCAAAGGAAAGAAGCACCTTCCATGACCGGTAGGTTTACGTCTTGCTGCATTCAATTTCTGGACCTGGCTTTAATACTTTGCTTTGCAGTAACAATTTTTTTCCTTAAATGCAGTTATTTGGAGCTAAAAATATTTCTTGCAGCCGGTTGATTTTTTTTCAAATAAAAATTCTGCGGAGTTTGCCTTTTTTAATTTGAGTTCCAGTTGGCTGCACAATGAGTAAACTAAAGATCTGTCAGTCAGCTCATTATGACATGTTTGTAACCATCTTAAAGAGAACATGTCAGGTGCAATATGCACCCAGAACCACGAGCAGTTCTGGGTACATATTTCTAATCCCTGCCTAACCGTCCCTGCATTTGGTAGCATAGAGATCTTTAGAAAAAGTATTTCTAAAGATCTTTTTATTGCATGCTAATGAGCGAGGGGACTAGTCCCCTGGGCATTAGTTCCCCAGCCAGTTAGCTCAATTAGCATGTTAGCATGCCCCTGTGGGTGTGCTATCGTGCTAATACGCAGCATCACAGGATGATCTCGCTCACCTCTCCACCGCCATCACGTCAGATGGTGGATTTCAGCTCCGTACGCATGACCCCGGATTTTGGGTCATGCGCACTATGAAACAGGGTGTCCTGGCTTCTAACTGAAGTAGTGCGCATGACCCAAACTCCGGGGGTCATGGGCACTGAGCAGAAATCCAGCGTTGGACACGATGGCAGTGGAGAGGTGAGTGAGATCATCCTGTGACGCTGCGTATTCATTAGCATGATAGCACACCCACAGGGACGTACTAACATGGTAATGGGGGCGACTAGCTGGAGAACTAACGCCCAGGGGACTAGTCCCCTCACTCATTAGCAGATGATATAAGATCTTTAGAAATACTTTTTCTAAAGATCTCTTCATCTATGCTAGTGTATACAGTGACAGTTAGGCAGGGATTAGCAATATGCACCCAGAACTGCTCGTGGTTCTGGGTGCATATTGCACCTGACAGGTTCCCTTTTAAAGGAAGCCAACAGCAGGCTTTTCACATGTAAAGGCAGTGCCACACTGAGGCTAGGATGGTGAATCAAGTCATAATTTCAGTTAAGAGATTGGAGGAAAAAAATTGCAGAAAAAAAAAAACGTTTCAGCCCAAAATACATGCATATAAATGAAAAAAAAAATTTCCTTGAAAGGTTTTCATGTTCTGTAATTGGGTTGCTTAAACAAATTAACCTCTGTCCAAATACCATATTAAAGCAAATAAGCAGCATAGAGGGGATTTGTTGCTCTGGATGCCTCTGAGGCATGTCTGGTGAACTTGAGCAATCCTCGTATATTACATGTACTATTAGGGTACGTTCCCACAATCAGGAATAGCAGCATTTTGGGTGTGTATTTTCACTGCTTCCAAAATGCTGCATTGTTAAGTAGAAGCTCAGTGGATTGGATTTACAGAAATCTCATGCTAACTGTGCTCGTTTTGCTCGCAGCATAAGCTGACATACGGTGCACCTTCCTAAGCCGCAGCATGTCAATTTTTGCTTGCGGAGACGCAGGTGTTGTCGGTGGGGAGAACACAGCCAAAGTCCGCAGCACACAGACTCCTGATTGTGGGCTGCGCTCTTCTGCAGGAGAAGACATATTGTGCTCAAAAACACAGAATATCCAGATCGTGGCAACGTAGCCTAAGGGCGGCATCACACGCTACGATATATCGGGCGATATGTCGTCGGGGTCACGGATTCCGTGATGCACATCCGGCATCCTTAGAGATATCGTAGCGTGTGACGGCTACAAACGACTGTGAACGAGCAAAAATACTCACCTTATCGTTGCTCGTTGACACATCGTTCATTTTCATAAAGTCGTTCCTCCTTCTGCGTGCCGGTTGTTCGTCGTTCCCGAGGCAGCACACATCGCTCCGTGTGACACCCCGGGAACGATGAACTGCAGCTTACCTGCGTCCCGCCGGCAATGAGGAAGGAAGGAGGTGGGTGGGATGTTAGGTTCCGCTCATCTCTGCCCCTCCGCTTCTATTGGCTGGCCGCTGTGTGACGTCGCTGTGACGCCGAACGTCCCTCCCCCTTCAGGAAGAGTATGTTCGCCGCCCACAGCGAGGTCGTTTGGGAGGTAAGTACGTGTGATGAGGTAAACGACTTTGTGCACCACGGGCAACAAATTGCCCATGACAACTGGGGCGGGTACGATCGCACGATATATCGTCTCGTGTAACTGGGCCTGTAGATTCCCTTACAGCGGCCATGGCAGAGGGAAATGTTTGCTTGGTTTCCTATTGCAAAATTAGCTTTTTGTCAACTGCAAGCACCGGTCCCGGCAAGCACCCCAGGTCCTGCCTTTAGAGTACCCCCTGATAGAGATGAAACATTGTCTTGTACATAATTGTAGGGAACAATCTTTACAATCATCTTTTCTTAATCGTTCCTTATGGGAGACCCAGACCATGGGTGTATAGCTTCTGCCTCCGGAGGACACACAAAGTACTACACTAAAAGTGTAGCTCCTCCCTCCGAGCATATACACCCCCCGGATGACAAATCCAACCAGTTCAATGCTTTGTGTTCAGGAGGTCACACACACATGCATTTTCTGATTTTTGATTTTTTGATTTCAAAGATTTGGAAGAAAAGCGGGTCCAGTCTGGACTCCCGATATGTCCCTTCTCACCCCACTGTGTCGGCGGTGCTGTTAAGGTTGACTTTACAAGGCTGGAGCCTTACATGCCGCGCTCCTTCACCATCCCCTGGGGCTCTGGCTTGAAGTGGGAGCCATCACGGTTCTCTCTGCTTGCAGGAAACCGGTCTCCATCCGCAGCCCTGTCAGGATCCTGCCGGACGGAGCGTTTACCCCCCCCCCTAGGGACATGGCCCTGCGTCTCATAAGCTAAGTATTGAGACGTTATTCAGGGGTCCCTTGTATCTGCATGTCAGTCATGCAGAGCATTTATTGAGGGGGGAGTGTGTTTGTTACCTTTGCTGTGATTTCCGGCCGGTTCTCTGGGTTTTTCCTGAGAACCGCGCCGAGGGTGCCTGCTCGTCGGCCGCATGTAAAAATCGAGGCCCCGGCTTCAGTTGCGGCCTACTTTCGGTTTCAGTGCCTCTGCATGTCAGTCATGCAGAGGGACAGTGCGGCTCCGCCCAGCGGCTGTTCAGCACAGGGGAGGACACTCCTCACTGAGGAAAGATTCCCTCCCCTGTATACCTCATTTGCCCTCCGGAGCCCGCTCTCAGAGTAGGCCCCGCCCCCTCTCCTCGCTCCGGCGCCATTTTATCAGCGTTCTCAATGCTGCATTTCACCTTGTGACAAATGGGGGCCTGGGCTGGGGGATCTGGAGGGCACAGAGATGTCTCTATGTTAAACAGTCTGGCAAATCACAACCTCCGGTTGTGCTGTTGCTTATACAGAGAGTGGAAGGCAGATGCTTCTTCTCTGCTGGGGGGTCATTCTGGACAGAGCCCCCACTTCTGCAGCATGTCTCACATCAGAGCAAGGCTGTTCTTACTATGCACTGCATGTAGACTCGTACTGCCTGTACCGAGCACATAACCACATTGTGATGCATGCTCTAACATCAGCCTGGAAGCTCATCAGTGGTCCCTCCGGCTGTTCCGGCTCTGGTGGCTGAACCCCCGGTTTGAGTATAATCCCTCTCTCCAGGGGACAGCTGTCCCGGACTCTGCTGAGCATGCATCAGCTCCCTTCTCAGGGCGCTTCTGCTGCTACGGCTTGCTCAGCAAGGCTCACAGAGGATTCTTCATCTGGTCTCAGACCCCGTCCTCCTAAAACGGAGACGCAGGTTCCCCTTCCTTCCTCGTCCCGCAGCTCTGATTCACGAGCTGACTTGCAGGACGAGGAGGATGCCTTTACTAGGGGCTCGGACGCTACTTCATGTACCATTGATCTGTCCGAAGGTGACGCAGATGCTAATGATTTGATTGCGTCCATTATATTTGTACTGGACCTCAATCCGCCTGTATCAGGGGAGCATCCCCCTCTGGCAGAAAGGCATCAGTATACCTTAAGAGAACAAGGAGTGTGTTCCTTAACCACTCCAGTTTTTCAGCCACTGTGACCAGGCCCAGAGCCAGTCCTGACAGACGCTTCCCAAAGTGTGGTTCTCATGACTGTTTTCCCCTTCCACCAGAGGTGGTCAAGGAGTGGGCTCATTCACCAAGGGTGGACCCTCCGGTGTCTAGACTTTCAGCCCGGACAGTTGTATCAGAGGCTGACGGCACCTCTCTAAGGATTCCACTGTCCGCCAGGTTGACCTTCTGGCCAAACCTAAATATGAGGCGGCAGGGGCCTCGTTCTCCCCATTTTTTGCAGCAGTGCGGCCTCTCAAAGCCATCTCTGCTTCTCTGGAGGAGACGCATTCCCTCACCAGGGACTCTATGCCCGAAATGGTTGCCTTAACTTCCAGGCTTTAGTCTTTTCATCCTATGCCATGTCTGCCATGCTGGAGACTGTCACCGCACTGCGGTGGCCTCGGCTACTTCCCTCGCTATCCGCAGGCTCCTGTGGCTTCGAGAGTGGAAGGCAGATGCTTCTTACGAAGTTCCTTGCTGGGCTCCCTTTTGCTGGGACCAGTCTATTCGGGAACAGCTGGATGAAATTATTAAGGAAGCTTTTGGCAGGAAGAGTACTTCCATGCCACAAACCCCCAGGGCAGGAACCAGTCGAGGTTTCGTTCCTTTCGTCCCTCTAACTGGTCGTCCTCTAAGCCCTAGGCCTCGTCCACTAACTCAGCCAGGGTCCGTAAACCAACTGGCGCATGAAGCCGCGTCCTCAGAAGTCCGCAGGAGCTGCTGCCTCCAAGGCAGCCTCCTCTTGATTATCTGGCCGCGCCAGTAACGGCCTTGGTCGGTGGCAGGCTCTCCCAAATAGAGGCAGTAGCTCAGTGGTAAAGCTGCTGCCTTTGAAACAATGAACTCACAGCTCCACGAGTTCGAGTCCCGGCCGCCCCGAAATTACAGAGCCGATGATAATTTAAGCTTGGGCGACGTGTGGTTCCAACACGTCTTCGATCAGTGGGTGTGGGATACCATCCCCACGGCTACAGAATGGAATTCTATCCAGCCCGCTAAACAGATTTTTTTCTGTCACCTCCCCCCTGCTCCAAGGCCGCCGCCTTCTCACAGGCCGTGGCATTCTTGCAGGCCAATGGAGTAATTGTACCAGTTCCCGACTGGGAACGGTTCTGAGATTTCTACTCAAATCTCTTCCTAGTCCCCGAAAAGGACGGTGCCTTCCGACCTGGATCTCAAGCTTCTCAACAAGCATGGTCAGGTGCGGCTTTTTTGCATGGAGTCTCTGCGATCAGTCAATGACCCTAGGAGATTTCTTAGCATCCAGCGACATCAGAGATGTCTATCTGCATGTGCCAATCGCAGTTTCACACCAGCGTTGGCTACGTTTGGTAATCGGATAGGGACATTTCCAATTCGTGGCTCTCCCCTTCGGGTTAGCCACGGCCCCTTGTGTATTCACACGGCAGCAGTGGTTGCGGTTCTGCACCTCCAGGGGTTGGCAGTGATTCCTTTCCGGGACGACCTTCTAGTTAAGGCTTCATCCAGTGCAGACTGTCAGCGGAGTGTCGCGCTCACTCTCGCTACAAGTCCACTCTGACCCCGACCCAGGAACTTACGTACCTAGGGATGCAATTTGAGACTCTGCTGGCACTTGTGAAGCTGCCCTTAGTCAAACAGCAGTCCCTCCATCTGGCGGTTCGCTCTCTGCTGAGGCTCCCCCGTCATTCCATCAGGCACCTCATGCAGGTGCTGGGTCAGATGGTGGCGTCAATGGAAGCGGTTCCCTTTGCCAGTTCCATCTGCGTCCCCTGCAGCTGGACATTCTCCGCTGTTGGGACAAGCGGCCCTCTTCCTTGCACAAGCTGGTGGCTCTGTCGCCACAGACTAGGAGCTCTCTTTAGTGGTGGCTTAGGCCCTCTCTGTTCCGGGGACGCTCCTTTCTGGCCCCATCCCGGGTAATTCTCACCACGGATGCCAGTCTATCCGGCTGGGGAGCAGTGTTTCTCCACCACCGAGCACAGGGCACTTGGACTCCGTCCGAATCAGCCCTCTCGATCAATGTGCTGGAAATCAGAGCTGTGCTCCTCACTCTCGTAGCTTTTCACCACCGGTCGGTGGGCAAGCACATTCGAGTGCAGTCAGACAACGCGACAGCAGTTGCCTACATCAATCACCAGGGGGGGACTCGCAGCCGCCTAGCCCTGTTGGAAATTCAACGCATTCCGCAGTCCACATCCCAGGCGTAGAACACTGGGAGGCAGATTATCTCAGCCGTCAAACCGTGGACAGCGGCGAGTGGGCCCTGCGTCCGGCAGTGTTCCGGTCAATCTGCCGCAAGTGGGGCACTCCGGAAGTTATCTAATGGCATCCCGGCACAACAACAAGGTCCCGGTTTACGTGGCTCGCTCCCACGATCCTCAAGCCTTGGCGGCGGACGCGCTGGTTCAGGATTGGTCCCAGTTCCATCTGACCTACGTGTTTTTCCCCTCTTGCCCAGAGTCCTGCGCAAGATCAGAATGGCGGGCCGTCGGGTCATACTCATCGCCCCAGACTGGCCCAAAGCGAGCTTGGTTCCCAGACCTGCTCCGTCTGTCCGTAGAGGTGCCGTGGCATCTCCCGGACTGCCCAGACCTTCTCTCACAAGGTCCGTTTTTCCGCCAGAATTCTGTGGCTCTCAGATTGACGGCGTGGCTCTTGAGCCCTGGATCCTTACGGCTTCAGGCATTCCTTCCGAGGTCATCTCCACTATAACTCAGGCTCGGAAGTCTTCCTCGGCCAGGATTTACCACAGGACTTGGAGAATTTTCCTGTTCTGGTGTCGCTCTTCCGGCCATGCTCCTTGGCCTTTTTCCTTGCCGACCATCCTGTCCTTTCTACAGTCCGGTCTGCAGCTAGGACTCTCCCTCAATTCCCTCAAGGGACAGGTCTCTGCTCTGTCAGTGTTGTTCCAGCGGCGTATCGCCCGACTGGCCCAGGTGCGCACCTTCATGCAGGGCGCATCTTACATCATTCCGCCTTACCGGCGGCCTCTGGATCCCTGGGATCTTAATCTGGTCCTCACGGTCTTACTGAAACCCCCTTTGAGCCTCTTAGGGAGGTTTCGTTGTTTCGTCTTTCACAGAAAGTGGCCTTTCTGGTGGGCTTAACTTCTCTCAAGAGAGTCTCTGATTTGACTGTGCTCTCTTCGGAGTCACCCCTTTTTGTTTTTTTCACCAAGACAAGGTGGTTCTCCGTCCGACTCCAGGGTTTTCTCCCTAAGGTGGTGTCTCCTTTCCACCTTAACCAGGACATTTCATTGTCCTCCCTTTGTTCGGGCCCTGTGCATCGCTTTGAGAAAGCGTTGCATGCTTTAGATTTGGTGCGGACGCTCCGGATCTATGTGTCACGCACCGCCGTTCTTAGGCGGTGCACCTCTCTTTTTGTGCTGACCACAGATCAGCGCAAGGGTCTCTCGGCTTCTAAACCGACCCTAGCTCGTTGGATTAGGTCGGCCGTATCAGATGCCTACCAATGTTCTCAGGTGCCTCCCCCGCTGGGGTTCAAGGCGCACTCGACCAGAGCTGTCGGTGCCTCTTGGGCTTTCAGGCACCAGGCTACGGCTCAGCAGGTCTGTCAGGCTGCCACTTGGTCTAGTCTGCACACCTTTTCGAAGCACTACCAAGTGCATGCTCATGCTTCGGCAGATGCGAGCTTGGGCAGATGCATCCTTCAGGCGGCTGTCGCCCATTTGTGAAGTTAGGTTTTGCCTACTTCTCAGTTTCTGTTTATTTCCCACCCATGGACTGCTTTGGAACGTCCCATGGTCTGGGTCTCCCATAAGGAACGATGAAGAAAAAGAGAATTTTGTTTACTTACCGTAAATTCTTTTTCTTATAGTTCCGACATGGGAGACCCAGCACCCTCCCTGTTGCCTGTTGGCAGTTGTTGTAGACAGAGGTTCCGGTTACCGGATTTTTTTTACTCTTCCTCTACTTATGGGTGGATGTCCTCCTTCAGCTTTTGCACTAAACTGGTTGGATTTGTCATCCGGGGGGTGTATATGCTCGGAGTGAGGAGCTACACTTTTAGTGTAGTACTTTGTGTGTCCTCTGGAGGCAGAAGCTATACACCCATGGTCTGGGTCTCCCATGTCGGAACTATAAGAAAAAGAATTTACGGTAAGTAAACAAAATTCTCTTTTTTTTTAGTCAATTAATTAAAAATAACCCTTTAAACATACTCGTGTCCATTAGTCTATTAATCATCTTTTAATAAACTGGATTAGGCAAGTAGACATTGAGCCGTACCACGGGGATTTATGATGGTGGATTTTAATTCCTACTTTCCATTCTCCAGCATGATCATAAGCTTCTCACAGAAAAGTTCTGCTTTGTGTAATCAGTTGTAAATCCGTAAGTGAAGCCTCTTCTTCTAAATAAGATGCATCACTTTGTGCTTCACCGCCAAATGTCTTCCAGGACGAGCAGTTCACTGTGTGACGGTAATATCCCCTTGAGTTATTATCTCTATTAAAGTGCCGTATAAATATATAGCATCTTCCAGCCATACTCAGGATGTTCCTCTGTCCAGAATGTGCTCCTTTGCCAGTTCTTCCATTTGTTTTGGATTCTGGGTTAGGTTTATGGATGTGATGACATATATTTCATGCTATCACAAACCTTGTACCTAAGAAAAGATTAGTTCTTGAAATCTTTTTTTTTTTTTTTTTTTTTTTGTGCCTGGCAAGAGATAAGCATACACAAATGTCTGAAATCACATTTTATTATCCAGAATGCTGCACATTTTTCTCATATCACATTTTGCTTTATATATAATTTACAATAATGCCATTCCTTAAATTGAGTAGTAAATGTATTTTCCCTGTTGAGTTTCTGAGATTTAATGTTGTGGCTTCTCCCGATCTGCGGTCATTAACATTTGTAGGTACATACTGTAAAGTAGCTGTGTCAGCACACACAGAATCTGCTGACAAAAGACAAATCTCCATCTGCTGTTCCTGAAAATACTTTTTTTTTTTTTTTTTCTTATATTGTAGACGCAAGGCTAGTGTACTCTGCAGCCCTTTGCTTCATTGTAATGATTTAATTTTAAAGAGGACCGTTTTACCAGGTTAAGCCCACACCATGGAATAGCGGCTGTAGAGCTGAATAAAATGTAGTTTATATATTTTTTTTAATTTCTAATTTCCATTGTGGAGATACCGAGGTGTACATTTTTGGTTAGAATGTGTCCTAGTTCATCTGGACAATACCAGAATTACCCCCCCCCCCATGACATTGATCAATTATAGGTAGACAGCAACATATTGTAAAAAACAAAACCTGCTCCACATGTTAAAACAGGCTTTTTCTTGTGTGAGACATGTAATGACAAACTGCCTGATATAGCACTGCTGAGTTGTGTATGATTATAAAGTCAACACAACAAACCTTCTTAAACATGTATACAGGGCCATTAACTGAATTGAAATTAAAAAACAACAGCAAACAAGTGTAAGGCCTAAAGATAGTGTTCTTTTTAGGCTTTAGGCTGTGTTCACACACTGCGTTTTTGACCTGCGTTTTTGGTGCGTTTTTGCTGCAGAAATTTCTTAACTGGACAACGAAATTTCTTGAGAAATTCTTGTAACCTTTCTGCAGACATTCCCCAGCCAAACCTATGGCAAAAAAAATTAGCTGTGCGCACACTGCGTTTTTTTCTTAAGAAAATTCTTTCAGTAGATTTTCTTAAGAAAAAGAATGAGCATGTCACTTCTTTTCTGCAGCTAACTGCGTTAGTTACCATAGATATGGTATAGGTAATAGGGAGCAACCAGCGGTAAAAACGCAGGTGCGTTTTTGGTGCGTTTTTTAACGCAGGTGTGCTAATCCTTCACTCAAGAAATTTCTTAAGAAAAATCCTTTCTAGTGTGCACATAGCCTTATACTAGTTTGCTTTCATTGTTTATATAAATATAAAGTGCTTGGAAAATGGCATAATGAGTTTGATTACATATACTATTTAGCTTTCATCACACAGCGGTTATTGTGGCAGTAGGAGCAGTACAACAGAGCTGACCACTGTCATATATTACAAACACCTCTATCTCAGCACTGTCATTTTTACTGTATCCCATCTCCACACACAGGGTGTTGTGGTATGAAAAGTGTATGTTCTTACTGCAGTACTGTGTGGGATTACTATGAGCAGAGCATAGGAGTGTAATTACAGACTGTCATTACATGTCTAACGCAGGTGAAAGAGTGCTGTAAGCTAATGCTGCTGTGGAGTGTGTTCTTCCTCCACCGCACTGTGTTATCATTTATTTACGTCATACAGGACCAGTGCATGCCCCACAAGGGAATTTCTGAAACCGTCCGGTTGGGTTTATGAATTATAATCCAAGTTTTACAAGCTTATATCTCTGCAGAGGAAAAATGTAAAAATGAACACTACATTTTTGTGAGCTCTGTGTATAGGGTACTGGAGCGGTAGCTGCAGGTGAGGGATTCCATCCTTAATACGCCCCGGACCTCAACAGGAAAACTGGGATTGTGGTCTCAGCTGAGTGCGTGGACTTGTGGTGCAAGTCATACAATTTAGCAGGCCGCTTGCAATCAATGCTTCTGATGAGCCGGGACCACTCCGCAGTGAACACAGTAACAGAGGCTAAGAGTTCTTAAACAACTGTCTTTTACTAAACAACTTGCCAGGTTCTTCCAATATAATTTTACACGAGAACGTGCACTAAACTTAAGCAAAGATTCTTTATATAACTTCAGATAAACAGCAGCAGAGTTTCTGATAGTCACATTTCCCACACAATGGTTTCCCTTCTCAATCCCTTTCAGAGGAGTAACTCCAAGGGCAGAACCTGCTATGGCAGGGATTGAACCGCACGCTCTGACACTTCACAACGAGGTCCTAACTTCTCTGGAGCTATGGCATAACCCCCTACCTCAATCTCTGCAGAAAATCTCTTTGCTTGCCGTCGCTAACGAAGGCTCCTTGTAAGGAGGCTATTCACTGTCCCTGTTCATTCTCTAGCTCTGTCTCTTGCATTGTTCAAGGCTATAGTCTCTAGATGGGTTCACATTATCTTAGTCAATGTTCTGCTTTTGGGGTTGCCACGAATCACCCACTAACTGCATATTTTTTGGTACTAGATGACTTGTGACTAGTGCGGCTGTGCAAGTCAAACCCTATCTGAGCTGTGAAACTGAAACTAGTCTCTTGCCCCAAGAACTAACTCCACCCATTGTGGGCTAGTCCCACACTTCTGCCCCTGTAGTTAACTTGTTTCTGGGCACTTGGTTCTACCAACATTCTACTTAAATTAGCTTATGTCCTATATAACATCCCTAGGCATCTTATTCTACAGTACACCATTACTTTACGTAATACAGTTTACACAGATGCATGACACCATTCACTTTCTGACATTATATAAACTCGTCTTCAGGGGTTGGAACACCTGACCACCTCAGCCACCCTCTTAGGCTATGTTTAGGCTATGTTCACACAGGGCGTTTATGGTCAGGAGTTTTTTTTGCAGCAAAACCTCATCTTTTGGAAAATCTGCAGTTTTGCCGTGTTTATTTTCCTGACGTTTTGCAAAGAATTGACTTGCTCATTCTCTCAAAAACTGAGCAAAACCCAAGGAGTTTGACAAGCCAGGAAAAAAAAAGCTAGGTATTTTGTGTGTGTGTGCTGAGATTTCTAGACTCTCATAGGCTTTGCTGGGACTGTGAAGGCAGAGTTTTATAAGTATGGATTTGCATAAAGCCAATGTAAAAAAAACAACCAAAAAACATGCTAAATGAAGCAAAGTGGCCCTCTGTAAACAGCCTCACATCTGTAGTCACTATTTCTGGATGTTACCAGTTAGCCTTGCTAAACCTTGTGAAATGTTCTCTGACAATCTGCACCCAAATCTGCATGTTCTGTCAGGAAAAACGCTGCAGAAAAACTGTTGTTTTGTTTACTTTTTTTAGCTGCTTGTTTTTAATGCTTTTTTTTTTTTTTATTTCCCCATTGCTTTCTATGGGGAAAATGCAGAAAGAATTGGCATGCTGCAGATTTTTTTTCTGCAACAAAAAATCTTCAAGGAAAAAAATCCTAAAGGTGTGCACAATACTTAAGAATTCCCAGCCTTTGCTGGCATCAGGGGGTTTTTTTTTGTGTAACTTTTTAGATTTTGATCTTTTAGGGTATGTGCGCACGTTGCGTAAATTCATGCAGTTACGCTGCGCTTTGCAGCGAAGCGTAACTGCATGCGTCCTGCGTCCCCTGCACAGTCTATGGAGATTGTGCAGGGGCCGTGCGCACGTGGCGTTTTAGTGCGCAGCGCTTCGGCTACTGCCGAAGCGCTGCGCAACAAGAAGTGACATGTCACTTCTTCCGTGCGCTTTGCCGGCAGCTCCTGCTCTGTCTATGGCAGGAGCTGCAGGCAGAGCGCACGTTCTCGCCGGCACCATGCGCTTCAGAACGGAGCTTTTCAGCTGCGCTCTGAAGCGCACCTTTTTACGGTGCTGGGCAGTACGCAACGTGCGCACATACCCTTAGGCTGCTTTCACACATCCAGTTTTAGCAGTGCGGCTAAATCCGGCTCTAAAACCTATGCAACGGATGTGGCAAAAACAACGCATCCTTTGCATAAGTTTTTACATGCGGCCCGTCCGGTTTTTGCCGGTTGCAGCATGCTGCTGAGCATGTGCAGTGCAAAAAAAAAACACATCCGGCGTCCATAGGCATGCATTGGAAAAAGCGCCGCATTGGCAGGATGCGGCGCGATGCGTTTTTTTTCGCCGGACAAAAAAATGTGCCATGCAACGTTCCATCCGGCCGCCACATGGGCTAAATATGCCGCATCCGGCAAAAACCGGACCGAACGCAAGGCCATGCGGCACAATCCGGCACTAATGAAGGTCTATGCGGTAAAACGCAACCGGCGGCAAAAAAAACTGTTGCGTTTTTTCTGCAAAGAGCCAGATTGTGCCGCACAGCAAAAACCGGATGTGTGAAAGCAGCCTTAGTTATATTCACATTTACACAATTAAAATATTCTAAGAAATTCCTATAACCAAAATCTAACAAATTTAGCACACTTTGGGGGGCCTTCACATAACACTTTGTATCCTGACAGTATGTATAGTAGACTGTATAGACTGTTTTTCAGTAATTATAGGCCTCTTGTCTGGTCTTTAAGTTCTTATCAGTGACTTCTTATTGGACATTTGTGTCGTAATCGCTTGAGACAAATTGTCCCGTACAGTTGTCCTGTACATTATAAATAGAAGATAAAAAGGCCATTTATTCTGCCGTTCCGTACGGGAATGATGTTTGATTAGAACTTGAGTAGGATTAAGTATATCAGGGAAATGTAAATCAATGGTTCAGAGCAGCACATTCTCAAGCGTGAATATAGAAAAAAGATTTGAAGTAATGCCTTAATCATTATTTTTATCGCTTTTTATGCATAACATTTTTTTTCACTGGAAGTAGTTTACATGTTCACTTTAGTTTGACCGCTCTTCTATGTTAAATTCGCCATACAATTACACCATCTAAGTTCAGAACTCTGTGTGTATGTGTATATATGTATTTCTGTTAAAGTGAAAAACAATTGTCAATGAAA
The DNA here is from genome assembly GCF_048569485.1 of Anomaloglossus baeobatrachus. Classification (NCBI taxonomy): domain Eukaryota; kingdom Metazoa; phylum Chordata; class Amphibia; order Anura; family Aromobatidae; genus Anomaloglossus; species Anomaloglossus baeobatrachus. The sequence goes on along the minus strand of NC_134355.1, from coordinate 412,253,854 downwards.
TGATGCGAAACTAACAAAAGCAATTTTCATTTTAAATTGCTATATATATCATCTAATGAAAATTAAAGACTGCTTTTGAATTGTGGATCCACAGAAAAAAATGAAATTTGCCTGGAGAACAGTGACTTTAATTACGTTTGATCGCCTGCTGTTGTATTTAAAAAAAAAAAAAAAAAAAGGCAACAAAAAACCCCATAATTTTTGGCGCTTGGATTCACTGGGCAACAATTTTTTATTTTTTCTTCTCCATTTTGTGGCATGAGGTTTTAGAAATTCTTCTATATATATTTTCGTATCGCTGATTCCAAGTCTGAAATCCGTTTTTTTTTTTTTTGTTTGTTTTTTTTTTGTGCATACTTTAGTTTTTTGGCAATTTTAATTTCTTTTTGTTAGAGTTTTTATGGTATGCATTGGTTTTTAAATTGGAGTTAAAGGGCAACGACTCTTGTATTGAACATGGCCACAACGCAATTAAAGAGGACCTGTCGTCACGTTTTGGTGTGTAACTTGCATATAGGATCCTGTAGAGTAGCATTTGGAGCATTAATAGGGCGCTTTTCCACTTGTGTGCCACTTCCGATGCAGGAGCATCGGAAGCGATATGCATATGACCCTCTGCTGCGATCTTGCGATCGCATCACAGGAGTGGAGAAGATGGAGGGAGCACTTTCTCCCCATCTCCTCCATTGTCTGTCTCTGCGTACACCGCACTGCAGTCGCATAACATGCGAGTGCATTGCAATTTTACACACACGTGAGCCGAAACTCTGTGCAAATCGCAGCATGCTGCGATTGCACAAGAGCTTGCATGGTGTGGAGAAAAAACTGGACAGAGGAAACTCTCATTGTTTAACACTGGTGCGAGTGCGATCTGATTTTTATTTGATCCTCGCACCAGGAAATCGCAGATGGAAAAGCGCCCCTAGTAGCATTAGCACATAAATAGATACAATCTGCTGACAGAGCCTCTTTAATGTTTTACAAACATCACTTTTACATAATTGTAGTTTTTGAAATGTAAAAAATTATATTATCTGATCAAAACACCCTCTTAGTTTGTTTTTAGGTGAAATCATGGCTTCCTCGAGTAGGCGTAAATGTAAGAATAGTCCTGACACTTTCTGTTATATATGTGGCTGTTATACATTCAACGTCAAAGGCGCAATATTTCATCATTTGTGACGTGCATATATTGCTTATTTTCCCTTCCGCCCATGACAGCACCACCTGAGCGAGAGGTTCCGCCCACCTCATGACAGGAAAACCCACTGAAAAAAAAAAAAAGGCGGCACCTCTCCTCCGCATCAGTTTGTTTTCCTGTCCTGGTTTGGACAACCCATTGCTGTCCCAGTTCTGAACCGGTGTGGAAGCCTGGTACTCACCAGAAGCCAGTGTTCGGGCATGGATGCACCCCCCCCACGGTCTCAGGCCTTTGCGGTGGTGAGGCGCAGGCCTGGATCTAGAGCTCAGCCCAGCGTTGCTCCTGAGCGGTGTGCACTCACGGCGGCCTCTGGAAGGCTTGTCCCTGCTGTGCAGCACACCAGAGTGAAGGCGGGAAGTGACACTGGGATCCTGGTGACGTACATGGAGTGACCAGAAAGTAACTAGTGTGCGCACATGGATCCAAGATGGCGGCGCCGATGGACTGGAGGTTTATTCTTTAAAAATCGTGACCGATAAGTGAGACATGTATGACTTCTCCCATTTTCAGTATGGCAGGAGATTCACCCCACAACAAGGAGCAGCGCAAGGCGTCGCCGCAGTGTAGTTCACGACAGCACTCTGCTGAAAAGTCCAAGGCCACCTATTCCAGTCCAGGCAGCTGTCGGTCGGGCAGTTCCAGGAGGAACAGGTTGGGGGACAAAGTTCTGCCTCCAGATCCGGTGCAGCCCAAGAAAATGTACCTCCAAACGGCTTCATAAAGAATGCGCAGTATGCCACTTTCCTCTGCCCCCTGACTACACCAAGGTCTTTGGTGTGGGCTGTACTCAGCAGACCCTGATCAAGGAAGGCCCGGGGTTTACCTCGGAAGTACGGAACATTATCCGGGCACAGGTGCAGGGCTCCTTGAAATCCCTCAAAGCTGGCAAGAGGCACAAAGTCTAACCCAAATCCATCCACTCCTGATACCTCGGTGGGTTCTGCACACGACTCTGTCGTCAGCCACATCTGGCTCCTCCTCGTCCGACTCGGACGACGACTCCTCTATGGACGAGGGAGGGAGACCCTGTTTAACTACTGCTGATGCGGGCCCCTTAGTAAAGGCAGTGATATCTACTATGGGGCTGGTGGACCCCAAGGGCCCAGAATCGACACAAGATGTCATGTTTGGGGGATTGGATTCTAAAAAACATAATGGTTTTCCAATTTCCCAGAATATACAAAGTCTAATTGATGATCAGTGGGGAAAGGTGGATAGGATGAATCTTTCCTCATCCCTTAAGAGGAAATTCGTGGTGGATGGAGAATAATCGACTTCTTGGGACAGAACCCCAAAAATTGATGTGGCCATTGCCAAATCCTCACGCTCCACTACATTGCCGTTTGAGGTTATGGGGTACCTTAAAGACCAGCTAGACAGAAAAGCAGATTGTTTTCTGAGGGAGACTTGGGAGTCGGCAGCAGGTGAATTACGTCCTGCAGTGTCAAGCGCGTGCGTAGCCCGGTCCCTAATGGTGTGGCTTCAACACCTGGAAGATCAGTTAAAAAATGTTACACTGAGGAAGGACATCATCTCTTCACTGCCATTGATACAGGGCGATGCAGCGTTCATGGCGGAGGCCTCAGTAGATTCCTTGACTCTTCGCAAGATAAGCAGTACTATCCAATTCTGTAAGTAGGGCTCTCTGGCTGAAGAATTGGGAGTGGGATGTCTTGTCCAAAGGACGGCTGTGTAGTATGCCATGTGAAGGTACATACCTCTTTGGCTCCAGCCTAGATGACCTCCTTACTAAGGCGTCGACAAGAAGAAGGGGTATCCAGTCTTCCCTGTGGCATCCTCTCGAAGCCGGCCCTTTCGGGGACGACAGTTTTTCAGTAGAAAGCCCCATAAAAAACAGGATCATTGGAAAGACCGTAGGAAGGGTATCAGGTTTTCTCTTTGGCAAACACTCTGATAACAAGAGCAAGCCAGCACAATGACACCAGGCATCAGGTTGGGGGGAAGGCTGTCACACTTCCTCATGACCTGGAAAACCATTTCAGCCAACAAATGGCTCCTTCATATAGTAAAAGAAATTTTCAGCTCAACTGTAGCCTAGGCTGTGGAATCCAGCAAGTGCACGGTATCCACCGGCAGGTCCCAGCCGGTAATGCAGAGGTAAGAAGTTGAAGGAAGGATCCGGCACAAAAAAACTCCTTATAGTAAAAACATCGTAGCCTTTATTTTAAACGTTAAAAACCAACATGTAGTGGAGACCCAAGATTGTATTTATAACGGGGGAGCTTTACGCGTTTCGGACTTGAATAAAAACAAAAAAGTCCTTAGTCATAAGTGCCTTATGACTAAGGACTTTTTTGTTTTTATTCAAGTCCGAAACGCGTAAAGCTCCCCCGTTATAAATACAATCTTGGGTCTCCACTACATGTTGGTTTTTAACGTTTAAAATAAAGGCTACGATGTTTTTACTATAAGGAGTTTTTTGTGCCGGATCCTTCCTTCAACTTCTTACCTCTCCTTCATATAGTGGCGGAAGGTTTAAAGTTGGAGTTCAATTCTCCCCCTCGGGGGTCTCTAGTTAGAACACCTTTACGGTCAACAGTGCGGCAGCAAGCTTTGGAAACAGAAGTGATGACCCTTCTCTCAAAGAATGTCATTCAAGAAGTCCCCAAGGCACAGGAAAGAAGGGGGGGTTACTCCCCTTTTTTGTTCCTTATTCAGAAACCAGATTCTTCCTTCCGCACAATCATAAACGTAAAAAAGCTGAATTGCCATCTGGTTCAGCGAGCCGTCAAACTAACACATCCATATTTACCCATCTCACCGGCAGTTCCTAAGATTTGCACTGCCCATGTCTGGAGAGTTTAGACACTTCAAGTTCACAGTGCAACCATTCGGGCTTTCTGTGGCCCCAAGAATCTTCACCAAGGTGATCGCAGAGGTCATGGTGCATATCAGGGAACAGGACGTTTTAATAATCCTATACCTCGACGACTTCCTTATAGTGGGTCACTCGGAGAAACCTTGCACAGATCAGGTGTCCAGAGTCATCTCGATCCTAGAGAACCTGGGATGGATTGTGAATTTTAAAAAGCCCAGACTTCAAACTCTTCGGTGTCAGGTCTTCCTGGGTCTGATCCTAGATTCAACCAGTCAGTTGTGCCACCTACCCGAGGAGAAAGTCACCAGAATGTCATTAATCTCTTCAGTGAGGAGTCACCCACACATGACCTTGCGACAAGCTATATCCCTAGTCGGATCACTAACTTCTTGCATTCCGGGGGTGTGGTGGGCTCAACTGCATACAAGAGTTCTACAGATGGAAGTTCTGAGGTTTCAGCGACCATTCGGAAGCTGTTTGGTACAAAAAATGTCCTTTAAGACACTTTGCGCTCTCTCGACTGGTGGCAGGACACTTCTCATCTGAAGACAGGGGTTCCTTGGCTCTCCAATGTCAGACACAATAGTCACAGATGCCAGTCGTTGGGGATGTGGTCCCATCTACGTCAACAGGCGCTCCAGGGACCCTGGAACGATTCGATAATCAATCAACCAGTCCTCCAACTACAGAGAACATATGGCAGTACTGAAAGCACTGGAAGGGTTCTTACCATCCTTACAGGGACGCCATGTGCAGATCTTCTCAGACAATAAGGTGACAGTAGCGTATATCAATCATCAGGGAGGCACCAAGTCCCAGACACTTCTGACACTGTCCCTTCAGATTTTTCAGCTGGCCAAACAACATCTCTCCTCCTTAACAGCTCTTCATATCAGGGAAACAGACAACGATGGAGACTTTCTCAGCAGACATCGTCTCAGCCAGGGTAAATGGTCTCTGGACCCAGAAGTCTTTCACCGGATCACGCTTCTGTGGGGTGTACCCCTGCTGGACCTGTTTGCAACCAAAGCGAATTGAAAGGTGGACAGGTTCTGCTCACTCAACCCCAGAGACCATCCGTTTGCGATCGATGATCTCCTGGTCGACAGGTCTCCTTTATGCATTTCCTCCCCTGATAATGCTGCCTTCAGTACTCAGGAAAATAAGGGAAGACTGGGCCAATGTCATTCTCATTGGCCCCCTTCTGGCCGAAGAGTATAGTTCTACTGGCTTCGGAGGATGTCTCTAGAGGATCCTTGGATTCTCCCAGACAGCCAACATCTCCTCACCCAGGGACCAATTCATCACCCCCACGATCCAGCTCTCCATTTGACGGCATGACACTTGAATGGCAACGGTTAACCAAATGAGGCTTTTCACTGGGTTTGGTAGATACCCTTCTCAAGAGTAGGAAGCCGGTCACCACGGCGATTTATGGGAGGGTCTGGAAGTGTTTTCTCCTTCAGTCAGGGGTTCGAACAGATTGGAATTTCTCCAAAGGGGTTGGAGTTAGGGCTCTCGCCCAGCACACTCAAGGTGCAGGTCTCAGCTTTGGGTGCTTTATTTAATTGTGGTCTTGTACAGAATGGGTGGGTTAGCCGGTTTATTAGATCTCAGTCTAGGTCCGTGCAGGTTCATACTCCTGGGGTTCCCCTGTGGTACCTCAATTTAGTATTAGATGCCCTTACAGAGCTGCCATTTGAGCCCTTGATGGATGTTTCACTTAAGTTGTTGTCCCTTTAAAGTTTTACTTTTTGTCGTACTTACTTCTGCCAGACGGCTGGGTGATCTCCAGGCTTTGTCCATAGTACAGCCTTACACCCAAATCATGGAGGATATGGTGGTGTTGAGGACGGATCCCTTCTATCTCCCCAAGGTAGTTAAAACCTTCCATCGCTCGCAAGAAATCATGCATCCTTCCCTTTTGTGATCCCCCACATAACAAGAAAGAGGCTAGGCTACACACAGATGTCAGGAGGGCCCTTCTCACATACCTATATAGAACAAAGGAATGGAGAAAGTCCCAGGCCCTGTTTGTCACGTTTCAAGGGAAGTCTAGGGGTAGTGGGGCTACTAAAACTACCTTGGCCAGGTGGAACAGGGACGCTATCACTCTGGCATACTCAGCTAGGGGCGCCACAGCTCCTCAGGGCATTAAGGCACACTCCACTAGATCAATATCCACATCATGGGCAGAAAGGGCAGATGCCTCTATTGATCAGATCTGCCGAGCAGCTACTTGGTCGTCTCCTACCTTCTTTCGCCACTATAGGCTGGACTTATCCTCCACAACTGACCTATCCTTTGGGAGACTGGTTAGTACAAGCAGTGGTCCCTCCCTAAGGTGGTGGTTCTCTATAAATATCTCACGTGGTCCTGTCATGGGCGGAAGGGAAAAATCTTAATTACTTACCGGTAATGGGATTTTTGGGAGACGATGACAGCACCCTTAGTCCCCCGCCCACCTCATTCACTGGTTGTGGGCACCCTTCGGGGAGTGTTAGTTAATGGTGTATTTCTTTTCTTTTGGTGGTGGTACAATTAACCTTTTGCTGGCCATTCCTCTCTGGCTCTGTAAACCTACTGATACAGAGAGGTACCAGCCTTTTTATTTCAGTGGGTTTTCCTGTCCTGATGTGGGCGGAACATCTATCTCAGGTGGTGCTTTCATGGGCTCCCGAAAATCCCATTACCGGTAAGTAATTAAGATTTTTTTTTTTTCCTGCACCATGACAGCGCCACCAGAGAGAGGGGTCCACCCATCATTAAGACAAGAAATTCGCTGAAGTAAAAGGGCGGCACCTCTCTACCGAATCACTTCGGTTTCCTGTCCCAGATGGGAGACCCAGAAGTGCTGTGGTGCTGCCACAGTGAAGGACTACGATCCTGGAGGGGAAGGCTGGTAGACGGACGGGTTATCCCGCTTCCCCAGTCTTTTGCCCTGGAAGCGTCTCTGGGGGTAATTTTTTTTTTTTTTTTAATTTATTCCCCCTTTGGGACGATGTAGAGGGGAGGACTTTGCTTTATTTTATTTCCCCTGTAAATCTGGCTTACCTGCTTGATGTCGGATGATGGTCCTTGCAGCGAATGCCCCAGATAAGGATCCAGGGCAGGAATCGCCCTGGCATCCTCTGGGTCTGTGTTCCTTCTCGGTGCCTGTGTGCTGTCCTTGCAGTTGAAAACGCCGGACATCTTGTTTCCTCCGGCTCTTTGATCCTGCTCAGCGCTGCCTTGCAATTGAACACGCCGGACATTGTGTACTTTCTGGGACTGTGATCCTGCGGGGTACTGTGTGCTGTACCTGCGGTTGAACATGCCGGACAACGCTCCTGCCCGCATCTGCATTCCTGCTTGACACCTGTCTATCCCTGCAGTTCAACACGCTGGGCGAAGATCCGGATGTGTTGGTGTGTCGCGGCCAGATGACATCGGCAGGCACTATGCCTGCGTTCTTGCTCTGTGCCCGTTGTCTGTCTCTGAGGTGAGTGCGCCGGGTGATGATTCGGAGGTCCTGAGTGGCTAGATCACATCAGCAGGTAATCTGGTTACTGCGCATACAACGGCAAGATGGCGCTGCACCAGTTGAAGAATTGCTGCGGTGCGGCCATTGAATGGTTACTCATGGCCCTCCAGATCTTGATGGGAGATCAGCAGGAGCGCTGGCGCCAGAAGCACATGGACCAACAGCGTCTGCCACAGAGGGGAGGCAGTCGCATGTGAGGTGCTCCTAAAGTGGAGAGATTTTTATCCTTTAAAATTTCATCATACAACAGACTCTGGGAGGGTCTCTGCCTTCCCTTCTCTGTCAAACTGCCTGGGGCTGACACCTGTGGAATATGGGGCCCGCTGCCATCAGCTTACTGTCTGCAATGATGTGGTGACTCTGCTTCTCTCCATGGAGAGCTCTCGGTGAAGGCTGCACAGGTAAATGCATGGTGAATTGCTGGGCCTCTGAGCTGACACAGGCTGCATGCCCTTATGCTGACCTGGGCCTCATGCACAAATGGTTGCCTTCAGATGCAGAAGCCAGGCCTTGTAACTTTATGGAGTGAAATTCTGCCGCATGGCTGAGATTGCTGCCCCAGATTATGATTGGGCCTAGCAGAATCTCAGGTTGGAGTTTCAGACTTCATCTGTTGATGGTACCTTATGTTGATCCTCATTTTGTGGTTGAATAGTTCAATGTTTCCACTGTTATCTCACCAGAGTAGGTCTATCTCACTTCTCCGTCTATGGAACGGCATATATTGTGGCTTTCTCACATTATTTTGAGGATGGAAGCTTCCCTCCAGCTGAGCCTCAAGGTAAATTAATTGATTCAGCGGGGACTAATATGGTATTGGAGATCAGGCTCTACTGTGGTAGGTTTATCCTGAGTCCACAGTTGCATTGCTCTCAAGGGTGAGTCTGAGGAGCCTTCGCTCCTCTAGCCTCACGGCTCTGACCACACACACACAATGCTGCAGACACACAGCGCCCCACAAACAACGCAACATACACAACGCAACACACAAACACCAAGAACATTTACAGCGCCCTACACAAACACTTGGTAACTACACACATCTATATATATATATATATATATATATATATATATATATATATATATATATATATATATATATATATATATATATATATATATATATATATATATATAAATATACAGTTAGGTCCAGAAATATTTGGACAGTGACACAATTTTCGCGAGTTGGGCTCTGCATGCCACCACATTGGATTTGAAATGAAACCTCTACAACAGAATTCAAGTGCAGATTGTAACGTTTAATTTGAAGGTTTGAACAAAAATATCTGATTGAAATTGTAGGAATTGTACACATTTCTTTACAAACACTCCACATTTTAGGAGGTCAAAACTAATTGGACAAATAAACCAAACCCAAACAAAATATTTTTATTTTCAATATTTTGTTGCAAATCCTTTGGAGGCAATCACTGCCTTAAGTCTGGAACCCATGGACATCACCAAACGCTGGGTTTCCTCCTTCTTAATGCTTTGCCAGGCCTTTACAGCCGCAGCCTTCAGGTCTTGCTTGTTTGTGGGTCTTTCCGTCTTAAGTCTGGATTTGAGCAAGTGAAATGCATGCTCAATTGGGTTAAGATCTGGTGATTGACTTGGCCATTGCAGAATGTTCCACTTTTTTGCACTCATGAACTCCTGGGTAGCTTTGGCTGTATGCTTGGGGTCATTGTCCATCTGTACTATGAAGCGCCGTCCGATCAACTTTGCGGCATTTGGCTGAATCTGGGCTGAAAGTATATCCCGGTACACTTTAGAATTCATCCGGCTACTCTTGTCTGCTTTTATGTCATCAATAAACACAAGTGACCCAGTGCCATTGAAAGCCATGCATGCCCATGCCATCACGTTGCCTCCACCATGTTTTACAGAGGATGTGGTGTGCCTTGGATCATGTGCCATTCCCTTTCTTCTCCAAACTTTTTTCTTCCCATCATTCTGGTACAGGTTGATCTTTGTCTCATCTGTCCATAGAATACTTTTCCAGAACTGAGCTGGCTTCATGAGGTGTTTTTCAGCAAATTTAACTCTGGCCTGTCTATTTTTGGAATTGATGAATGGTTTGCATCTAGATGTGAACCCTTTGTATTTACTTTCATGGAGTCTTCTCTTTACTGTTGACTTAGAGACAGATACACCTACTTCACTGAGAGTGTTCTGGACTTCAGTTGATGTTGTGAACGGGTTCTTCTTCACCAAAGAAAGTATGCAGCGATCATCCACCACTGTTGTCATCCGTGGACGCCCAGGCCTTTTTGAGTTCCCAAGCTCACCAGTCAATTCCTTTTTTCTCAGAATGTACCCGACTGTTGATTTTGCTACTCCAAGCATGTCTGCTATCTCTCTGATGGATTTTTTCTTTTTTTTCAGCCTCAGGATGTTCTGCTTCACCTCAATTGAGAGTTCCTTAGACCGCATGTTGTCTGGTCACAGCAACAGCTTCCAAATGCAAAACCACACACCTGTATTCAACCCCAGACCTTTTAACTACTTCATTGATTACAGGTTAACGAGGGAGACGCCTTCAGAGTTAATTGCAGCCCTTAGAGTCCCTTGTCCAATTACTTTTGGTCCCTTTAAAAAGAGGAGGCTATGCATTACAGAGCTATGATTCCTAAACCCTTTCTCCGATTTGGATCTGAAAACTCTCATATTGCAGCTGGGAGTGTGCACTTTCAGCCCATATTATATATATAATTGTATTTCTGAACATATTTTTGTAAACAGCTAAAATAACAACTTGTCACTGTCCAAATATTTCTGGACCTAAATATATATATATATATATATATATATATATATATATATATATATATATATATATATATATATATATATATATATATATATATATATATATATATATATTATTATTATAACAAAAACCATACATTAACTACACAATAAATTCTAGAATACCTGATGCATTAGAATCGGGCCACCTTCTAGTGATTTAATAAGCGATTTGGGCCTATAAAAGAAAGCAGCTACAGTAAGTATTAGCTTCCAGGCTTCAAGAAAAAAATGTACTTCACTGGTCAGCTAAAGTATCTCATTTCAGAAAGCGTGAATATATTTTTGTGGACTTTTTTTTTTCTACAAACACTGTTTTTTTTTTTTTTTGTCATGATATCTATAATCTTCTCAGCCAGCTAGGTGTTACCACGTAGTCCAACGGGAATGGCGGTTATTTCTTGACAGCTCTAAACTTAGTCTGAAATATAATCTCCTACATAATGGTAATGTTTATGCAGCTGTTCCAATTGGTCATTCAACTCCTCTGCGAGAAAATTAAAATGACCTAAAAATTGTCCTCGACTTACTGAAATATGAGGAGCATAATTGGATCATTTTTTTAGATCTTAAAATGGTAAATCTCCTGCTAGGGCAACAGAGGTTTTTTTTTGGGACAGCCGCGCTCAGGAGAAACACTCGACACAGAAGGAGTGGCCGAAACGTGAAGCTCTTAAAGTAGGGATGCAAAATATTGTGAATGAACCTGTAGTTGATCGAGACAGGATAATTTTTCTCCCACTTCACATCAAACTTGGTTTAATGAAGTATTTTGTATGGGCTTTGAATAGAGAAAGTGAATGCTTTCAGCTTATTTCTGCTTTTTCTGCCTTGCCTTTCGAGAAGATTAAAGCAGATGTATTCGATGGACCTCAAATTCGAGCCCTCATACATGATGAAGAATTTGCCAAGAAGATGAACGAGGAGAAAGCAGCATGGCAGGTACAAAAGACTTCCTTGGCAACAAAAATGCAGAAAACTATGAACTTCTGATTCAAAGGATGCTGTTGGCTTTCCGCTACATTGGATGTAACCTGAACATTAAGATTCACTTCCTGAACAGTCACCTTGATAAGTTTCCTGAAAATCTTGGAGCTGTTAGTGATGATGAAAGCGTTCTCCCTGCTCAAGATGTGAAGATGATGGAAGAGCGTTATCAGGGGCAATGGGACATAAAGATGGTGGCAGATTACTGCTGGAGCATCAAACGAATTGTCCTCAACAAGTACACAAATGCAAGAGCTACAAACGCACATTTCTGCCTGAAAAGAATTTTAAATAAGTTTTGCATACATTTTATGATTTAAATTAAGTGTTTTATTATGTTCTATTTCAAAATTGTAGGCAAATTCTGATGCAATCATCTTCTAGTGTATTAGTGTATTTACTGCATTACATTATTACATTTTTACAAAGATTATGTCCAAGAAGACATTCTACTTCATTATGTTGATGAAAACCTAAAATCTTGAATTGCAAAAAAAACTGTAGCTTACTGAGGGAAAACTAATCTCAGATTTGAAATCAGCACACACACTTGAATTAATTAGCGTTTTTGTGGATGCAACAAAACCTTTGGTCACCAGTGTTTTTTCTCGCCACGCCTTCTACCAATCAGATTCATTGATTTTATATTTTGATGGGGCATTTCTGAATGTGGCAATACCAAATGTTGGGTTTTTTTTATTTTTTTTACTTTTTCTTTTCAATGGGGTAATTTTGAAGTTTTTAGGGTGTGCCCCCCCCCCCTTTTAACCCTTTTAGCCCCTGAGCAGTTTCAGTTTTGCGTTTTTTTGTTTTTTGGGTTTTTTTTTTGCTCCCCTTCTTCCGAGAGCCGTAACCGTTTTATTTTTCTGTCAATCTTGCCATATGAGGGCTTGTTTTTTGCGGGACGAGTTGTACTTTTAAATGAAACCATAAGTTTTACCATATAGTGTACTGGAAAACCGCAAAAAAAATTCAAGTGTGGAAAAACTGAAAAAAAAAAGTGGAATAGCACTATTGTTTTTGAGATATTTTATTCACTGTGTTCACTATGTTAAAACTGATGTTTCAGTGTGATGCCTGAGGTCGGTGCGAGTTTGTAGACACCAAACATGTATAGGTTTACTTGTATCTGAGGGGTTAAAAAAAATTCACAAGTTTGTCCAATAAAAGTGGTGCACATTTTGCGCTATTTTCCGAAACCCGTAGTGTTCTCATTTTTCGGAATCTATGGCTGTGATGGCTTATTTTTTTGCATCTCGAACTGATGTTTCTAATGGTACCATTTGTGCGCAGGTGCTACATTTTGATCGCCTGTTATTGCACTTTGTGCAAAACTTGCGGCGACCAAAAAACGTAATTTTGACATTTTGGAATTTTTTTTGTCGCTACGCAGTTTACTGATCAGATTAATTGATTTTATAGTTTGATAGATCAGGCGTTTCTGAACGCGGCAATACCAAATATGTGTATTTTTTATTTTTTTAAACCATTAATTTTCAAAGGGGGGTGATTTGAACTTTTAGGGTTTTTTATTTTATTTTACTAGTCCCCCTAGGGAGCTATATAGATCAATAATCCGATCGCTCTGCCCTATCTGTAGATCTCAACTACAGAGCCGAGATCTGCAGATATGCTGCTTTACTCTCCGTGCTGGCACTATGCCGGCACTGAGAGAAAGTGACTCATGTTAGCTACAGGCGTCATCACGTGACCCTGTCCTACCATGGCAACCACCGAAAGTCACGTGATCACGCACGTGACATCCGGGGAGGCGGCGGTAAGTGAAAGTAATGGCCGCGCCCATATACATCTCGCTGCCAGACTTTGGCAGCGAGATGTAAGGGGTTAAAAGTTGCGGGTGGAATGTGATTCCACTCGTAACATGCAGGCACACATGTTATCTGTTGAAAACAGCTGATATGTGCGCGGATCGCAGCGACCTGCCCACGGCAGGGGGCGGGGATTAACCTCACGATCCATGACTGATATATCAGTCATGGGTCTGGAAGGGGTTAATTACATTCTTTTTCTAGTCTCCCCTAGGGAACTTTATGCCTGCACAATCCTATCGCCTGTGCATTTTTCCTAATCAGCAGGAATGCTTATCTCCTGTGAATGTCGGCGCGCTGTCGGCTTTCACAGGAAGTGAGTCATGGTAGCATCAGGGGTAGCTGACCCTCATGCTACCATGGCAACACCAAGGCCGCACCGAGATCATGTCAGCAGGGAACGGCGCGATCCCCACCGCGGCCATTTAAATCATGCTGTCAGCATTTGACAGCGCAATCTTAAGAGATTAACAGGCACAGGTGGATCGCCGATGCACCTGTTAGCAACACATCTCTGCTAAGATCTACAGTAATGTATGCGGAATACCACGGGCTTGTCACCGGAGCCCGCGTTAACCGCAGGGAGGTGACGAAGGACTTACAGTTGCGTCCACTTACAGGAATAAAAAATAAGTAATTAAGCATATTTTATTGGCACTTTAAAAAAGGTGATTAAAATATTAAAAGCATGTTGTACAGCTTGTGGGGTGGAGGACAGTTGAAGCTGGAATCTTATTTGACCTCTGATAAATAAGACATTTTTATCTTTGCTATGTTTTTTGCAAGTTTTAAGGTGGAGACAGCGCACTACAAGGTCACCAGTGTGAAAAATGCTCCGTTAAACGCAGCTTTTCTTTTAGTATAACATTGTCAGAAAGTTTAGTTACGCTTTAACATACAGATTAGGAGGGGTCCCCGAGCAAGTGCCCAACAGGCCCGTGCGCTAAGATGGCCCTGGTTGGGGGATGTCCCACTCCCTGCACAGTTGTTCATTGTCCAGTCTGAGCTTTAAGTAGGCAGTATGCTGTATAGGGGCACCCCTTTTGACCAGGAGAATTTTAACACCCAGTTATCAATTTTTTCCTAAATTTGTAGGAGGAACTGCACAACACAGTTCTAAGAAAGAAAAGATCTTCCATAATGGTTACATTCTGGACAACGCATTTTTGTACAAAACAGGCATGTTTGGACAGCGAATGGGTCTTTAAGTTATGATTACCAGATTTCTGAAGACAAGCCATTACTATATATGTATTTTAAGAAAGTTTTCCTATATTGAAGAAAAATATTTTGGCCTCATGGTGATTTTTCTTTCTTCACGTTCCAGGAGAGTAGGCTGTACAAAATGGATTTATGTTTAGAAGTTTACCATGTTACTTGGATTGCTTTTGAAGTTCTGATAAAATCTAAATTATAGCATAATATCCTCTTTGAACAAAATTACATCTTGTCATGTGTATCTGCATAGGTGAGGTGTTGTGTAGCTAAGAGATGGGGCAAGTAAAAATAGGGCCTGCAAGCATAAACTCAACTTGTGCTTCTATGAGGGCCTTGTCTTTGGCTACTTTGTGGTCCAAAAATACCCAGTATACACATTGGAGCATATTTATAAAGCCACTTTTTTTTTACATGTATACATACACTGGCATAATGTAATTTAATTAATACATAATTTCCATTAATTGAATACATGTAAAAAAAAAAAACTTGAGCTACTTGGTTAACATTTGTTGATCAAAAAGTGTACAAGCCATCCAATGACAAGATTTGGCCAAGATGGTTCCTTAATATAATGAGCCATCTCTCAATGTGGCCAGACATGCTGAAATGACATGTGGAAGAACTAGGAACCAGGCTTTGCTCGTCATGAAATCCTTTTGGGAAATTTGGATAATGATGCACAACCCAAGAGAAAACCACCCCTCAATACAAATTACAAGAAAATAAGCAAAAAAGGGCTTTCGTTGCTTTAGTATTGAATCAATATGCAGGTGTGCAAATAGTCTCCGAGCCTTGCCATGCACCTAAACAGTAGATTTCCACCACATATGGAACTATCTGCGTACTCCAGAGAAAATGCACAGCAATTTGTATGTTGCATTTTCTTTTTACCCTTGTGAAATTGAAAGATTTGGGTTTATAATAACATTTCTATGGGAACAGTGTTCCTATGAAGAATCTAAAGGGTTAATCTTCTTGGATGTGGTTTTGAGCACTTTGAGTGGTGCCATTATAATAATGGTGTCACTTTTTGGGTGTTTAACTAGAACTCTCAAATTCCCTTCAAATATAATGTGGCCACTAAAAAAAAATAAAAATGGTTTTCTAAATTTTGGTGGAAAAATGAGATTGCTGATACACTTTTGAATCATTCTAACTTCCTAACAAAGTCTAAACACTTGCGCTGATGTAAAGTAGACAAGTGGGAAATCTTATTTATTAACAATTTTGTGTGACATAACTCTCCTAAATTTTTATACCCTTAAACCAAAGTTTTAAAATATGCGAAATTTTCGCTCTGTTTTTAATATTCTCACAAACACAAAAAATATCATACTAAATTTACCTCTATCATAAAGTACAGAATGTCAAGAAATAACATTCCCAGAATCACTGGGATCCGTTGACGAGTTCGAGTTATTACGCCATAAAGGGACTCTGGTCAGATTTGAAAAAAATTGGCCAGTCATGAAGGTAATAGCAGGCTGGGGGGTTAAAGGGGTTAATAATTATTGCATCACTGCCTGTTAGCGGATTATTATAATTAATTTTCCCATTCTATTGTACATTAGCACTTTTTCTATGTAGTATATCAGCCAATACATTGTATCCAAACTTGGGTGACAGCCATGGACCCTTGGAGACAGGAGCATTTAATATAAAGCAGACATTTCATTTTATTCACAACAAATCATTTATTAGAATCCTATAGCTTATTTTAGTACTTTTACTTTGAATGATTTATAGTAGAACTTTATCTAAAATTCTTCAACTCGAAACGCCTCGGTTTTTGCTTTCCCCTCCCCAAGGAATTGTTTTCTTATGGTCTCTTTTTATCTAATACTGTTCTTCATAGTTTCAAAAGTTGTCGGGTTCAGTTATGAAATCGGCCATTTCTTAATTATTTTGACCTCCTGTAGTCATATTTGACAATGATAATTTTTTTGTTGGCTCTTCTGTAATATCAGAGTTTTCCTCTTACATATAATTAATACATAAGTTTCAGTACTTTGAAACATTATTTTTGGAAATCTAAAAATGTTATGCCAATTTTCTGATATGTATTTTGAGGAAACTTTGCAACAATTCAAATAACTAAAACATGTCTAAACGCTATAGCAAATTATGAACAAGCAAAAAAGGACCAAAATTTGTAGTGCAATTTCTGTAACTCTTGCACTCCTACATCAGATCATTTTACTATTGTCAAACAGTAATCTGCAAGCATTGATCGATTCCATTTTCCTTTTTTGTCTTTCTCCAGAGGTGCAATATCTTGATGAAATCTCACTGTGGTCATAGAATTCTAGATACAAATGTAACAACTTAATCTTTAAAGGGAATCCGTCTTGTGGAAAAAAATGCTATTAACTTGCAGATATGGGGTTAATCTGCAAGTTTAATAGCACCTGCCTGGCACTCGCACATTAATCCCCACTGCTGGGAGGAAAAGCACTTTAATCCTCCCAGCAGCATTTCGGTTTCAATCACTGATTTGGCACTGGCATGGGTTCAGTCATCGCTCTGTGTATGTAGAGTGGCGGCTTTAACCTCGCCCCCCAGCCCAGACTGACCGCTTCCTCTAGTGCTGAGCGGCTGTCAGTCTGGGTTTAATGTGCAGGCGCCATGCAGGTTTAAACTGCTATTAACTGCAGGTCAATAGCATTTTTCCTTGTGACAGGTTCCCTTTAAAAACATGTTAAAGTCAAAATCCTTTTGAAGACTTGGTGGAAAATCTCAAAATTGTTATCTACTCTTGAGTTTCCTAATAAATTACCACTAATGCGAATGCTACCTATGCAGCCTTTTCCTTGCCCTGCAACAAATAGAGAAACTCCTTGTATTGAAGAAGTTTATGAATCTGAAGTCCAATAAAGACTTCCTCCTAAAGTGAATGTCTGAGAGGCCAGTCTTTTTATTGTAGTGATATATTCTCTTCCATGACTATGCCACTCACACAGAAAGCTGCAGTACTGGGTGTACCCACTCTGGAAAACAAGTACCGTATTTTTCGCTTTATAAGATGCACCTGATTTATAAGACGCACCCCCAAATTTGGTGAAGGAAAAGAGAATTTTTTTTTTTAATGTTAAATGGGGTCCATCGTATAATGCCAGTGTCCGTCTAACAAATCATATAGGGTATATGTCCCTCATAGCCCCCATCCTAAAATTAGCCCCCTTAATCTGGATATGGCCCCCTTATATTGAATATAGCCCCCTTGTGCTGGCACACGTTTCCCTGTGCTGCCTATGGCCCCCTATGGATTGTACACATTCCCCTGTGCTTTCTATGGCCCCCTATGGATTGCATACGTTCCCCTGTGCTCCTGTGGCCCCCTATGGATTGCACACATTCCCCTGTGCTGTCTATGGCCCCCTATGGATTGCACACGATCCCCTGTGTTAGATATTGCCTCCATGCTGCTGCCCATAGTAAAATAAAACACTTTCCTTACCTCCTCCAGCGCTGATCTCCCTCCTGTGTCCCTCCGTGCTTCTGTTCCTCCACTTCCTGGTTCTTGCTGCCAGTCATGTGAACGGCACAGCAGAGTGATTTCATCTCTGCGTGCCTGCCTGATCACAGTGGAAGCAGGTACACCGGGGAGAAACGCTGGAGGGGGTAAGTAAAGCTTTTTTATTTTAGGATGACCAGCAGCATGGGGGCCATATCTAACACAGGGGGCTCATATAATATGCACCGCTGCCCCAGCCCGTCACTGCGGTGCGATTTCAGCACCATGGTGATGGACAGCGGCTGTGCATATTATATGAGCGGGAGCAGGAGATCTAACGCTGCCGCCCGCAGCGTTAACCTGCCCCCAGCACCGCTCCAGAGCTGTCTCCACCTCCCCTGGACCCTGCAGTGTGTGTGTGTGTGTGTTATATGTATATATGTATGTATGTATGTATATGTGTGTGTATGTATGTGTATGTATATGTGTATATATATAATATATATATATATATATATTATACACACACTATATATATTTATGTGTGTATGTATGTGTGTATATATATGTATGTATGTGTGTGTATATGTATGCATGTATGTGTATATATATGTACGTATGTGTATATATATGTACGTATGTGTATATATATGTATGTATGTGTATATATATGTATGTATGTATGTATGTATGTATGTGTGTACATATATTTATGTATGGGTATATATATATGTATGTGTGTGTATGTATGTATGTGTGTGTATATATATACACACACTATATATATTTATGTGTGTATGTATGTGTGTATATATATGTATGTATGTGTGTGTATATGTATGCATGTATGTGTATATATATGTACGTATGTGTATATATATGTATGTATGTGTATATATATGTACGTATGTGTATATATATGTATGTATGTGTATATATATGTATGTATGTATGTATGTATGTATGTGTGTACATATATTTATGTATGGGTATATATATATGTATGTGTGTGTATGTATGTATGTGTGTGTATATATATATATATATATATATATATATTTATATAATACATACACACACACATATATAATATAATATAGTATATATATATATATATATACATACATACCTACCTATCCCCCCACCCCCGTATATTTGGCTTATAAGACGCACCACCTACTTTCCCCCAAAACTTGGGGGAACAAAAGTGCGTCTTATAAAGCGAAAAATACAGTAACTATCTTTTAAGTCACAACAGAGTGATTAAAAATGTTGGTCATAGTTCAGGCACCTCAATATCTGTTTCATGTTGTCATAGGTTTCTTTTATGTGGGCTTCTTATTCAACTGTAATTGAATGTAGTGCATTACCATTATGCAGCAAAAGAAGGCTTTTGGACTAATCCATGAGGAGCCTCCATTCCTCTGACTTATGACTTTTATCTTCAGAGCTTCCACTAAATTCTTGTTGTTTTTGCATGCCATAAGATCTCCCTTTATGAAGAAGGGTTGAACAAGATATGTATCACGTTATGGAACAAAGAAATCAAAAGATTGCCTGCTAGAAGATTCCACTGCTGAAGCCTAGAACCTAGGAGCTCAGCGTTACTTTTTCACAGATCCAAATCTCCTACAAGATCGTTGCGTTCACTTTGTGTTATCACGTGTGATTACTGACAAAGTTTGGGTCCTTAGAGAAAGATGCTTCTTAACACAAAGCACTCTCTTCTTCCTCACTTGACTCTACTGATAATGTTTCTGGTGATATTGGAACAGTCAGTTTTTCTGTATGTGGTAATAGGCATGTTGCACTTCTTCTCTTGAAACGCCTTTCCTATTGGTGGGCAACCATGTAGAAATGGCAATGGTGGTGTGATTGTTGGCTATCTCCAGGTCACTAGTGCTGCAAAAGGCATAGATTGCCTCTTCCTATGCAACCAATGGCAAAGATGTGATGTTCTGATCTCCTATCCTGCAAACCAATTACAGGCTTTCATTATCATGGTAGTCAAGTTTCACCTTTGACGCAAAAGGGACTTCTCATGTAGCAAAAACGATTTGCTTTATTAATAAAAGAACGCAGCATATCTGAAAAAAAAATGGTTTCTGAAAGACAAATGTCAATATGCTAAGCTAAGAAATCCTAAAACTGTATACCTTACACAGAGAGCAATTATATAAGTACATGGTGCAACTTAAATTAGGATTAGGTCATCGGGGCTGAGTTGGCATTTTTTATTGGTCACCCTAAGATGATAGAATACTGAATTCTCAATAGATTAAATAGATGTAGCAGACTAGCTACTAATGATGGGCAAGCGTGTTTTGCCGTTGCTTGATTGAGGATCTGAGTTCTCAGGTACTTGCAGTGCTCGGCCAAGTATCACTGGTACTCGGATGGTTCGTCCATGAAACAACGAACACAAAGCACAAGCTTGTTTGACTGCATGATGTAAGCCGGCACCCTAGTGAAAGCAATTTGTAGTCTCTAGCTCTGAGGGGTTAAAATTAAGTTTTGGATGTACTGTTTATTAAAAAAAAAAACAAAACCCTTAAAATGCTCTGGTTATAGCTGGCTGTATGTGGCACACAGCCCAACTGTCAATCATTGACTTCCATAATACTCGTTACTGGAGTTGAGCCCTTTCAGAGTGTCTGACCTGCTCTGCCAGAGTAACACTCACTAGAACATGTTAGTGCTCACCCATCACTACCAGCTGCTAACAATGCAATGGTGATGATAGAATTATACACAATTTTTACTTCTCTTTATCTTGAAAATTAATGAGCCAGCAAATTTCAGCATCATATTAGTTTTCAGCACCACTTTAAAGTTCAACTGTTTTTTAGTTTCTGAACCAATTTTGGCTGTAGAACAGTGTTATTTTTATGTCTCTATATTTGAGGCAAATGTTAGTTTTCCCGTACCCAGGGAAAGAATTGTTTGGCGTAACCCCCATCCTCATGCGGTTTGAATAGTCAGCATATTAATGAGCGGTCACATGAAATTTGCGCACTTAGTCACTTGCCGACAAGCTGATCTTCAGAATTTTCTCAATCTTCTATGGAAAACTACAGCTGGTGCTTCATAGAAAGTAGCAGGAAGAACAGCTAATGTCACATTACAAAGTATGAAAATAACATGAGTGGAGTGACAGTGTTGACACTTGTAATTACTGTAGAAAGCTGAGCTGAATCCTTACAGTGAGCATATTACACGCTCTTGGTACTGTCATGCTACAGTGGTTCATTTTTTTTAAAGTGCTTGCTCAGGATTGTTATGAAAGTCTGCAATCACTCTAGATGACTGCAGTTTTCTGAATTCTCACAGCACGCGCACTGCACATTTTTTGCGTTCTCGCATGCCAGTGGAAAGCGTGGACGGTTATGTGAGCGCAAGAATGTGATTTTACATACTTCTAGCACCATTCTGACTAGACATGCCCAACCTAACTTAATTCACTTGTATTGAGTGAGACCAGGCATATCTATTTAGAACATAATCACGTGTATGTAAGTTCCATGAGTGTGGATTTGTAATCTCCCACTCTCACCGCCACCACCAGAGAATCCTCACAGCATGCAGTGCACGTGCTGTGAGAATTCAGAAGTTTGTCGTCATAGTGACAGCAAACTTTCATAAAAAACTTGGACAACCCCTCTAATGCTCCTAATATAAATAAAAATATAGTAACCCTTAACTTGTCACAGCACAATACTTTAAAGTAGCCATGTATAATGTAATGTTACAAGTTACAGATTTAAATATAAACTAGAGCAGAACCAATAACTGCACAAGAATACATCACCAGACCCAGTACAGTGCAGTACCTGATGCATCAATTGAAATGTTAGGTTAGACCCTTATACATTTGTACCACATGAACTGACAACTCGCAGTGTGTCCTTATCAGACTGCGGACCATACAGGAACCACAGTGCTGAAGACTTGGTCAGTATCCTAAATAAACATTTTACATCCAGGTACTTTTTTTTTTTTTTTCTTCAATAGATGACATTGTCACTGATCAGAATCATCACTTTTTTTTTTTTGTTTTTTTTGTTTTTCTCTTCGTATTGTCCAAGACGCCATGATGACTTTTCACATCCACAGCTCGTCTCTGCAGACTCCGGTCTTCTGCAGCACATCATGACATTGTGCCCTTAACCCTTTAACGACCTCAGGCGGTAAAATTACGTCCCAGCAGTCAGTGTTAATCTCCCGCTGCTGCCGGCAGCAGATCAAGATAGGCACACATCTTAGCTAATTCATACAGCTGACGTGTGCCTGCTAGGTATTAGCAGAATCGTTATCCGCCTGTACCGTTTTTAACTACTTAAATGGTACTGTCAATAAGTGATAGCGCCATTATAATCGCAGCAAATGTTTACTCACCGCCCGATACCAGAAGTCACGTGATGTGATCACGTGACTTCCATTGGTTGTCATGGTAGCACAGGGTCATGTGATGCCTCCTGTAGTTTACATGACTCACTTACTGTTTCACCCGGCCGAGAGTTGGGTGAGACAGGCAATGAGCATTTCTGCTGATCACAGCTGTGTAGCTGTGATCTGCAGATATGGAAGAGCAACCAGACTGTTGATCCTTATAATCCCCTAGGGGACAAAGTAAAATAAAAAAAAAAAATGAAAAACCTAAAAGTCCAAATCAAACCCCTTTTGCCCCATTAGAAATTAAAGGGTTAAAAAAATAAAAAATATACACACATTTGGTATCACTGCTTTCAGAAATGCCCGATCTATCAAAATATAATATCAATTAAAATGATTGGTAAACGGCGTAGCAGCAAACAAAATCCAAATGGCAAAATTACGTTTTTTGGTCGCTACAAATTTTGCTCAAAATGCAATAACAGGCGATCAACAGGCATCTGCGCAAAAGTGGTACCGTTAAAAATGTCAACCTGAGACAAAAAAAATAAGCAGTCACTGAGCCATAGATCCCCAAATTGAAACCGCTACAGGTCACGGAATATGGCGTAAAACGCACGCCACTTTTTTTTTTTCCAGACAAAATTCTGATTTTTTTTACCCCTTAGATAAAAGTAAACCTGTTCCTGTTTGGTATCTCCGAACTCGCACCAACCTGAGGCATCACACTGACACATTTGTTTTTGAGATATTGTATTCACTATATGGTAAAACTATAGTGCTATTGCACTTTTTTTTTTGCAATTTTTCCACATTTGGAATTTTTTTGCAGTTTTCCAGTACACTATATGGTAAAACTCATGGTTTCATTTAAAAGTACCAGGGCTGTGGAGTCTGAGTCGGAGCTCATTTTGGTGGAGTCGGTATAAAATGCACCGACTCCGACTCCTAAAATATATAATAAATTGGGGACAGTAGTACAATGCAAAGTGTGCTGAATATTTTTTCATAGGAATTGGGAAAGGTATGAAATTTCCTATAAATGGCTGTATTACAGTATTCCTGATCCAAGGCTACATTCACAGTGTTTTTGCTGCGTTTTTTGAGGATACGTTTGTCAGCTGCAAAAGCAGATCAGCTTTTTAAAAAAACCGTATCACCTGAAAGGTTTTTGAGATCATAAATAATGCTTTCAATAGCAAAAGCAGATTAGAAAAAGGCCACACAAACTGACATGCTCATTCTTTGTGAGGATCGTCACAAAACACTGCCTGAATGTCCTATCTTTTCACCCATTGCCTTTGCTGGGTGCCGCAGTCACTGCATTTCACTGAATTATTTTGTCATCAATGTTCGATATGTTTGTAACAAGAAAGAAATTGTTAGCAAGACACTGGCAGTAAAAGATAGTAAAACGCATCACAGCAGCCAGTTTCTCCAGGCCTTAGTGGAAAAAGTTCTGCAAGATTACAAACTCAAAAAAGAACAGGTTCTTGCTATTGTAAAGGACAATGCTTCAAACTTGATAAGTATAATTACGCTGATGAATGAGAGTAATGAATAACAGCTAGAAGAAAATTTAGGATTTAGTATGTGTGAGATGGAGCCACAATGCTGCTCATGTAACTGAGGAACAAACAGATATTACAACAGAACAGCAAAATGATACTTTAGGATTAGATTATCTTGTTGAAGCTGCTTCAAAACATTTTCATATTCATCACATGCGCTGTGTTGTGCACACGCTGCTGCTGGCAATAAGAGAGAGTAGGCAAGAGGGACCCCGGTTTGACGCATCCGGCTTTTCGCCAGTTTGGCAGATGCGGCGCACTCCAGTACAGTGTATACAGTACAGTGGCAGCGCGACAAATGACGGTCACATGCTGTCATGTGACCGGAGCATGTGACCCAGAAGTTGCGGCGCTGCCACTGTACTGTATCATACTGTACTGGCGTGCGCTGCATACGCCAAACCGACGAAAAGCCAGATGTGTGAAACTGGGAGGACATGCTGGAAATCTAATTGGAAAAGTAAGGAAGTTGATTATTGCCGCTAGAACCCCTAAAATTGATTCCATCTTGAAGAGAAGTGCTGGGAAAGGGGCAATTGTTGATCAAGCCACTCGGTGAGGCAGCACTTATTTAATGACTGAGCGATTGCGTGAACTAAAATTGTTTCTTATAGATATGGTGAACCCTCAAGTAACCTTAAATGAAGGTCAATGGACACAGATGGCTGAATTGAAGGAATTGCTTAATCGCCCATTTACCGTGACTAAAAAATTACAAGCTGAGGATTTAACTCCTGGCATTTTCATAAGGGAGTGGAAGAACTTGCTATTTTGCCTGTCCCAAAGAGGAGGTTTAATCGCAGATGGCATTTCTGCTTCAATGAAATGGAGAGAGACACAGCTATTGGAAAATAAAATTGGCAGCTGTTTATGTGGACCCAAGTCATCGTATACTGCTTGATGATCAACAACTTACTAAAGGAAAAGCTTTGCGTGAGGTAGCAATTAGGATGAGGGGCTACAGGACTGCCAGGCGGAAGAGGACTTGGGGCCTGACAGTGCTACTGCTGCCATATGTTCATCCTCATCAGATGAGGAGTTTAACTTTGACAAGTATTTGGATGACCTGGAGCAGGCAAAGCGATTGCGCAAGGAAAAAGATTTCACTCTGTCTCCTATAGCAGCAGATTGACCAGATTTCAGTAAAATTTTTCACTTGCTCTCAAAGAAATAGAAAAATTCAACCGTTCATCAAAACTGACTGTGCATGAATCAATTCCTTTATACCCGGAAATTGTTAGTGATGTTGCCCATGTGGTTACGGCTTTTCTCCAACCCAAGTTACTGTAGAGAGGTTGTTCTCTAGCCTTAAAATTATTGGGCTATGACCGCACTTTGCGTTTTTACCTGTGTTTCCGCAGCATTTTGAGCTACAGCGTTTTCATGCCAAAAGGCATGCGTTTGGGTTTTCCATGATGGCCTATGGAAAATGTTGAATTCCCGACCGCACTTTGCGTTTTAAAACGTTGCGTTTAATTTGTATAATTTGTGGCAAAAATCATGCATTCAAAGAAGCAGCATGTCCATTTTTTTGCCATTTCTGCAACGTTTTGCTAACATTGAAGTCAATGAGAAATGGCAAAAACCAAGAAACTTCAAATTACCTGCGTTTTACCTGCTTTTTAGGTGCAGAAAACATGCGTTTTGGACTTCAAAAACGCATGCTTTTCTGACATTAAAATAATGCAATATGTCCCTTTACGCACACACACATAGTCCGACAATAAAATTAAAGAAAATTTTGATATTATTGCAAAATTTTCAATAAATATTATAGAACCGCAATTTCATTAAATATAACTATTTTCTTTATTAATTCTAAAATTGTTTTGCTTTTTTTTCTCTTTTCATTCTGTTTGACTATTTAATCTTTATTTAGCAGTGTCTTGATGTGCAAAACGCATCTGTCAAAACGCAGGTGAAAAAGCATGTAAAAAGCGCTGAAAACGTATCTAAAACGTGGTAAATACGCATGCGTTTTTAGCGCTAAATTTCTGGACAAGGCAACTTTGGTCAAATCAATTAAGGCAAAAACGTGAGTTTAGAACTGCGAGTAGGACGACGCAAAGTGCAGTCATAGCCTTAGGTCAGATTTCAGGTCATCTGCGAAGGAGGATCTGATGGAAGCAATTCTATTTCTTACAACAAATTCATAGACTGCACAAATGTGGTTTAGTATGCTTTTGTTGAAAACTGTTTGCCACTTACATAGTGTATTACATAGTGTTATATATAACACTATGTAATACACTATGTAAGTGTCAAAAAACAGTTTTCAACAAAAACATACTAAATAATAACATTTAGTATAATGCTTATATTTAAGTGAAAAATCTATTGTAGTGCAATGTGAACATCAGACATTTAATCATTTTTATGATACAATAATCAAGATATTTAGAACATAAAAAATATTTATTTATATATATATAATATATATACACGATATATATGTAATCTACTGTGTATTACATATGTACAATTTATTACAGTTTTTGTGTTCTAAAGTTGTATCCAATAAATATATTTTATGTTCTATCCAAATATCTTGATTTATTGTATCATAAAAATTATTAAATGCCTGATGTTCACATACACATGTTCATGTACTACAATAAATTTTTCACTTAACTATAAGCAATATATGTAGGAGTCGTGGAGTCTGAGTCTGAGTCGGTGCAAGGGAAATTGAGGCGTCTGAGTCGAAGGTTTGGCTTACCAACTCCACAGCCCTGAAAAGTACAGCTCGTTCCGCAAAAGAAAAGCCCTCACATGACCATATTGACTGAAAATTAAATAAGTTACGTCTCTCGTAAGAAGAATGGCGGGAAAAAAAACGGAAAGCGCAAAATCAGCTGGTCATAAAGGGGTTAAAGAGAAACTGTCAGATGCAATATGCACCCACAATCATGAGCAATTCTGTGCATATTGCTAATTCCTGCTTAACGTATCTAGTAGCATAGAAAAAGAGATCTTAAGAAAAAGTATTTCTAAAGCTCTTTTATCATATGCTAATAAGGCCAGCGACTAGTTGCTAGGGGGTTACTTCCCTTGGCTAGTCGCCCACCTTGGCATGTAAGCACGCCTCTCTGGGCTTGCTAACATGTTAATGAATGTGCAGCGTCAGAGGCATGGTCTATCTCACCGCTATGTTGCCACCGCCCCCGACGCTGGATTTCGGCTCGGTGCGCATGATCAGAAGTCCCGGACTTCCAGTTATGCATACTATGAAATCGGGTGTACACGTCTTTGCTTCAAACTAGTGTAGTGCGCATGACCGGAAGTCCAGGGACATTCTATTTGTGCACACTGAGCCGAAAACCAGTGGTAGCAGCAGGTGAGAGTAACCATGCTGCTGACACTGTGCATTCTTTAGCGTGTTAGCATGCCCACAGGGGCATGCTAACATGAGAAGGGTGGCGACTAGCCAAGGGAACTGACGCCCTTGCAACTAGTCCCTGGCCTCATTAGCATATGATAAAAGATCTTTAGAAATATTTTTTCTTAAGATCTTTTATCTATGTTACTAGATACAGGGACGGTTAAGGCAATGATTAGAAATATGCACCCAGAACTGCTTGTGGTTCTGGGTGCATATTGCACCTGACAGGTTCACTTTAACCCCTTTTACTACGCTGCGATTTTTCAGTTTTTCGTTTTGTTTTTTTTTTCTCCTTCAGAGACATTATTTTTTATTTTTTTCCCGCCAATATAGCCATATGAGGGCTTATTTTTTGTGGGGGGAGTTGTACTTTTCAGTAACCCCATTCGTTCTGCTTCATATTGTACTGGAAAACTGGGAATAAAAAGTTCGAAGTGTGGTGAAATTGCAAAAAGTGCATTTCCATTTTTTTTTTTTTTTTTTACCGTCTTTACTAAAAGTTAAAAATGTCCTCACCCATCCCCCTTGGTCCCCATATACTGACTGCATACATCTCCTCACTCCTTATTGTGTCAGCACCAATGTTCCCATCACTCCTCATTATGTCAGCACTCTTCTCCATACCTTGTTCCCCAAACTGTCCTCAAATAATCTCCCCCAATTACAATATATCTTTGGTGTCATCAGCTTCACTTGAGCACTTATAACCAACACTGTGTTTTGCGTCTGCGACATCAGCCGTGTGTTCAGCTGACCTGATCACACTGCTGATGTTGCCCTGACCCGGAAATGCTTGCATTGCACCTGAAAGGTGAGTGCAATTGATCGCTGCACTTTCTTTGAGGCGGCTGTCAGCTTGACAGCTGACTCTGTGAATGGCAGACTCCCTACTGGGGCAGCAAAATGGCAGTTTGGACCGTTGCATGAGGCGGTCTGACAGTGTCCCCTGCCGACTGCGCCCGGAGCAAATAGCCCGCATGGATATGCGACTGTCTGTTACTCATGAAGTGGAAGGTATAGGTAATTGAATTCAGGGATACATATTTAATTGCTGCTATTTTTTTTCCCCTATTTTTACAGAATTTCTTTGCAAGGAATGTCCGAAAATTCACATAAATGTGGATCGTATTGACATTAAGGATATACCAACAGAGCAGTCCTTCATGAGGAGATGGCTTCATGAGCGCTTTGAAATTAAAGATAGGTATGTAAAGAGTGATACATGTGTTTAAATGTTGGTTTTGGTGTGGGTTAAATGTACACATTAATGTGACTAGATGTCTAATTGGCACCCCTATCAATCAACTATTATTTCTAGTGTTGAACGAGCATTCTCGCCATTGTTCATTACTCAACCGAGCATCCGGGTACCCGTGGTGCCTGGTCGAGTGCTTGGATGTTTCGTCCATGAGATGATAACAAAGCACAGGCTTGCTTCACAAAAAAAAAAACTCCCCTCCCCGGAAATGCTCTGTTTATGGCTGGTTGTATGTGGGTAGAGAGCTGAACGGCTCAATCATTGACTTCCATCATACTCGCTACTTGAGTTGCGCTCAGAGTGTCTGACTTCCTTGACTCTAGTACAAAGCCCCTGAGCATGTTGGTGCTCACCTTTATCTAATTATTTCCTTTAGCACTGTGAATGGAGCTAACCCTCAAAGCTCCATTTTTTGTTTAATGGCCACTGCCGGGAAGTGCAGGTCAGCTTATTCTCCAATAGATACTGATCTGCTGTACTTGGGAGTGACCGCTACACAATGCACAGATGTTTTTCAGCTCCGTACTCTACTACTGATGACATTTATGATCTATTTTATGGATAGCACCTCACTATTGTAAGCCTGGACAACTCCTTTAAGTATTAGCATATCAGCGGCAATTTGGCTTAATGCATCGGCAGCGCCTGCCATTGTATGTATGCCTCTTGAGGCTGTTTGCAATCCTGCGGTGCATATTTCATTGCAAATGTTTTATCCACCTAAGTAGAATATACAGTTCCAGTAAGGAAATCTAATCATCATCTTTTATTCTTATTTCTAGGTTGCTCACAGAGTTTTATGAAGCTACAGATCCTGAAAAACGTAATAAGTTTCCTGGAGAAGGTCACATTGCAAAGCTTAGCTTGAAGAAAACTGTGCCGTCCTTGTTTATTTTAACTGGTATAACAGCTGGCATGCTTTGTACGGAAACTGGGAGAAAAGTTTACATGAACACTTGGATATATGGAACTTTAGTTGGCTGCCTTTGGGTCAGCATCAAAGCCTAAATGGACCATTAGTCTTTACCAGTTGCACATTATACCAAATCTTTTGTCCAGAACCGAACACCTTGTATGTTCTGCCTTATTCATGACTACATTGAAATCGGTAGAATGTAAGCGTGCTGGAAATGTGACTAGTCTCAATTGCAATTTGAGTGAGATATGTTCTAGTGTCCTAAAGTTCAGCAAAATACCTTTCGTCATAACCCGTTAACTATATTCGCATAGATGCTTACAAATAACTAGAGCACCATTTTATTGAATGCAACATCCATGAATTCTAGCCACACATGTGCCAATGACTAACCCTGCCATGATGTTAGTGGCATGCTTGGCCTTGTACAGTCAGCCAAGAACCCTGAAGGTTGGAAGACTTACCTCGCCACCATATTCTTCTCTGTGGCCATTGTATGCCTGTATAGGTGACAGAACAAGATGCCATTACAGAATTCAACCTAATATTTTTTCCCCTCATTTCTTATACATATTTAGATTTTTTTTTTTCCGCCATGTGGATGAGATATATAAAATCTGATCCATAACACCATTAATATAATCTGCATTATATCTGACCCCTGTAGACGTGCAATTAAAGGATTTTTCATCCTTAGCCACTTTCTATTGCTTATCTTATTGTATAAGCTTTTGTTACTTTAGGTTATAGTTGTACATCACTAGAGGAAAGTTGCAGAGTAGTAATATTCTTAGGGCACCCCATGTGTGGTCATCAGCAGTGAATGATTAATTACCCCTTTTTAATCAGATTTCATTCTAATACAATTGGAAAGCAATTTGGTGCTAGTGTCTGCATTCACGGAAAGCATGAGTTTGTTTTCCTCTTTGGGTTGCATCTTTAACTGTTGTCATTTTATATGCTTTTTGCATATTATTATTCATCTTGCTTTGCTTAATGAAGTCAATGGAAACCTTCAGCCATGTATAACCTCTATGATTGATGGAGTAAGTGTTTGGTAGTGTGGATGGTATTGCTTAAACCCTTAACACAATGTGGTGCTATGCCTTACTGCTGGCTGATGACGTAGAGAGATATGAAGTAATCATCCAATGAATTCATATGTGCCTTTTTACTTTTGTTTTAGAGCCTTTTTCATATAAATGCTTAATAATCAGACATTGATTATATTACTTACATTCTATATAATTGATTCCTATTAGATGAATATAATTTAATGAATTTCTTGGGATGGGGGTTGGTGGGTATTTAATTTTTAAAATTGATCAATCCGTAAATATCCAGATCTTAGATAAAGATAGCATGTAGTATGGAGTACAATTACATAGGTCTGATTGAGTAGAGCACGATCTCTGCTCATGGTAGCGCACTAACATCAGCTTACATTAACTAAACATACATTAGCGCACCAGCACTTACATCGGGGTTCATTTCATGTCGCCCTCCCTTGCAAGGGTCAGTTAGCTTCTTGCAACAAGAGTCGAACAGCCACAACTTGAAGGCACAACTGTGGCTTAGACTATAGTCCCATAAATAAATGCAAGGGGTTTATTTTTTTTGGGGGGGGGGGGGGATGGTTAAAGGATAGATTGTATCAAGTTGTGTTCCTTCCTTTTCATTTGATGACCTAGTTGCTTACGTAACCAATATTAACTTCTAGCTCTATGTATTAATAGCTCAGTTACTGCATACAGGAGATAAGTGCTAACGTCTATAGTTTTTTTTTGTTTTATTTAGTTTTTTCTTTCTGGAATGGAATAACATAGTTTACGAATGCTATTCAATATCTCCAGAAAGACACCATGACAAAAGGACATTCCTTTCTCCTCCATCTAATGGAGCGCTGTGGACATTTCCCCCTAGTTTGAGCTGTATTACGTTTGCTCATTGATCCCCTCTTCTGTCCCCAATGCCGAGCTTTTTATTAAAATAGTTTGTCATTTATTGCAAGTTTACTTGAAAGAAGCAGTCTTCATTGTCATTTGTATATTACGCCGTTTGGTTTTTTGAGAATTTTTTTTTTTAATGTTGACCTCCCAAGCTTTGATTTGGTTTCATAATGTTTTAAAAAGTATAAAGAGCTTTCAAAGAGCTGGAAGGAAATCCTTGCCCTTATGTCAATTGCGTAAGTGAATGTCTTTATTTTTCACTGTTGTAAAGACCGATTGCCAAGAAGATATAGGAACAGATTAATCCAATAAATGGCAGATGTGTTTTTTTGGGTGAAAATATACATTCTTACCACTTATTACATATTCTTGCAAGAAAAAAGCAGACTCTTTTCAGAAAATTTTGATACATTGTTTTTTACGTATCTTATGACTTTGTGAAATTAGGCTGGAAAAATATAATTTTTAATTCATTGTGGGAGCCATGTTTCACCCATGTTGAGTTGACAGTTGACAGATTTTCTTAATGTGTGGGAGGAAGATATATTGGTACAAGTTGTATGTCTAGATATCCCAGGGCCCCAGAGATTTCTCGCTCTTTGATGTCTCCACTACATCCAGCCTTTGTGGGCACTCAGACCCTTTCATGTGTCAGGAATAATGAATTCTGGAAAGAAAAATGGAGATTGCACTGCTGTTCTTTATCACATTTAACACATTCTGTTGCCAAAAATTAGTTTTAACAATGTATTTGTTATATATATGATATATATATTACAAATTGTATCACTGTTACATCATCCTCTACGTAATTATTTTGTGTTTATATAAAATGCCCATTACTTAATGTAAAGTTTCTGTGCTGTTGCCAAGTAAAATAAAAATAAAAATCTACATTTAATATTACAAATTGAATTATTTATTTTTTGTGTCAGTTGTTAGAAATGTACACTCCAAAAGATGCAGACATTTTTAAAGCTTTGTTTTTAAGAAACTTTTCTAGTCTAGGTTCTAATACCTGCTCAAAAATATTGCAAAATGGTTATCTCCACTTAAGGCCTCATTAAGATGTTCATGTTTTATGTACGTGCTCGATCTGTGTTTTTGGGCATGTTCATTTTTTTGGGAAGGTTTGCAGACTGAAAATCAAACGAAACATACGTCCTTTTTTGTGAGTTGTGTCCATTAAAGGCTCTGGGTTGTCATCGGAGTACTGTTTTTTTACTGTTGTATAGAAGAAGATTAAAAAAAGAATTCAAACTTTATTTTGCAAGAAAGAAAAACTGATGCCACACTGATGGTCAAAATGGAAACTTTAACAAAAATGATTAAAAATCTGATTCTGCGTTAATGAAAGAGTTTTCAAAAAATGCATGCTAATTTCGGGCATTCTTTGGTGGGGAGGACTTTTTTGCATTGTTTAAGGTAGAAAAATATGCTGAGACTTGTGATTTTTGGGAAGTACATTATAATACAATTAGCTGGAGCTTCAGTTGTTGAACTGCAGGTTTCCATACTCAATAGATGGATTACTAGAATCTCTGATTTCTATGTGCTCGGATGACATTCGTCCAGCCTTTTTCAATGTATAAGACCTGGCTGACACATTGCATGTTAGTTGATTCTTACCTCCTGATGTGCAAGTGAAATGTATTGGTTAATCACCCTAAGGCAGGGTGGGCAATTAACCACTCCACACCCCAGAGGGTTTTTTTTTCCCCCATCCCCTTCTTCCAAGAGCTATACTTTTGAATGTGGTGAAATTGCAACAAAAAAAATTTGCTTAATTTGAGTTTTGTTTTTTTTTTATTTAGTGTCCAAAAATCTGTCCAGGCGTTAGGATTCCCCAGGTCAGTACAAGTTTGTAGGTGGCAACCATGACTAGCTTTACTTTTATCTAAGTGGTGAGAAACGTAAACATTTGTTCCCATAAAATACGCTTACGTCACCATTTTACGAGACTCATAGCATTTCCATTTTTTGGGGATCTGGGGCTCAGTGGCTGCGCTTTTTTTTTTTCTTCTTGAACTGGCGTTTTTAATTATTTTTGCATAATGTGCAGTTTGATTACTTGTAAAAAATTACAAACGCCAAAATTAGTTGGTTTTTTTCGGTCGCCATGAATTTTGCGCAAAATGCAATAACTACCAATCAAAACATAGCATCTGCACAAAAATGGTACCTTTTAAAAACATCAGCTCGAGTTGGAAAAAATAAGCAGTAACTGAGCCATAGAACCCGAGAAATGAGAATGTTACGGGTTGCGGAAAATGGCGCAAAACGTGTGCCACTTTTTTTTAACAAACTTCTGGGGGTTTTGTTTTTGTTTTTTTTGTTTTGTTGGTTTTTTTTTTACCCCTTAGATAAAAGTAAACCTATACATGTTTGGTGTCTACAAACTCGTACCAACCTGAAGCATCACACAACACATCAGTTTTACTATATAGTGAACACAGTGAATAAAATATCTCAAAAACATTCGTGCAATCGCACATGTTTGCAATTTTTCCACATTTGTAATTTTTTTGCCCTTTTCCAGTACACTATATGGTAAAACTCATGGTTTCATTTAAAAGTACAACTCGTTCTGCAAACAAGAAGCCCTCACATGCTTATATTGACAGAAAAAAAGAAAACGTTACGGCTCTCAGAAGGGTGGCGAAAAAAAAAAGCAAAAACGGAAAACACAATCGGCTGGCTGTTAAGGGGTTAAAGGGAGGATGGCTTGGGTCATGTATCGCTAGATTTTGGCCAACAAGAGCATTGAAGATGGGTCGTGACTGGGTCTTCCAGCATGACAATAACCTTAAACACACAGCAAGGGCAACTAAGGAGTGGTTCCATAACAAGCATTTCAAAGTCCTGGAGTGGTCTAGCAAGTCTCCAGACCTGAACCCAATATAAAATGTTTGCAGGGAGCTGAAACTCAATGTTGCCCAGTGACAGCCACGAAACCTGAAAGATCTGGAGAAGATCTATATGGAGGAGTGGGCCAAAATACCTGCTGCAGTGTGTGCAAACCTGGTCACAAACTAAAGGAAACGTCTGATCTTTATCATTGGAAACAAAGGTTACTGTACCTAATATTAGGTTCTGTTTTTCTATTGCATCAAATTCTTATTTTATGCAAAAAATTGCAAATGAATTAAAAATCATACAGTGTGTCTATCTTTCTGGATCTCAAATCTCACACTCAGACTGTTCTAGTTGTCCATACCAACCAATCAGTGATCAGCTGTCACTTTACCTCCGCAGCTTCCTTGCTGAAAGTTGCACTCTGGTTGCTGCTATAGGCAACCAAAACAAACTTACTGTGAGGCAACGCTCATAAATGAGGCCCCAGTTACTTTTGCGCTGGTTGTTGACAGCCGTTGCTATAATTACAGACTGTAAAGTGACTTATCAGGTTGCCCCACCTTAGTAACTATATGGTTGCTTCCCCTTTAAAAGTGTCTCTTTGGGTGCCGGGACTATAAATATTTAAGACCCTTTGGGCAAAAACTGTGTCAGCAACTTCAATGCTGAAAGCTGTACTATAGTTGCTATAGATAACCAGAACTATCTTATTGTGAGGCTATTCTTATAAATGAGGCCCAATTACTTGTGTACCGGTTGTTGACAGACATTAGTTACAGACTTGAGTGAGTAATCAGGTTGCCCCGCCTTAGCGACTAAATAATTGCTGCCCCTTTAAGCGAGAATCTTTGGGCGCCATTGCTTCAATTCTTTAAGACCTTTTGGGCAAAAACTGTGGTTTTGCATTCAGCGCACACATTTTCTCCTTTTATTTCTATAGAGCCTAAATTCAGGAGGCCATATCTGGTAAAGGGGGGAGCTTTTTGTGTTTTCGGGCTGTGTGCACCCGGTGTATTTTAATCCGGTTTTGAGTGCAGTTTTGCTCAGGTGCTTGATACTCGTTAAAAGGAACCTGTCACCAGATTTTTCACTATTAAACTGTCACCTTCTGCAGCTCCTGGGCTGCATGCTATGAAGGTGCACCTTGTTCTCTGACTCCCCTTGCAGACCCCAAAACTAACTTTATAAAACATGACCCCCCACGTATGCTAATTACCTGTGTGGCTCAGATGGGCGGGCTCATTTTCTGCTCCTGTCCCCCCTCCTGCCGCTGTTCACCGTCGTCCTATCTTGATTGACGTGATGATGCCTCCGTCATCATCCCTGTTGAATTTTCAAATCTCGCGCCTGTGCAGTTTTCGGCTCGCGCAGGCGCAGTTCGCTCTGCCATATCATGGGCAGAGCAGAAAACATAGCTGCCCTTGCGCGCGCCTGTGAGTGAAATGTGCAGGCGCCAGATTATGGTCGGGTACAAGGCTGGTGCGGTCATGCACAGCACCGACCATAATCTCGTGCCTGCGCATTTAGCTCACCGGCGCATGCGAGGGCAGCTAAACTTCTAAAGAGATTAAGGGCTCGTGTGCACGTACATGCTGAAATTTCTGCAGCGATTTCACAGCACATGTGCGCTTCAAATTGCTGCAGAAATACTGTGTAATGGATGCAGTGTTTCCGCAGATTACATTCCGATTTCATGCGCTATAGATGCTGGCTCTCCCATAGACCGAGTGGGAGCTGCATCCAAAGCGCACATATTAATTGACATCCTGCTTTTTAGAACGCACGGATTTGGGTCAAAATTTTAGCATCCAAATCGCTGCGTTCAAAAAAGCAACGTGCGCACGGATTATGCATAATCTACATAGATTGTGCTGGGGACGCAGGACACATGCAATTAAGCTGCAGTGGTGAACGCAGCATGCGCACGAGCCCTAAAGGTGAATTTTCAGCTTAAGGAACATCCGTGTCAGATTGCACCTTCCATCATTGTTTGAGCCAAAGTGGACTTCAAGGGAGACGACCAAGGAGGACACCATTGTTGAAAAAAAAAAGTCAGACTGGAATTTGCCAAACTACATGTTGACAAGCCATAAAGTTTCTGGGAGAATGTCTTCTAGACAGATGAGACAAAAATGGAACTCTCTAGCAAGGCACATCAGCTTTATGTTCACAGACGGAAAAATAAAGCCTATCAATAAAAGAACACTGTCTCTACTGTGAAACATGGAGGAGGTTCTGTTATGTTCCGGGGCTGCTTTGCTGTATCTGGCACAGGGTGTCTTGAATCTGAGCAGGGTCCAATGAAATCTCAAGACTTTAATAATATTTATTCATTTATATAGTGCTATTAATTCCACAGCACTTTACATACATTGTGAGCCACAATGGGGGCAGTGTTCCCAATCTAAATTCCCTATCAGTATGTTTTTGGAGTGTGGGAGGAAACCGGAGTACCCGGAGGAAACTGACACAAACACTGGGAGAACATACAAACCCCTTGCAGATGATGTTGTCCTTAGTGGGACTAAAACCCAGGACCCCAGCGCTGCAAGGCTGCAGTGCTAACCACTGAGCCACTTTGCCGACTTGCAAGGGATCCTAGAGAGAAATGTGCTGCCCAGTGTCAGAAAGCTTGGTCTCAGTCGCAGGTCATGGGTTTTGCAACAGGATAATGACCCAAATCACACAGCTAAAAATACAAAATAATGGCTAAGAGAAAAACATTGGACTATTCTGAAGTGGCCTTCTATGTGCCCTAATATTGTGCCAGGCACTCCAATTTGATGAAAAAAGGGAACTAACTTAATGACAACTGAATGTCTTATAGAATATAAATACAAAGTAATGGGCAGAAACAGCTGCTCATCCCCAAAGAGTATTGTAAAACAATGGCTATGGTAGCTGCCACAAAGGCTTAATTAGGACGTATTGGCAGAGAAACGCTCAGGGGTAGAGTTGAGTGAGGTTCAAGGTTCGCCAATTTCATGTTCGAGTGATTTTTGGGGGTGCTCGAGATCGAACTCGAACGCAAGCTTTTTGCTAAAAGCTCAATAGCTCGAGTTAGGTTCGATAACGGTTCGATCAGCAAAAAGCCTAGCTAGTTACTAGCTGGCTTTTCACTGTAATAGTGTGAGTCACTGTGATTCACACTATTATCAAATTTCAGCGTATAGTGTGCGGGGGGACACGGTATAGATCTGTGGTGCACTGCTGAGAAAATGCCGATAGCCATTTTTTTTTCTTTCTTTCTCCTAAGCGCGCGTGCAGTGGGGCGGGCCAGGATGTCAGCCAATCACAGACACACACACAGCTAAGTGCATTTTTGCCAGACAAGCAAGGGCATGCGTCATAGGCTGTGAATGTCACATGTCCTTGCCTTCTAAAATGCGGCCATTTTCCATGTCGCCGCCATTATCTCCATTGTGCGTGTGGGTGACAGTCACCGCTCACGCTGCTGCCGCCGATCCTGCTGTGTATGCTATAGACATAGTGCAAGCTACACAGCGCTCTAGGGATTAGGGACTGATGGTTATTTCAGCCCT
This sequence comes from Anomaloglossus baeobatrachus, assembly GCF_048569485.1. NCBI lineage: Eukaryota > Metazoa > Chordata > Amphibia > Anura > Aromobatidae > Anomaloglossus > Anomaloglossus baeobatrachus. Next base: position 412,216,120 of record NC_134355.1, on the reverse strand, counting down.
TTTCAGGACTGATTTCCAGGCGTTCATAGCCATAGCTGCTAGACAGGTCCGTGCAAACGCTGTGTACAGATTTAGATAGCAGCGTCTGTGTACCTCAGCTCAGGGAATTCCTTGCTGCATTTCATCATTAGGAGGGATAGAAAGTGAGGCTTCCTTTCCTATCCTGGTAACCACAGAACCCGGGCACTGTACCCACCTGCCCACTTTTGCCACGCAATTCTAATTGCAAACTGTGCTGCCACTGTTAGGGGCATACAAAAATTGTCTGTGATAGACAGCTGAAGAACCGACACTGACTATCAAGCTAGATCACCTCTGCATTGTACACATCTGTCCTTTTTTGATACGCAATTCTAATTGCAAACTGTGCTGCCACTGTTAGGGGCATACAAAAATTGTCTGTGATAGTGTTTGTTCTTCAGCTGTCAATCAAGCTAGACCACCTCTGCAATCTACACCACCTCTCAATTTTTGAATCCACATTTTAAGTGGCCAATCTTGTCGCTAACAAAATGAGTGGCAAAAGGACGGATGCTGGTGGAAAGGGGAACAGGCGTGTTGGAAAAGGAAAAAAGTTTGTGTCCATGGGGAAGGTGGGAAAGCTACATTAACATCTGCTGAAGATAGGCCATCTAACAGCAAAAGTAAGATGTCTACTACTTTCCGTGGACAATCGGATGTGCTCCCTTTTTTATGGAACCGAACAACTGTAACAAAGGTAGATGATGCACAAAGAACATGCTTGACTGGATCGCGAGTGCTCCAACAAGTGTCCTCTCCTCCACCTCAACATCCAAAAATCGCACTTGCTTTCTCCCAGCTCTCAATTCTCCACCCGCCCTGCAGAGTATGGTGTAACAGAGATGGCTGAGTCTGCAGAGCTGTTCAGTCACACTATAGGCTGGGAATCAGGTCTGCTCCCAAGCTACACACCAGGAAATGGTCTGCAGTGATGCCCAGAAGCTTTGTGACTGAGATTCTGGCCCTGATGACAAAGTTTCTGAGCATAATGTACACCCTCATTCCCAAACTGTAACACCTGTTGGTGGAGACAATGAGGAACATACTGATGATGATGAGACGCAGATACCTGATTTTGATGACAACTTAACTATTCAGTTAGGACAGGACGAGGTTAGGTCTGAGGGCGGGGGGAGTGCAAACACAACGCTTGTTGATGAAGTTCTAGATCCCACTTACTGTCAACCCACAGTCAGGCACTCAAGGAGGTCACCAGAGGCGGTGGAGGAGGATGCAACTGACGACGAAGTAACCTTGCGCCTGCCTGGACAGAGTCAGAGTACTGGAAGCACGTCTAGAACTGCATCCTCAGCCACAACTCTGCCTCTGAGCACAAGTCGGGGTGGCTCTGCAGGTTGCATGGCCTCTAAGCCTTGCCTAGCCTGGTCCTTTTTTGACTTTCAAAGGATCTCCCAAATCATGTGATCTGTAAAATTTGTCGGCAATCTATAAGTAGAGGCCAAAACCTCACCAGTTTGACAACTTCTTCCATGAATCGTCACATGAATAACAAGCATAAGTCCTAGTGGGAAGCTCACCGTGCTGCAATGCGGCCTAGCGGAGCGGGCCAAACACCGTCTGCCCCTTCAAGTTCCTCCGCACGCTATTCATCTTCTATGACTGTGTGGACAGCTGTCACAACTGCTTTTCCACGCAGACCATCCTCCACTTTAACCGCAACAGGCAGTTTGCTTGGTAGCTCGTCAGTTTGTTTGGAAGGGGAAACAAGTGCTGGTGTACAGCTCTCTCAGACATCGAGAGCGCCAACTTTGGATGAAGGCAACATCATGTCTCCGCTTGCACTTTCCTCACAAACCTGCATTTTTCCAGGGACACCCTACTCACCACCGTCTCCACACAGCAGCCAGATCTCTGTCCCTCAGATGTGGACAAATAAAAGGCCATTTCCTCCGAGCCATGACAAAGTTAAGGGGTTGACTTTATCCCTCTGTAAGCTCTTGACTACCAAAATGCTGCCTTTCCGCCTGGTGGAAACACAGGATTTTCGAAACCTTATGTCCGTCGCATTGCCCCAGTACCAGATGCCCACTCGCCACTACTTCTCCAAGAAAGGTGTGCCTGCGCTACACCAGCATGTCACACACAACATCACCGCTTCCTTGAGAAACTCTGTGTGTGACCGGGTGCATTTCACCACCGATACTTGGACCAGTAAGCATGGACAGGGGCGTTACATGTTGCTGACTGGGCACTGGGTAACTATGGTGAGAGATGGAGAAGGGTCTGCTGAACAAGTCTTGCCGTCACAACGACTTGTGCGTCAATCCTCTTTATGTAGAAGTTCCTCCACTGCTTCTGCCTCCTCAACCTCGTCTGGGTCCTCCACCTCCGCCCCAAGCCTGCCTGGTCAGGCCACCCGCATTGTAACTGCGCACAAGGAATCCCGCACACCTCCTTACTATGCTGGCAGCAGAGCTCAACAGCATCAAGCAGTTTTACCTTGAAATGTCTTGGAAATAAGAGTCACACAGCAGAGGAGTTGTGGTCAGCTCTTGCGAGAAAGTTTCGTAAATGGTTGTCTCCACTCAACCTGCAGCCAGGGAAAGCCGTGTGCGACAATGCTGCAAACCTGGGTGCGGCCTTTCACCGGGGCAAGGTGACACACGTGCCGTGTATGGCTCATGTGTTGAACCTTGTTGTCCAGCAATTTTTAACCCACTATCCCAGCCTAGATGGGCTTCTGCACAGGGCACAGTCACTCTCTGCTCACTTCCGCCATTCAACCGCCGCAGCTGACCGACTTGCATCGCTCCAGAACTCTTTCGGCCTGCCGGTTCATCGCCTAAAATGCGATGTGCCGACACGCTGGAATTCGACTCTCCACATGTTACAGCGACTGTGGCAGCACCGCTGAGCCCTGGTGCAATACGTTATGACGTATAGCCTGGGCCAACAAGATGCAGAGGTGGGGCAGATCACGCTGCTGGAGTGGTCTCAGATCAAGGACCTATGTACCCTTCTGCACAGTTTCGACATGGTGACGAATATGTTTAGCGCTGACAATGCCATTATCAGCATGACAATTCCAGTCATTTACATGCTGGAGCACACGCTAAACACTATTCGTAGTCAGGGGGTGGGACAAGAGGAAGGGGAGGAACTACAGGCGGATTCATACCAACATCTACACGGTCCAGACGTTCATCATCACCAAGGCAGCAGGCATGGGACGGTGGGGGAGAGGGCTTAACAAGGGCGCATGGTAGCAGCCAAAATGTTGAGGAAGGTGCAGGAGACCATGAAGAAATAGAGGACGAACTCTCGATGGACAAGGAAGACTCAGCAGATGAGGAAGACCTTGGTCAAATTTCGGTTGAGGGGAGATGTCAGAGGAAGGAAGCACGGTCATCACCTCGCCGCCACAAACACAGCAAGGACTTGGTCCGCATGGATGCGCAAGACACATGAGCGCCTTCTTGCTGCACTACCTACAACATTCAAATTCAAATTCAAATTCAAATTCAAATATGCTTTATTGGCAGGACCAAAATACAATTAGTGTTGCCAAAGCAAGAGAAATACAGTAAGTGTGGTGGGAGGGGATCAGGGTTATGGGGAGTTGGGGGGCACAATTTGGGCTCTGACAGTCCATTTAGGGGTCTTAGGTTCCCCTCAGCTTATGACATGTGGTGACATATTGGGCGGCGATCTCCACCATTGATTCCTCTTCCCCCAGTAGGAAGCGGAGTTTCATGTCCTCATCCATGGATGGAAAGCCCGGGCTATGGGTGGTAAATTTCTGGAAGTGGGAGCCCCTCACTGCTGAGTATTTGTCACAGTGCAGTAGGAAATGCGTCTCGTCCTCCAGAGCCCCCTGCTGGCAGTGCTGGCACAGTCTGTTCTCTCGCGGCTTGTATGTCTGTCGGTGCCGCCCTGTTTCCACCTCTAGGCTGTGGGCACTCAGTCTGTACAGGCTCAGGGTCTGCCTGTCTTTGGGGTGGCGTAGCCTTTCCAGATATGGGGCCAGAGTGTAGTCCCTCCGCAGTGACCGGTAGATGGTGAGTTTCTGGGAGTTCTCTAATTCACTCTTCCAGTCCTCTATGTATTGCATCTTGCAGCTCTCTGAGATCTCTTTTATTTGGGCTTTTGTCAGGGGGTGTTGCTGACTTTGGCTGGACTGGCTGCCGGGGTTCCTGGCTTGCTCTGGGCTCCGGCTCAGCAGGGCTTTATGATGGTAGGAGCTGGGGTTGCTGTTCTGTGTGTGTGCCTGGTGTGATAGCGCCCTCTTGTGTATAGTGAACCATAAGGGGAATCGGCCCAGCTCTGCCCTACAGGCTATGTTTGAGGTGCTGCGATGGACTTGGAGGAGATATTTACATGACGCTCGGATTGTCAAAATTAGAAGTGATGATGACTACTGGGTTGCCACACTATTAGATCCCTGGTACAAGTCCAAATTTGGCGAAATAATTCCAGCCATAGAAAGGGTCGCACGTATGCAGGAGTATCAGCAGAAGCTGTTACTCAATCTTAGCTTGGCTTTTCCACCAAACCCCAGTGGTGCACGGAGTGAATCTCCCAGTTGTCACTTGCCAAGCATTGGACTGTCTCGTCATTATCAGTCAAACCGTACCAGCAACACCGTTTCTGGTGCAGGTAACAGCAATTTTATGGAATCGTTTCATAATTTTTTTAGACCATCCAATGCAAGGCCACAAGAGACAAGAAGTCTGACACATAGTCAACGGCTGGAGAGGATGATACAGGAGTATCTCCAAATGAACATCGATGCCATGACTTTGCAACTAGAGCCTTGCTCATTTTGGACTTCCAATCTTGAAAAATGACCTTAGCTCGCCACTTACGCCTTGGAGATCTTGTCATGTCCCGCAGTCAGCGTTGTCTCTGAACGTGTCTTCAGTGCTGCTGGGTGTGTGCTGACAGATAAGCGCATGCGTCTGTCCAGTGACGATGTGGACAAACTAACGTTCATCAAGATGAACAAGTCATGGATCCGCAAGGACTTTACTAGCCCTGTGTCATCCTGGGGAGAGAAAAGGCTGCCGTATTTTGGAATGTGCTTGATGAAAATGTACCTGTAAAGTATACAACTGGGGCACAAGTGCTGCCACTGAAGTGGTGTCTGTGGGGTCCAATTTTTGGAAAAAAGGGAGACTCCGCTTGGAGTCCCCTTGCTGTGTTTTAAAAATTGATCCAAGATGAACAAATCATAGATCAGCAAAGACTTTGCTACCTACACCGGTGTCATCCCGGGGACAGTTAAGGCTGGCGTATTTTTGAATGTGCTTGATGCAAATGTACCTGTGAAGTGTACAACTGGGGCACAAGTGCTGACACTGAAGTGGTGTCTGTGGGGCCCAATTTTTGGAAAAAAGGGAGTCCCCTTGCTGTGTTTTTAAAATTGATCCAAGATGAACAAATCATAGATCAGCAAAGACTTTGCTACCTACACCGGTGTCATCCCGGGGGCAGTTAAGGCTGGCGTATTTTTGAATGTGCTTGATGCAAATGTACCTGTGAAGTGTACAACTGGGGCACAAGTGCTGCCACTGAAGTGGTGTCTGTGGGGCCCATTTTTTGGAACAAAGGGAGACTCCGCTTGGAGTCCCCTTGCTGTGTTTTTAAAATTGATCCAAGATGAACAAATCATAGATCAGCAAAGACTTTGCTACCTACACCGGTGTCATCCCGGGGACAGTTAAGGCTGGCGTATTTTTGAATGTGCTTGATGCAAATGTACCTGTGAAGTGTACAACTGGGGCACAAGTGCTGACACTGAAGTGGTGTCTGTGGGGCCCAATTTTTGGAAAAAAGGGAGTCCCCTTGCTGTGTTTTTAAAATTGATCCAAGATGAACAAATCATAGATCAGCAAAGACTTTGCTACCTACACCGGTGTCATCCCGGGGACAGTTAAGGCTGGCGTATTTTTGAATGAGCTTGATGCAAATGTACCTGTGAAGTGTACATCTGGGGCACAAGTGCTGCCACTGAAGTGGTGTCTGTGGGGCCCAATTTTTGGAAAAAAGGGAGACTCTGCTTGGAGTCCCATTGCTGTGTTTTACATGATTTTAGAAGGGCATGGCATGCCTATATGTGTGTCTCCTCTTTTTTCTCATCCAGCTGTTTTGTTTTCACATGAGTATTTGTCCTTGTCACTTTCCCATGTGTTTGTGTTGTCTTGTGAGTTATTTGTCACCTTTTGGACACCTTTGAAGGTGTTTTCTATGTGTTTTTATGTGTTTGTGATTGCCTCCCATTGTTTTCAATGGGGTTCGAGAGGTTCGTTGAACGGCTCGCCAAACCGAACTCGAACGCGGCCTCCGTTCGACGAACCGCCCCGACCTCCAGCCTCTGGAGGGTGGCTCATCTCTACTCAGGAGTGCACACAATGTTGCATTATACATGGAGGCCTGGGGATGTTGCATTATACATGAAGGCCTAGGGGGCGCTGCATTATACATAGAGGCCTGGGGATGTTGCATTATACTTGGAGGTTTCGGGGGGGCTGAATTATACATGGAGGCCTGGGGGAGCTACATTATACATGGAGGTCTATGGGCCTGCACTATACATGGATGTCTATGGGGATGCATTATACAACATGAAGGACACCTTATACATGGATTATAGGGGTGCATTATACATGGAGCCTGATTTGCAGTCACACGTGAAGGACTCACCTGTGACCGCAAATCCCCTGAGTGACTGAAGTGAGCCGTGCGATCAGCGGTGCCGTCACCTCAGATTACTCGATTTTTCACAGAAAAACAGATCAAAATCTGGAGTAATCAAAGATCAAAATATCACAGAAAAATACTCCTAAAATGTATACCTTTATTGTTTGTCAACATGTTAAAAATTGAGAAGCAATATTATATAGAATTTACCCTAAGGGTCTAAAATACAATTTCGTACATAAAATTAGTGGACTAGCCGGCGGTATATCCCAACAAAAATTGGGAACTGGTTATATCGCTCCACCAGTCAATTTTACAATCAATGATCTATTAGATATTTAACTCGTTATGAGAACAATCAACCACAAAGTTATTTTTATCTAGATCCGATAGTTATCCATATACTGAAAAAAAAGAGATGTATTTTACTGGGAGGTATAGGAATAAATTTAACATGTGTCTCCCATATGGTAGTGAAAAACATAAATGAGAATTAGAACTATAAATGGTTTTAAGTTGTATAGGACAGGATGGAACATATGTAATTTACTGTAGTGGTATAGATTTTACATCCAGTATTCATTTTATGCCTAAGGCAACAATTCAAAGCCAAAGGTTTACCTGACGCATTTCGCTTCCTTGGGTGGAGGTTCATCAGTGGTATAGTTGTAACATATATTCCAAAATATATCAGATAGTCTAATACATCAGAATAATTTCACATTTCTCAGATTGTAAGGATATTTTTTGTACTGGAATTGGGTTCCTCAGTAGGACCTCCTCACTCTGATGAAATGTTTCACATCAGGGAGATCTTTGTCTGTAACCCAATTCCAGTACAAAAATATCCTTACAATCTGAGAAATGTGAAATTATTCTGATGTATTAGACTATCTGATATATTTTGGAATATATGTTACAACTATACCCCTGATGAACCTCCAGCCATGGAGGCGAAACACGTCGGGTAAAACTTTGGGGTTGAATTGTTGCCTTAGGCATAAAAAGAATACTGGATGTAAAATCTATACCACTACAGTAAATTACATATGTTCCATCCTGTCCTATACAACTTAAAACCATTTATAGTTCTAATTCTCATTTATGTTTTTCACTACCATATGGGAGACACATGTTAAATTTATTCCTATACCCCCCAGTAAAATACATCTCTCTCTTTTTTCAGTATATGGATAATTATTGGATCTAGATACAAATAACTTTGTGTTTGATTGTTCTCAAAAGAATTGACATGCTGCATTTTTAAACGCAGAGATTTTGTCAAATTTTTGACAATCAAAATGTGTTCAAAAAAGCATCGTGCGCACAGATTTTGCATGATTTTGCATGATTCTCATAGACTTTGCTGGGGAAGCAGAACGCATGCATTTTGACAATGTGATGCTGCAGCTTAAAACGCTGCAGAAACGCAAAAAAAAAGCAATGTGCACACAGGCCCTTATACATGGGCTATGAGGGTGCATTATAAAACATGGAACACTATGTGGTGCATTATAATATATGGAGAACTACAGTATGGGGTGAATTATAATACATGGAGAACTATGGGGAATTAATTATAATAATATGCGGACTACTTTATACAAGGAGGACTATGGGAAATGCATTATAATACATTGAGGAGTATGTAGGTGCATTATAATATATGGAGGACTATCTGGTGCAGTATAATATATGGAGTACTATGGGGTAAATTATAATACATGGAGATCTATGGGAAATGCATTATAATACATGGAGGACTATGGGGGTGCTTCTAATATATGAAAGGTTATGTGGGACCCTTTATACTATATGGAAGGCTATGTGGGGGCCTTTATAGTATTTGGAGAACTATATACGAGGGGAGACAAAGATACAAGCATGGGATGGGAATGTTTTGTGCTGAGGGAAAAAGGCTCTTTCCCTCAGCACCCAGCTTTCCCATGCTCTGCTGTACATCTTCTCTCAGCACCCAGCTTTCTCATGCTTTGATATGGGAAAGCTGGGTGCTGATGGAAAGATGTATGGCAAAGCATAGGGAAGCTGGGTGCCGAGGACAAGATGGATATCAAAACATAGGAAAGCTGGGTGCTGACAGAGGGATTTCAGATCATGGGAAACTTGGGTGCTGAGGGTAAGAGCCAAGTGTCATCGTCAATATCCCGTAGCCCGAGTGTCAGTGTCATTATTCCATACCTCAAGTGTCAGTGGAGGGGGGGGGCAGGTCCGAACTTTGCACTGGGGCCCATCAAACTCTAGTTACGCCACTGAACATAACAGTTCTGAAACTTTAATATTACAAATGCCACTCTTGTTGAACAGATTCACAAATTTACATATTTCTCAGCACATTTATGTCTTCAACTGGCGTAAACTCATTGAAAAGCTGGAATGACAAATACAGATTTTGTGGCCAAGGTGTAGCTTGAAATAGGAGGAAAAGCATAAAAATTATATATTTTTTTCATATCCAGTCCAGTATTTGGATCAAATACAACAAATGACAGAAAAACATATTCTGTAATTCAGTTAAAATCTAATACCAGTCTGATTTTCCTCTTCCAATCTGTCATCCATTGACTCCCTTCCTCCTTTACAATTTGGGGAATAGGTAGTTCTTACATCATACTGACCTATTACCGTAATCAGTGATATGATGCAGACTCAATTTATTGGAAAAATAAAAAAAAGTATACATAATTGTTGCTTCGACTGTAAATGTCCTTTTTCTCCGTACTCCTTCCCCTTTCCCCATCTTTTTCTCATTTTTGGATCAATTTTCTTGCATGATTGATTTTACCTGGTTTTACATCAATAAAGTTTTGTAATTTTTCACTACTTTAAATCCTTTGTGCTTTTTTACTCCATTTCTCCTGTATTTATTAATTCCTGAAGTTTTTCGCTGTCTTTCTATGTCCATGTTCACTTCTTGTTTATATGGCCTTGATCGACTTGAGCCATGTGTGTTTGGTATTTGGTTTTGCTAATGTGGAGAATAGGTAGTTCTCACATCATACTAACTTATTATAGCAGAGATATGATGCAGACTCAATTTATTGGAAAAATAACAAAGAAAAGTATACATAATTGTTGCTGTGACGGTAAATGTCCTTTGCTGTAACATTAATACATATTTTATCCCACCTCTAAAAAGGAATAAAAGGTTTTACTCAACCATTTTCAGTCCATTCTTTGTTGATTAGTTGTAATAATAATGATAAGTTTTATATCGCGCCAACATATTCCGCAGCGCTTTACAATTCAGAGGGGACATGTACAGACAATATGAAACAATACAAAATAACAAAATTAAGATACCAGGAGGAGTGAGGGCCCTGCTCGTAAGCTTACAATCTATGAGGAAATAGAGGAGGCACAAAAGGTGAATGGGGGGGAGAAAAGCTTGTTATATATGGTCCAGCCATCGATTTAATAGGGTATTCAAAACCAGCTGCATGAACCCGTCATCGGACAGAATTTATACAGGTACAGGGGACAAGAATTGGAAGTAAATTTTTATGAAGGGCAGAAAGGGACTAGATTAGATCAGGGCAGTGAGGTGATAGGCTAGTCTAAAGAAATGCGTTTTTAGGGCCCGCTTAAAGGTGTGGATGTTGGGAATTAATCGGATTGCTCTTGGTAGTGTCTTCCAGAGCATAGGCGCAGCTCGTGAGAAATTTTGAAGACGGGAGTATATGTTAGTGAACGAAAAACAGATCCAGGTCACTGATGAAAAATGTGCCATTTTTGTGGATGTGAAAAATCAGAAATAGATGGAAAAGTTTTTAATAGGCAACAATTTTTCTCCAATGGTAAAAATGGATAAAACCCTCAAAAATGTTATACGGCTTTTGAATGCAACACACAAAAAATATTTAAATTGTTTTTTTTGTTTTAAAGTATTGTAATATGCTTTCCATTTCAATTCAGTAACATTTTGTCTGTATTGATGTAACATTATTGGGCTGCATAGTTCATTTGCTCTCGCTGTACATGGAATGTAATGACACCACATGGCTTCTGTATATACTGTATGTACTGTATAACCTGAATGGGTAGGATCTTTTCTGTGTTGTGTCAGAGTAGTGTTGTCCTCTGATAAATGTAGTGCCTCTTCCTATTACTACTCATCCCTTCTTTCCATGTCATATTGTTTCACTGGTGGGGGTAGAGGGAGGTTTTAGCCTTAATGAGAGTGCCAAGTCAGCAGTGTAAGGAGACTTACGGGCCATGCAGTGCTCTTATGGTAACTTAAATATGAAAATATCTCTTTTAGAGAGAAAGAGGCCAAGTACACTAGGGCCACCTACTGGCACTATCCTAAAGGTTAGTATCAACCCTATAATGAGCGCTATCTCATGGCAAAGCGTATGGTTCCACTTGCGCTTTGCACGGACAAGCGCAATCCGATAAAACATTGAACTGCACTCGCACCAGTGCAAAACTATGGGGCAGTGTCCATCTGCGATTGATCTCTCATGCCATATCTGCCTGAGGAATGAATCACAGCACACTGCATTTGGCAGCGAGTCTCGGCTCACGCACCCCCATAAAAGTCTATGGGAGCATGTGAAACATCGCACTGCACTCGCATGTCAACCGATTGCAGTGCGATGTATGCAGAGATAGGCCGTGGAGGAGATGGGGATAAAGTGTTCCCTCCCTCTTCTCCGCAGATGTCATACGATCGAAAGATCACATCACAGTCACATGACCCGTGGCTCATGCTCACAGCAGAGGGTCATTAGCATATTGCTTCCGATGCTCTTGCATCGGAAGCTATGCGCAAGTTAACCATAGACTTAGGATAAGAATCCTAACCAGAAACTCCATTGTTTCTGGTTTAGCTTCTTATCCTAAGTCATATGGTATACACAGCACTCTTTTTACTTATTTTGGAGTTACGAAAATAGCCATGTCCAAATCACATAAGCTACAAGACGCAGCCCTGTTCTTGACATGTCACAAGAGCTAATATGAAAACTATTTCAGTAAGCATGAAAATTTAACTAAATTTTATATGCAAAAAAAAGTAGCTTTTCTGAGTAGTATATGTTTTTTCTCTGTTTTCGAATCAAAAAATAAAAGCAGAAATAAATAACACAGAAATCATCACAAAGTATCTGTAAGAGGAACATCACCTGTAGTAGAATTGCCTGGAAATGCCCAGCTTTTGTTTTGTATCTTATTTCTCTGTTTATTTCCTTTCTAATGTGATGCCCAGTTATTGTAGAGTTGTAACTTGTACATGACCGACACCTCTAGCAGCTGACAGATCCTATTAACTCGCCAGGGGTCTCCTACGGGGTCCTACTGAAGTGTCCATCATGTTCATTTCTATTTTTTTCGGTAAAGTTTCATGGAATCTGTGATGGAGGCTTTGAAAGGAGCCTGTGACATAGATGTGAACATAGCCTTAGACACTCTTTCATGCGTGGCATACTCTTACAAAAGGCATCTGGAGAAAAATCCTTTATTGCTTGTCAAATACAACCATTAGTTTTGACAGGCTGCAGATAATCTGAAACATATTTGCACATTGGATGTTTTCTCTGGCAGCAAAACTTACAAAATGACATTGCATGCAGTGAAAATAAATTGTTCACATTCTTTATCCTGGTAAAATAATGTCATTTTTATCCTTGCAATATACCAAATACAGAATAAATGAGAATTGTCACATGATCAAGTCAGGAGTTCAGAAAATGCAAAAGTTAAGCAAACATTAATAAAATGCAATTAGTAACTGCATACAAAATATCAACTAAATTATAACTGTAGGTAAAAAAAGGACATGGCAGTTGTACTTCACATACAGCGTGTCCAAATTCATCATTTACACATATACTACGAGGGGCTGCTGATAAGTCTTTGGCTTTGTAGTCTTTTTTTTTTTTTTTCTATGGTAACGAATGTTACATCACATGAAAAGGCCGCTTTACACGCTGCGATATCGTTACCGATATCACTAGCGTGCGTACCCGCCCCCATCGGTTGTGTGACATGGGCATATCGCTGCCCGTGGCGCACAACATCGCTAGAACCCGTCACACTACTTACCTGCCTAGCGATGTCGCTGTGACCGGCGAACTGCCTCCTTTCTAAGGGGGCGGTTAGTTCGGCGTCACAGCGACGTCACTAAGCGGCCGCCCAATCAAAGCGGAGGGGCGGAGATGAGCGGGACGAACATCCCGCCCACCTCCTTCCTTCCTCATTGCTGGCGGGACGAAGGTAAGCAGAGGTTTCTCGTTCCTGCGGTGTCAAACGTAGCAATGTGTGCTGCCGCAGGAACGACGAACATCATCGTTACTGCAGCAGCAACGATAATTGAGATTAGGGTGGATGTCACCGATTCGCGATTTTGAACGTTTTTGCAACAATTCAAAATTGCTAATAGGTGTCACACGCAACGACATCGCTAACGTGGCCGGATGCGCGTCACAAAATCCGTGACCCCAACGACATCGCTTTAGCTATGTCGTAGCGTGTAAAGCCACCTAAAGCCTTATGTGTCTAATATATGTTTTCAAAATTTTGTGTTTATTTCTTATGGCAACAGTGTTCTACGCACGTGGGAATACAAAATGGCGGAGTCTAATGCGATATTCACAACAACTGAGAGCAGTGGAGTGTTAAAAATCTTGTTTCTGCAAGGAAAGTCTGCAAAGGATATTCATGGTGATATGTCGCAGACATTGGGGGATCAATGCCCTTCATATTCCACAAGTAAGAACTGGGTTGCCAAATTTAAAATGGGCCACTTCAGCACCAACGATGAGGAATGTCCTGGACCACCGAGAGTAGTTGTTGTTCCGGAGATCGTCAATGCTGTGCACACCCTCATACTGAAGAATTGACGAATTTCAGCTAAAGCAATAGCAGACATCATGGGGATTTCCCATGAACGTGTTTGTGTCATTATCCATGAACATTAGGACATTAGGAAGCTATCTGCAAAGTGGGTCCCCAAATGTTTGACAACAGATAAGAGAAGCATGACTGATAAGAACTTCCTGGATCGACTGGTCACTATGGATGAGAACTGGATTTATTTGTATGATCCTGAAAACAAGGAGCAGTCAAAAGAGTGGAGGCACAGTGGTTCTCCTCATCCAAAGAAGTTCACAGTGCAAAAATCGGCCACTTTGATGATGGCATCTGTTTTCTGGGATAAGGAGGGTGTACTGCTGGCAGACCACCTTAAAAAGGGTTTCAACATCAATACAAGGTTGAACTTTTGGACCAATTAAAAGCAGCTCTGAAGGCCAAAAGGTTCGGCAAGCTGTCCAAAGGAATTTTGTTCCTGCAAGACCACGCCTCCTCTCACACTGCACAAGCGACCATGGCAAAACTGGCAGAGCTGGGCTTCCAGCTGGTTGACCACCTGCCTTATTCACCAAATCTAGCTCCCTCTGAGTATCATCTGTTTCCAAACCTGAAGAAACACCTCAAGGCTACCAAATTTCACACCATTTCTTATACCATGGCTGCTACAGATGCCTGGTTTTAGGCACAATCGAAATCCTTCTTTTTGCTAGGTGAGAAGAATTTTTTTTGTGTGTATGTGAAGAACGGCATCTTAAGGTAAATCTCTACATGATACAGGACAAGGACGGGCACATTACTATAAGATGAGGACAAGGATAGGCAAATTACTACATGATGGGGACAAGGATGGGCACATTACTACAGGATAGGGACAAAAATGGGCACATTACTACAGGTTGGGGACTAGGATGGGCACATTACTACAGTATGGAAACAAGGTTGGGAACAATACTACAGGATGGGCACATTCTAAAGGATGAGGACAAGGATGGGCACATTACTACAGGATGGGGACTAAGATGTGCACATCACTACAAGATGGGGCAAGGATGGGACGCATTACTATATGATGGGGAACCAGGATTGGCACATTGCTACAGAACTGAGACAGAGATAGGCACATTACTACAAGGGGACAAGAATGGCCACATGACTCCAAGATAAGGACAAGCATGGGCACATTACTAAAGGATGTGGGCCAAAATTACCATATGGTGCTAATTGTAAGATGATACTACTTACAAGAAAGGGATAAAGTGTAAAAATAAATAAATGAAGCCTAGTTTTTTTTTACCATGAAAAATGCTTTTTTATACATAAACTAAAATAAAAAAGTGCTAGTTTATCCCCACATCCATAACGAGCCAAGCTATAAAACTGCACCGTAACGCATACGATGAATACCATTTAAAATAATAAAATAAATGACCGGAGCATGATAAAAACAAGTGATCCAAAGGTGTGTAGAAAAAAGTGGTATTACTAAAAATGTCACTTTGTCGTGCAAAGAATGTGAACCCCCAAATTCAATTTTTTTCTATGTGTGGCCCATTCACCCAGCCAAGTTTGAGACCCCTGCTCTAGACATATAAGATGCCCTCTTGTCCCCGTCGGAGGCTTAGGTGTAAAAAGATAATTTAAACGTTCTATTTACTGTCACTTCATATATTTGTATATAGCAATAAGATAGCCCCTAAAGGGGGCTTTACACGGAGTGACATCGCTAGCCATGGACCCCGCCGTTTGTGCGTCACGGGCGATTTGCTGCCCGTGGTGCACAATACCGTTTGGAGCCATCACACGTACGTACCTGCCAAGTGACATCGCTGTTGCCGGCGAACCGCCTCTTTTCTAAAGGAGCGGTTCATGCGGCGTAACAGCGGCGTCACTAAGCAGCCGCCCAATAGAAGCGGAGGGGCAGAGATGAACGTCCGTAACATCCCGCCCAACTCCTTCCTTCCTCATTGCCGGCGGCCGCAGGTAAGCTGTAGTTCGTCGTTTCCGAGGTGTCACGCGTAGTGATGTGTGCTGCCTCGGGAACGACAAACAACCTGCGTCCTCAACAATAAACGATTTTTTGAAAACGAACGACGTGTCAACGATGGACGATTTGGTGAGTATTTTCCATTTTTAACACTCGCTCATTGGTGTCATACGCAACGATGTCGCTAACGATGCCGGATGTGCGTCACGGAATCCATGACCCCGGCGATATATCGTTAGATACATCGTTCTGTGTAACAGGGCCTTAAGCCTTTGTTTTTTCAAAACTGATTAACCCCAAGTTGGATATCCTGTCTTGGTATTGCAGTTAACCTATTCCCTTAATAATCTTATTCACTTTTCTCTGTACCTGTTTTAGTTCAGCTATGTCCTTCTTATACACTGGAGTGCAAAATTGTGCACAGTACTCTTAAGTGTCGCTGTAGTTAGTGACATGACGAGAGGTAAACGTATGTTCTTGTCATGAGCATCTATGTCTCTTTTAATGTATAACATCATTTTATTAGACTTGCAAATCCAGCTCACCGCCACCTGACCTTGTCATCGCCCAGACTCGGAGGTCGGCCCTGCCCTGGCCGCAAAGTAAACACTGAAAAGAGTAATCCAGCAGGGTGCAACAACAGTGTTTCTTTTTTCGTGCATAGACAGACAGTGCACACACTAACGTTTACGCATTTCTTGCTTAACGCCGTTATGACTAAGGGCATTAAGCCAGAAACGCGTAAACGTTAGTGTGTGCACGGTCTGTCTATGCACGAAAAAAGAAACACTGTTGTTGCACCCAGCTGGATAATTCTCTTCAGTGATTATTTTATTAGCCTTGGCAGCAGCTACCTGGTACAGGTTACTAAAGTTTAGTTTGCCAACCACCCATACACCCAAGTCTTTTTCAGTGATTATTTTACGTGATGTATTGCCATGTAGCACATGAATATGTTTTATTTTCTTGGTTCAAGTGCATGAGATTACATTTAGTTACATTCAACTTCAATTGACATTTATTTAACCAAGCCTCTATTTACATAAATCCCTTTGTAATATTAAATTATCCTTCTTTGTATTGTTTACCTTGAAGAGCCAAATATGTGCAAATATTTACATTCTACTTGCATGCCCTCAACTAGGTCATTAATAAGTGTATTAAAAAGAAGAGGGCCCAAATCTGACCCTTGTGGTACCCCACTGTTTTAATGAGACACAATCTGATGACGTTCCATAAATATCCACTTTCTGTTTCCTATCACTGAGCCAGTTGTTAATCCAATTACATATATTTTCCCCTAGTCGCATTATTCTAATTTTATGTTTCAACATTTAACGTGACAATGCATCAAGCACCGTGCAAGAGGCCAGAAGGATAACATCCATTGCTCTACGATGGTCTAGTCTGGAACTGATATTCTCATAGACGTTTATCAGATTAGTTTGACAAGAGTGATCTAAGATTTTATTCACTTTGGTTTTTCCATTCTTGAGTATTGGAGGATGACTCTTTTTCAGTGGGGGGTGCTATTTTCAGTGCAGTGCATCTTTCAAATCTCTCGGCTTGATTACCTACATAAATACAAATAATAAATATGTGTCACAGATATAGCTGTGATTGTTATATTAATGTGATTATAAAGTTTTGATAATTTTAGCTCAAACTAAAGTGTTTTGCAAATGTATTTTGTATTCTTTGGTTCTATTTTACAAGGTTTGGAACTCACGCATACTGTATGTATCAAAAGCTTCTGTTGTGCAAAAGGTACCCATGATAATCTGGCAATGGCTACCTGTGCATGTTGGTGTAATCTTCACAGCAAGCATGGCTCAAGCCTCAAGGAGAACGTCAGGTTTAGACACAAAATTTCCGATGAAAGCTCTGTGATTTGAGGTCTATGAGGTTGGCCCCTAAAGTGGCATAAATTGTAGAAAGAGAGTTCCAGTATCGTGTTAGTTGTTTCCACCTCTATGCTGTTTCCTTGACCATTGGAATATATCTCTAAAACTGTCATGGTGTGACTGCAGGTGTCACAAGTGGTCAAGGGAGGACCCCCGCAAGCATGTGACACAGTAGATACACCATAGCAATGTCACAGCAATGGAGGGGAGGACACCTGGTGAGCGACAGCAGCACCTGGGGTACACCAGGAAAACAATACAACAGTAGGCCCTTGCGCTAGGGAGCATGGTCACATCCTAGCACTCACTTGAAGCTGAACTCTGTACTTCCTAATGTCCCTAAACTGGTCCTTGCCTTCATGCACCGATCACGCCCCTAGGCCCTTGCTGACCCTAAACTCACCCTGGCTAGTGAGACCCAGCAAGATGCTAATCTCGCTACTACAATAAGACAACACGAGGTAGGTAAGACAAACAGGTGGAGAAAGACAAAATAAAAAGCCATCCAAAGTTTCTCCAGTAAAGAACTTCATAGCTGCAATAGAAATTATACTACAGCTATGCAGCAACAAGCTGCTTTAACATGGTCATCATAAGGTTTGCGCTATATCTGGCATCATAGAGAAGAGTGAGAAGAGGATATTTATAGCAGACGGGAGTGACTGCAGCTGAGGCTACATCTACCTGTTTGATCACCGCAGTATAAAAATTAACCTTTAACCCCTCCAGTACTGGCTGGAATGAACTATGCTCCAACTCACGGTAAATGACAAGTGGGCACTAAAGCGGATCTGCAATTTACAATGTGCTGTGACCTTCGGATCCCAGAATGCCTCGAGATCACATCAGGTCGTGTAACACTAATGACAGTTTCTCTCTTCTATGAGGGTCCTGTGGACCCTCAGAACCAGACTTGTTCTGATGAGATACATCAAAGAAATGCACCAACCTATTGGCATTAATTTCTGATGCTGGTACCCACATCCTTTCCTCTGGACCATAATCCTTCCAGTGTACCAAATATTGACTAGAGTGATGAACAAAATGAAAATCCACAATTTTTGCTACCTTGAACCCTAAATTACCATCAACAATAACTGCAGACCATGAATGAATGAATAAATGAATGAATTAATTTATTTTACGCATTTCAAGAACTGTGTTGTCCTTTTCCTCAACGTGTAGTGCAATAAAATAATTATTCCTTCATTCATGGTCTGCAGAGCCCTGTTATACACCATTTTCTCTGTTAGTTCCTATTTGATTGCAGATGGAACACTGAAGAAAAAGAAAGATGTACGCTCAGATGAGTACAAAACACTTTCCAAAATTTCGATACAAACTAGGTCCCCCGATCTGACGCCACATTGAAGGGAACCCCGTGACACTTCATCAATTTCAGTGACGAACACTTCAGCTAAAGTTTTAGTGTTAGGGAGCGCAGATAAGGCAATGAAGTGCGCCATTGTATTAAACTGTCCACCAGTAGTAAAATTAGTTTTTCCAGCGGATGAAGAAAGTTCAGTAATAAAATCCATGAATAAAGGTGTTCATGGTTTGTTAGGTATAGCCAATGGCGGAAGGAACCTCGACGGACAAGTATGAGGGGTCTTAGAACATGTACAAACATTGTAGGTGGACACCAAATTGACCACATCCTGATGCAACCTTGGCCACTAAATCTACGAGAAAGGAAATCCAATGTCGCTTTACTCCCTGAATGACCCGCAAGAGCTGAGGAATGATGCTCTCCTAAAATGTTGAGGAGCAAATGCAAAGGCACAAACAATGAAGGACAAGCAGCAGGGGTCTCCACCTGAGCCTTCAATACGTCACCCTCAAGATCAAAGCACATGGTGGATATGGTAGAGAGCAGAGTGTTCAGACAGTTCTCCTTACGGAAATCACTCCACCCAATAATTTCCCTGGACTGCCAATCAACCACCGGATTTTGCTTACCCAGCCAGGGGAGGCCCAGTATTATAGGGGCAGTGAGGCCTTCAAGATCATGACACGAAATAAGGTCATTGTGAAGAACCCCTATTTGAAGGTTCAATTATGAAAAACTCACGTTAAACTCCCCTGTTTGAGAGGCATAGAGTTGATCGCAAATATGGGGATAGGTTTCACCAGAACACTACAAGAGAGACCATGAGTTTAAACAAACGTGCATACACCATATTGGCCCCGGCCCCACTATCCACAAGAATGGAAATAATCTTAGTCTTCGTACCTATAACTGTTATGGACAAGATTATGAACTATTATGAGTATATAAGAGTTATATGAAGATATCCAAAAAAACAGGATTTAAGATGGTGTTTGAACTGTACCACATATATATCTCTTTCAGACATAAGACTCAGACAGTCTGAGTCTTGTGACAAGTGAATCATGCTGACATAGCTTAAATAAATGAGGAAGCAAGCACATTACAGTATATTCCATATCACAGAATAAGTTCTATGATAGATTACCCAATAGGAGACGTGTTACGTATTATTGGCTCCTAGCCAATAATTCCCTTAAAATGTATTGTCCACGTCCGTATTAAACAGTCATTTTATTCTATACAGATCCGTGTCATGTCTCTGGTCTGAATGGAACAATAGTATGCATGCTACTACCAAATGACTCTAATTTGGATGCAGACAGGTTTAAGGTAGATGCACAATTAGATTGCATCACAGTAAATTTATGACCGCCTTGACAGTGGTGCCCAACGAACCTTAAGACGGAGAGTCTAGATGAAGGACGGCCATGCTGACACCTTGATTCGAAAGGCAACTGCACGAGAGGGGAGATGCGCACTCCACAGGCAGGTGAGAAAATCTGTTTAATCTCACCTTGTGGACCTCATGCGTGTACTTGCATTTCGAAAGGGGGGGTTGGGCTGTCCCAGTCTAGACACCTAATGACCACCATCTCGCATGGGATGGACGTCTTGAGAGATCCCACCTGGTCAGGTTCACCTTAACACACACCTAGTGGCATCCTAAACGTGGCTATTGGACTTCTGTATAGTCCCACTAGTGCAAAGATATTTGCAGCACGTCTGCCTGCATTGCACACTCAAACTCATTGTAGCTAAGCCATTATACTAGCAAACACTGAGTGAACCTAGTGACATCCTAAATGTGGCTGTTGGACTTCTGTATAGTCCCACTAGTGCAAAGATATTTGCAGCACCTCTGCCTGCATTGCACACTCAAACTCATTGTTACTAAGCCATTATACTAGCAAACACTGAGTGAACTTAGTGGCATCCTAAACGTGGCTATTGGACTTCTGTATAGTCCCACTAGTGCAAAGATATTTGCACCACGTCTGCCTGCATTGCACACTCAAACTCATTATAGCTAAGCCATTATACTAGCAAACACTGAGTGAACCTAGTGACATCCTAAATGTGGCTGTTGGACTTCTGTATAGTCCCACTAGTGCAAAGATATTTGCAGCACCTCTGCCTGCATTGAACACTCAAACTCATTGTAGCTAAGCCATTATACTAGCAAACACTGAGTGAACCTAGTGGCATCCTAAACGTGGCTATTGGATTTCTGTATAGTCTCACTAGTGCAAAGATATTTGCAGCACGTCTGCCTGCATTGCACACTCAAACTCATTGTAGCTAAGCCATTATACTAGCAAACACTGAGTGAACCTAGTGGCATCCTAAACGTGGCTATTGGACTTCTGTATAGTCCCACTAGTGCAAAGATATTTGCAGCACGTCTGCCTGCACTGCACACTAAAACTCATAGTTACTAAGCCATTATACTAGCAAACACTGAAGAAACTTAGTGGCATCCTAAACGTGGCTGTTGGACTTCTGTATAGTCCCACTAGTGCAAAGATATTTGCAGCACCTCTGCCTGCATTGCACACTCAAACTCATTGTTACTAAGCCATTATACTAGCAAACACTGAATGAACTTAGTGGCATCCTAAACGTGGCTATTGGACTTCTGTATAGTCCCACTAGTGCAAAGATATTTGCAGCAAGTCTGCCTGCATTGCACACTCAAACTCATTGTAGCTAAGCCATTATACTAGCAAACACTGAGTGAACCTAGTGACATCCTAAACGTGGCTATTGGACTTCTGTATAGTCCCACTATGGAAAGATATTTGCAGCACGTCTGCATGCATTGCACACTCAAACTCATTGTAGCTAAGCCATTATACTAGCAAACACTGAGTGAACCTAGTGGCATCCTAAACATGGCTATTGGACTTCTGTATAGTCCCACTAGTGCAAAGATATTTGCAGCACGTCTGCCTGCATTGCACACTCAAACTCATAGTTACTAAGCCATTATACTAGCAAACACTGAGGAAACTTAGTGGCATCCTAAACGTGGCTGTTGGACTTCTGTATAGTCCCACTAGTGCAAAGATATTTGCAGCACCTCTGCCTGCATTGCACACTCAAACTCATTGTTACTAAGCCATTATACTAGCAAACACTGAGTGAACTTAGTGGCATCCTAAATGTGGCTATTGGACTTCTGTATAGTCCCACTAGTGCAAAGATATTTGCAGCACGTCTGCCTGCATTGCACACTCAAACTCATTGTAGCTAAGCCATTATACTAGCAAACACTGAGTGAACCTAGTGACATCCTAAACGTGGCTATTGGACTTCTGTATAGTCCCACTATGCAAAGATATTTGCAGCACGTCTGCATGCATTGCACACTCAAACTCATTGTAGCTAAGCCATTATACTAGCAAACACTGAGTGAACCTAGTGGCATCCTAAACGTGGCTATTGGACTTCTGTATAGTCCCACTAGTGCAAAGATATTTGCAGCACGTCTGCCTGCATTGCACACTCAAACTCATTGTAGCTAAGCCATTATACTAGCAAACACTGAGTGAACCTAGTGGCATCCTAAACGTGGCTATTGGACTTCTGTTTAGTCCCACTAGTGCAAAGATATTTGCAGCACGTCTGCCTGCATTGCACACTCAAACTCATAGTTACTAAGCCATTATACTAGCAAACACTGAGTGAACCTAGTGGCATCCTAAACGTGGCTATTGGACTTCTCTATAGCCCCACTAGTGCAAAGATATTTGCAGCACGTCTGCCTGCATTGCACACTCAATCTCATAGTTACTAAGCCATTATAATAGCAAACACTGAGGAAACTTAGTGGCATCCTAAACGTGGCTGTTGGACTTCTGTATAGTCCCACTAGTGCAAAGATATTTGCAGCACCTCTGCCTGCATTGCACACACAAACTCATTGTTACTAAGCCATCATACTAGCAAACACTGAGTGAACTTAGTGGCATCCTAAACGTGGCTATTGGACTTCTGTATAGTCCCACTAGTGCAAAGATATTTGCAGCACGTCTGCCTGCATTGCACACTCAAACTCATTGTAGCTAAGCCATTATACTAGCAAACACTGAGTGAACCTAGTGACATCCTAAAGGTGGCTATTGGACTTCTGTATAGTCCCACTATGCAAAGATATTTGCAGCACGTCTGCATGCATTTCACACTCAAACTCATTGTAGCTAAGCCATTATACTAGCAAACACTGAGTGAACCTAGTGGCATCCTAAACGTGGCTGTTGGACTTCTGTATAGTCCCACTAGTACAAAGATATTTGCAGCACCTCTGCCTGCATTGCACACTCAAACTCATTGTTACTTACTAAGACATTATAATACCAAAAATTGAGTAAACTTAGTGGCATACAAGAAGTGGCTGTTGTACTCCATTATTGTCCCACTGGTGCCAAGCTATTTCTAGCACCTGTGCAGGACACCCTCCTGCTCTGTTTTTAATAAGCTATAATGATAACAAAAAATACTGCCATTTAGTGGCATCATAGAACTGGATGTTGTATTCCATTATTGTCCCACTGGTGCCAAGCTATTTCTAGCACCTGTGCAGGACACCCTCATGCACATTTTGCTACGCTAATGTTATAGCAAACTCAGGGAATTCATTGCTGCATTTGATAATTCGGAGGGATAGAAAGTGAGGCTTCCTTTAGCTTTTCCTTCTGTTCATAGACAGCATCTCCAAGTCCACACCCGAAGAGCAATTTCTCCTCCACGTGTAAGTGTGGAGAGGCAGCTAGTGCGCATGCGTGTGCCGATTTACCCCAGCTGCAGCCTAACTACAGTGTTTCGCCTAGTGAGTATGCTCAGCCTGACTGTGCCATTCCTGACGCCAAGTCTTTATTTCGGGATACAGCGCATGCTCCCACACTTAGTGTGAAAAGCCTCTTTGCACAGGTACTTGCATTCCGTGCCGGGTCTAAGTCCTGCTTTGTGCCGAGACACCATGCTAAAGCTGATAGTCTTTTTTCAGAGACTCTATTTCATGCAAATGAGCATGCTCAGGCACTTACTGCATCAGAAACTAGGTCCGGTAATGAACTCTTTGGCCCTGCCCCTGATGTGGGGGGGCCCATATAGACCACAGGGCATCAGGTGTCCTGACGATGTGGCCAGGCCACTCCCAAATGGCTTGCAGAGGCCCGCCCCTATGACTTGTCACCTCATTATTGATGGTCAGACGATGACTGGTGAGGTGTTTGTGTCGTGGCAGCCATGAGGTCATTATTGAAGTTGCGGTTCCAAATAGGACGCTAGTTATGCCAGTCATGACGTGTCACTCTGCTTTTGTCTCCAGGAGGTGCATTGTGGTCCACCCTGGTTTGGGGTGGACCCAGGTTATAAAACGGGCTGGAGCCAACAAAGAGGTGCGCAGTCTTCTATTATGCTCCGAAAGAGCACACCTCCATGTGTTGAACCCATTGCGGCTTTAGGCCAGAGGTAGGCAGGGATAGGGCGTCGATGCAGGCCGCCACCACAGTTGGTAACGCAGAACGGTTAAGACCAGCTCCTGTCCTACAAGTCCTGCTTGTGCAGCCCAGTGGCATTAACAGGCCTGCTGCTGCTGATGCGCCTGCTGTCCACAGGTGTGGCCCCAATGCACACGGTCAGCGTACTGAATGGCCCCTGTGATGTTAACAGGGAGTTCCTGGGCTGGGTGGGCGTGTGGACCCTGTGACGCTAACAGGGCTCCCAGTCTCAAGATCCGAGTGGCGTCTAACTCGGTTCAGGCAACTATTAGTTTCATAGCCACACAGATCTGTATCCTCCACCTAACCTTCCATTTGCCAACCTCTCCTTTTGCATCTGGGAGCACAGTGGACATTGACTGCTGATGGGGATATATACCTTTCTCTTTCTTTTCTTATTAATTTTCGTTATATACCGGTAACATAGTATATACCACCTTATCCAAATCTGCCAGTCCCACCATAACAGATGGTGTTTCTTCATCAAATGTTACTTTTGCTTAACCACCAAACCCACGGACAAAAACTTTTTTCCCCTTTCCAACACACCTGTTCCCCTTTCCACCAGCATTTGTCCTTTTTTAACTCATTTGGTATATGACCAAAAGTGCAACTCTGCAGGGACACCGTACTCAATGCCATCTCAGCCCAGCAGCCAGCCCTCGGTCCCTCAGATGTGGACAAGTAAAAGCCCATTTCCTCCTATCCATGACAAAGCGTTGAGATTCACTCTGTGCAGCACTGGTGTTTACTGATAAAAGCAGATCTAAGAATCCGTACCACCTTCTGCAGATACTCCTGTATACGTGCGTCCCTTTCTATGGCAGGAATTATTTAGCCAAATTTGGTCTTGTACCAGGATCTAACAGTGTGGCAACCCAGTAGTTAGCATTACTTCGAATTCGTACAATCTGAGGGTCATGTTGTAGGTAATGCAGCAAGAAGGCACTCATGTGTCTTGTGCATCCAGGAGGACCAAGTCCTTGGTTTGTTGGTGGCAGAGAGGTGAGAATCGTGCCTCCTTCCTCTGCCCTCTCCCCCCAACCTCGCACAACCAAAATGTGAGCAAGCTCTCACTCATCTGCTGAGTCTTCCATGCCCATCGCAAGTTCGTCCTCCATTTCTTCATGGGCTCCTGCACCTTCCTCAACAATTTTTGCTGATACTATGCGCCCTTGTTAATCCCTATCCCCCACCATGACTGCCGCCTAGGTGCCGCTCACCGTATGGACCTTGTACATCTTATTATCCCTTCTGCATATGACTCCTCCTGTACTTCCTCCCCTTCCTCTTGGACCAACACCTGACTCCGAATAATGCTTACAGTGTGCTCCATCTTGTAGATGACCAGAATTGTCACGCTGAGAATGACATTGCCAGTGCTAAACATCTTCGTCGACATTTGTAAACTGTGTAGAGGGGTGCATAGGTCCTTGATCTGACACCACTCCAGCAGCGTGATCTGCACCACCTCTGGATCAAGTTAGCCCAGGGTATACGTCATACCGTATTTCAGCAGGGCTCTGCGGTGCTGCGACAGACGCTGCAACATGTGCAGATTCCAATTCCTGCGTGTCGGAACATCGCATTTCCGGCGTTTCACCGCCTGACCCTAAGACTTCAGGAGCGATGAAAGTTGTTGAGCTGCTGGGTGCGAAGGATGAAAGTGAGCACATAGCAGCGTGCCCGCTGCACAAGGCCATGTAGGCCGGGATGGTATTTTAAAAATTTGTGGAGAATCAGATTCAACACGTGAGCCATACAAGGCACGTGTGTCACATTGCCCTGACGAAGGGCCGCAGACAGGTTTGCATCATTGCCGCACACGGCTGTTAAGTCACCAACGTAGTCCACTCAATCAATTTGTACTCCGGTCGCCAGGTGACAACGTGTTCCTTTCGTGCATAGTGCTGATGATGGGAAAGGAGTCGATGCCTGCGGCGCAGGTGGACGCAGGTTATGGTCACCCACTGGGTTGCGTTACCTTGACAGATACAGAACCACAGGCTGAATGTAGGTGGTGGGTATCTCACAGATGAAATACCATCATTCAGCTACAACCAATGGGAAGACACCACACCCTTTTTTAGGCCCCTCCTGTCTGCAGACCACTGCCAGACAAAGCTATGAACCTCTTGTTACTGTTACCCCCAGTTCAGTTTTATGAGTTTCTGTGCTTGTTACCTGACTACTTTTCCTGCTTGCTGTTTACGTACCTCGTTGGCCGATCCGCATTTCACCTCTGCTTGTTTTCTGATTAAGTCTTGGCCATCCCATTCTGTTCCTCTTCCTCAATTAATGTTTTTGACCCTGCATGACTACTATTCTCTGGAACTGCAGCCTTCCACAGGTATTGATCAACTTGGGCCCTGTGTAATTCCAAATCACTGTATAGGGGTTAAAGGGTTTCAGGGTTCTGGATGTCCAGCTTGGTGAGTGGCTTGCCTCTAGCCTATCCTTTACAGCCCATCTGAGTGTGTCGATCCAGGCAGGCGTTACACCGTGCCCTCTGCAGAAGGCCATGTAGGCCAGGATAGTGTTTTAAAAATTGCTGGACAACCAGGTTCAACACGTGAGCCATACAAGGCACGTGTGCGACAAAGCCCTGAAGAAGGGTCGCAGACTGGTTTGCATCATTGTCGCACCCGACCTTCCCTGGCTGCTGGTTGAGTGAAGACAACCATTGATGAAACTCGGTCTCACTCTCCAGAGCTAACCGTCCACAATTCCTCAGCGGTGTCTCACATTTCCCCTACATTTCAAAGTAAACATTTGACCGCCTGATGGCCTTGAGCTCTGCTGCCAGCATAGTTAGGAGGTGTGTGGGATTCCTTGGGCGCAGTTACAAGGAAGGGTGGCCTGACCACACAGGGTTTGGGCCGAGGTGGAGGACCCACACGAGGTTGAGGAGGCAGAAGCAGTGGAGGAACTTGTACATACAGATGAAGGATTGACACACAAGTCGTGTGGACGGCAAGACTTGTACAGCAAACTCTTCTCCATCTCTCACCATAGTTACCCAGTGCCCAGTCAGCAACATGTAACTCTCCTGTCCATGCTTACTGGTCCAAGTATCTGTGGTGAAATGCACCCTGTCACACACAGAGCTTCTCAAGGAATCGGTGAGGTTGTGTGCGACCTGCTGTGGTAGCGCGGGCACGCCTTTCTTGGAGAAGGAGTGACGACTGGCCATCGGCTCTTGGGGCACTGAAATGGGCATAAGGTCTCGAAAATCCTCGATCTCAAAAGGGTGTAAAGGCAGCCTTTCTGTTGCCAACAAGTTGCAGATGATGAAACTCAACCTCTTAGGCATGTCATGCCCTTCGAAAATCATGTAAAACACAGCGAGGGGACTCCAACCACAGTCTCCCTCGTTGCCACTAATTGGGCCACACACAGCCCACTTGACTGGCATCAGTTGACCCCCCTTTTGAAAAAGAAAAAGATGCTTTGCATGAAGCACTCTCAAAAATACGCGTGCCTTTCCCATCCCCTGGCTGACCCAGGGGAAGAAAAGTCCTCTGAGAGCCATGACTTGTTCATCTTGGTTCTTTTAGAAACACAGCGAGGGGACTCCAACCACAGTCTCCCTCGTTGCCACTAATTGGGCCACACACACCCCACTTGACTGGCATCAGTTGACCCCCCTTTTGAAAAAGAAAAAGATGCTTTGCATGAAGCACTCTCAAAAATACGCGTGCCTTTCCCGTCCCCTGGCTGACCCAGGGGAAGAAAAGTCCTCTGAGAGCCATGACTTGCTCATCTTGGTTCTTTTAGAAACACAGCGAGGGGACTCCAACCACAGTCTCCCTCGTTGCCACTAATTGGGCCACACACACCCCACTTGACTGGCATCAGTTGACCCCCCTTTTGAAAAAGAAAAAGATGCTTTGCATGAAACACTTTCAAAAATACGCGTGCCTTTCCCGTCCCCTGGCTGACCCAGGGGAAGAAAAGTCCTCTGAGAGCCATGACTTGTTCATCTTGGTTCTTTTAGAAACACAGCGAGGGGACTCCAACCACAGTCTCCCTCGTTGCCACTAATTGGGCCACACACACCCCACTTGACTGGCATCAGTTGACCCCCCCTTTTGAAAAAGAAAAAGATGCTTTGCATGAAGCACTCTCAAAAATACGCGTGCCTTTCCCGTCCCCTGGCTGACCCAGGGGAAGAAAAGTCCTCTGAGAGCCATGACTTGTTCATCTTGGTTCTTTTAGAAACACAGCGAGGGGACTCCAACCACAGTCTCCCTCGTTGCCACTAATTGGGCCACACACACCCCACTTGACTGGCATCAGTTGACCCCCCTTTTGAAAAAGAAAAAGATGCTTTGCATGAAGCACTCTCAAAAATACGCGTGCCTTTCCCGTCCCCTGGCTGGCCCAGGGGAAGAAAAGTCCTCTGAGAGCCATGACTTGTTCATCTTGGTTCTTTTAGAAACACAGCGAGGGGACTCCAACCACAGTCTCCCTCTTTGCCACTAATTGGGCCACACACACCCCACTTGACTGGCATCAGTTGACCCCCCTTTTGAAAAAGAAAAAGATGCTTAGCATGAAGCACTCTCAAAAATACGCGTGCCTTTCCCGTCCCCTGGCTGACCCAGGGGAAGAAAAGTCCTCTGAGAGCCATGACTTGTTCATCTTGGTTCTTTTAGAAACACAGCGAGGGGACTTCAACCACAGTCTCCCTCGTTGCCACTAATTGGGCCACACACACCCCACTTGACTGGCATCAGTTGACCCCCCTCTTGAAAAAGAAAAAGATGCTTTGCATGAAGCACTCTCAAAAATACGCGTGCCTTTCCCATCCCCTGGCTGACCCAGGGGAAGAAAAGTCCTCTGAGAGCCATGACTTGTTCATCTTGGTTCTTTTAGAAACACAGCGAGGGGACTCCAACCACAGTCTCCCTCGTTGCCACTAATTGGGCCACACACACCCCACTTGACTGGCATCAGTTGACCCCCCTTTTGAAAAAGAAAAAGATGCTTTGCATGAAGCACTCTCAAAAATACGCGTGCCTTTCCCGTCCCCTGGCTGACCCAGGGGAAGAAAAGTCCTCTGAGAGCCATGACTTGTTCATCTTGGTTCTTTTAGAAACACAGCGAGGGGACTCCAACCACAGTCTCCCTCGTTGCCACTAATTGGGCCACACACACCCCACTTGACTGGCATCAGTTGACCCCCCTTTTGAAAAAGAAAAAGATGCTTTGCATGAAGCACTGTCAAAAATACGCGTGCCTTTCCCGTCCCCTGGCTGACCCAAGGGAAGAAAAGTCCTCTGAGAGCCATGACTTGTTCATCTTGGTTCTTTTAGAAACACAGCGAGGGGACTCCAACCACAGTCTCCCTCGTTGCCACTAATTGGGCCACACACACCCCACTTGACTGGCATCAGTTGACCTCCCTTTTGAAAAAGAAAAAGATGCTTTGCATGAAGCACTCTCAAAAATACGCGTGCCTTTCCCATCCCCTGGCTGACCCAGGGGAAGAAAAGTCCTCTGAGAGCCATGACTTGTTCATCTTGGTTCTTTTAGAAACACAGCGAGGGGACTCCAACCACAGTCTCCCTCGTTGCCACTAATTGGGCCACACACACCCCACTTGACTGGCATCAGTTGACCCCCCTTTTGAAAAAGAAAAAGATGCTTTGCATGAAGCACTGTCAAAAATACGCGTGCCTTTCCCGTCCCCTGGCTGACCCAGGGGAAGAAAAGTCCTCTGAGAGCCATGTCCACATTGTCAGTGGACAGACACGTGTGCTTATCTGCCAGCAGACCCCCAGCAGCACTGAATACAGGTTCCGATAGAACGCTGGCTGCAGGACACGACAAGATCCCCAAGGCGTACGTGTCGAGCTCAGGCAATTCATCCAGATTGGAAGCCTAAAATGAGCAGGGCTCAAGTTGCACAGTAATGGCATCGATGTTTCCTTGCATATACTCATATATCTTTGTCTCCTCCTCTTTTTCCTTGTCCAGCTGTTTTGTTTTCACATGAGTATATGTCCTTGTCACTTTCCCATGTGTTTGTGTTGTGTTGTGAGTTGTTTATCACCTTTTGGACACCTTTGAGGGTGTTTTCTAGGTGTTTTTATGTGTTTGTGATTGCCTGCCATTGTTTCCTATGCAGTTCAAGTTCGGTTCGTTGAACGTTTGACGAACCGAATTCGAACGGGACCTCCATTCGGCGAACCGACCTCGAGCCGAACCGCGACCGGTTCGCTCATCTCTACTTTTAACCCCGTCACTACCGGATAGAATTAAATGTGCTACAACTCAGGGTAAATGGCGAGTGGATCTGCAATCCATAATGCACTGTGATCTTGTGATCCCAGATCACCCCAAGAACACATCAGGCCATGCCACACTTGTGACAATAACCTTGCTTGATAACAATGCAGTTATTCTTATCTGATAGTGTAGCGCCCCATGGGGCAGGTGTTTTAACCTAACGAACCGAACTCGAACGACCGGTTCGCTCATCTCTAGTTGAGACCCTATGAAATCCTGTTTAGATGAACCCCCAGATGCTGACTAAACTCGTTGTTTGTTTGACTAAACATTTGCCTAATATACGTTTTTGAGTTTTCTCCTTCAGATCCAACCAGATCTAGATTTTTCTCTTTTTCTCTTTATCTCTCTCCTCTTTTCTCTCTCTCTCTCTCTTCCTCTCTTCTCAATCTTTCTCTCTCTTCCTAACGCTGTTTCTCTCCTCTTCTCTCTCTCTTCTTCTCTCCTCTTCTCTCTCTCTCTTCTTCTCTCTCTCTCTCATCTCAATCTTCTCTCTTTTCTCTCTCTCTCTTCCTCTCTCTCTTTCTTTCTTACAAAGATCCATGCATCCCACTGCAAAAGATGGCTGTCTTCCCTCTTCTACCCGATACCTTTGTGCCAAGACGATGATATCCAAGCCTGTGAACCAGAAGATGACTGTGCATCTCACCTTTGATGATGTCCCACCATTACCGCCTGAGGACTGAGGAGCATGAGACTCTTGAGTGAAACCAACCCTGATAAATATGAGATGATTAGAGGACTACCGCCACGTTCCCCCTTCCTGAATAACGTGTGCCAGTGGAACATAGACATGAGGACAGTCTAGAGAATACGGTCAGGACCTGGCTTACTATGCATAGTTTGTTGGGTGGGGAGATTCATCCGCAAGGGATGGGTTATCTCGTATGTGAGTGAGGTAACCATCGACATTAGATCAATAGACTCGGGAAAAGTAAGGAAAGACTTTTGGCTATCTCCAAAGGGGGGAATGTTATGGACAAGATTATGAACTATTATGAGTATTTAAGAGTTATATGAAGATATCCAAAAAAAAACAGGATTTAAGATGGTGTTTGAACTGTACCAGACATAAGACTCAGACAGTCTGAGTCTTGTGACAAGTGAATCATGCTGACATAGCTTAAATAAATGAGGAAGCAAGCACATTACAGTATATTCCATATCACAGAATAAGCTCTATGATAGGAGACGTGTTACGTATTATTGGCTCCTAGCCAATAATTCCCTTTAAACGTATTGTCCACTTAAACAGTCATTTTATTCTATGCAGATCCGTGTCATGTCTCTGGTCTGAATGGAACAATAGTATGAATGCTACTACCAAATGACTCTAATTTGGATGCAGACAGGTTTAAGGTAGATGCACAATTAGATTGCATCACAGTAAATTTATGACCGCCTTGACCTAACTACCTCTGCAGGTAGGGGAAACTGAGATACACATGTGGTGGAGACATACACTCCCAGGTTGTAATCCTCCACACAGCCTGGGGTAAGAGGTTTTTTAGACAAATTATTTTCAGGTTACGTACCGCAGGACATGCATAAATGAAATGACCCTTTTGTCCACAAGAGAAACAAACCCCCATCTTGTGGTGAACAGCAGTTGACCCAGACAAAGGAGAGACTCTCCCTAACTGCATGAGTTCATCCTGAAACTATGAGAGAGCTTTCACCACCATGGAGATCTATAGAAAAATTGGTCAACAAAGGTGAATCCCCTAGGCGTCTATCAAGCCATGGCAGCCTCTAAAGATTGGTGCTTTGTACATAGCCAGGTCATTCTTAATTCTTTAAGACAGACCCTGACAAAAATGGCTTCTGAGGGCGGGGTCATTCCATTTGATGTCAGTAGCCCATCTGCGAAACTCTAAGCAGAATTCCTCTGTTGACCGACCCCTGCAGAAGCTTATGTAGCTTGGACTCAGACAGAGAGACTCGATCCATGCCATCATAAATGAGATCCAAGGCCATAAAGAAGTCCTGACCGAAAGGACTGAGAATTATTTGGAAGAGAGAAGGCCCTGGACTGGGCATCTCCTTGGTGTAGAGAAACAACAATCCCCACCCGTTGTTCCTCACTCCTGAGGAGCAAGGGCAAAGCTTGAAATATAGTTTCCAAGTTTCCCTAAAACTGATGAGTTTATCCCTCCCCCCAGCAAGCAACCAGCAAGCCTGTCTGGGAGGTCTATCTTGGGTTCTGATTCAGTGTGGCTGCGAGCCAAGACCAGCAGATTTGCAATGTTGTGGTTGCTGCACAACCTGTAACTGCAATTCTATCATTTCTAGAGCTAAACTCTGCATTTGTTGTGCAAGACCCGCGACTGGATCCATATTGGAATCCTAAAACAAATATTTATTGGTTTTAGACCAACTATAATGTTACAGCGTGACTGCAAATGTCATGTCTGATCATGGGAGGACTACCGGCAAGAGGCATAACACACCGGGTACACTAGGAAAACAATACAATGGTAGGCTCTTGCATGAGGGAGTGGGGAGCGGGGTCACCTCCTAGCACTAACCTGAAGTAGAATTTTACACTCCCTAACATCCCTAGATTAGTCCTTCCACCTGTCTGCCGATCATGTGCCTAGTCCCTTGCTGATCCTAAACTCACCCTGTCTAGTGATGGCCAGTATTATACTTCCAGTCACGGGTCCAAACCCTACTGGGCAGGGGGGATGGCGCCCAGCAAGTGACTCCGTACGGTCTGCCCATCAAGTTTTTCCTTGCACATAGGGTACTCACTCAGATAGCAGTCTTGGACCTTCCTCCAGCTCTCTGCCTGTGGCCTGTTCTTCCAGAAGCATGCGTGCACTGAACAGGTCTTTCAGAACTATCCTTATGCTATGCGTACTGCATCCTGCTGGGATTTAAAGGGCCAGTACGCCTTAACCAGGAAATGCTTCTCAAGCTATCACGGAGAGTCTCTGGGCATATAAGGCATCCTCCCCTTCTGAGAGGTGCCTGAGCAATGTCTTCCTGGCCTTTAGTGTGGCGTTGCTTCCTGTCAGGTCCCTGTTCCCTGCCTTTGTTATTTAACCTTGCTTCTGTTCCTAATCTCTGTACCTTGCCTCCGCTCAGAGCCGGCCATGCCTGTCTGCTGCTCCAGTCCTTACCTGAGTCCCTGCACTCCACAGAGTCCATATCTGCCCAGCTGTGACCACTCCGCTTCAGTCCGCTGTATCGGATCAAGCACCAACAGAGGAGGTCCTTACCGAGTCGCCTGTGTCACATCCTTTCTATTACTGGATCAAGGCCTGGCTTGGTGTTACCATCTACCTCCACTTTGGATCGGACTTTGCTGGTCGTACCTGCTGTGCATTGCTACTCAGCCATACCTACGGGTATTTGGACTATTCCTGTGCTGGCTGTACTTGCACATTGGACTCTGCTCTAGGACCTTTTGTTGTTTGGTGCTAGTCGTGCTCTGATCATTAAAGTCCTTTCCTTCCGTCAAGCTTGGTCTGAGTCCGTCTCTAGGGTAAGCTTCCACAGTCCTCTGTGGTCCTGTGGGTTCACTACCACGCTCCCCAGTGGGTAGCGCAACAGTCAGCGAGATGCTAGTCTCATTACTTCAATAAGACAACATAAGGTAGTTAAGAAAAACTGGTGTGGAAAGACAAAACAAAAAGCACTCAGAGGTTTCTCCAGTAAGGAACTTCACAGCTGCAGTAGAAATGACACCACAGCTATGTAGCAACAAGTTCTATAAACATGGTCTGTCTAAGGTTTGAGCTATAGCTGACATGGGGAGGAATGAAGAGCGGATGTTTATAGCAAAAGGGAGTGGCTGCAGCTGAGGATACTTCTACCTATTGGACCACTGCAGGATAGAAATGAACTTTTAACTAGAGTTGAGCGCGGTTCGTGGTTCGTGGTTCTCCAGTTCGCGGCTCGAGTGATTTTGGGGGCTGTTCTAGATCGAACTAGAACTCGAGCTTTTTTGCAAAAGCTCGATAGTTCTAGATACGTTCGAGAACGGTTCTAGCAGCAAAAAAAACCAGCTAATTCCTAGCTGGCTTTCCGCTGCAATAGTGTAAGTCACTCTGTGACTCACACTATTATGACATTTCAGTGTATAGTGTGCGGGAACAGCGCATTCAGATCAATGCTGTATGGATAATGGCGATCGCCATTTTTTTTTTTTTTCCTTGTCTTCCTTCCCTAAGCGCGCGCGTGTAGTGGGGAGGGCCAGCATGTCAGCCAATCCCAGACACACAAACAGCTAAGTGGACTTTTAGCCAGAGAAGCAACGGCATGTGTGATAGGCTGTCCATGTCACATGTCCCTGCATTATAAAACCGGACATTTTCCTCCAGCACGCCATTATCTGCCTTCTGCGTCCTTGGTGTCAGACATCACTGGCGCAGCTCCTATTGCCGATACAGCTGTATACGCTCCATACACAGCGCTGGACAGCTTAGGGAGAGCACTTTCTATCAGTCCTTTTAAGGGCTCGTACCGGCAGGGTCAGAGCCATAGGTGACAGGTCCTGAAAACAGAGTTTAACAGCTACACAAGATGACAGCGTCTGTGTAGCTAAGGTCAGGGATTTCCTCGCTGCATTTCCCCATTAGGAGGGATAGAAAGGCAGGCTTCCTTTCCTCTACCCAGAGACCCACAACCCTGCCACTGCACCCTCCTGCCCTTTGCACACTCCAACTCATTGTTACTGAGCCATTATACTAGCAAACACTGAGTGAACTTAGTGGCATCCTAAACATGGCTGTTGGACTTCTGTATCGTCCCACGAGTGCAAAGATATTTGCAGCACCTCTGCCTGCATTGCACACTCAAACTCATTGTTACTAAGCCATTATACTAGCAAACACTGAGTGAACTTAGTGGCATCCTAAACGTGGCTGTTGGACTTCTGTATAGTCCCACTAGTGCAAAGATATTTGCAGCACCTCTGCCTGCATTGCACACTCAAACTCATTGTTACTAAGCCATTATACTAGAAAACACTGAGGAAACTTAGTGGCATCCTAAACGTGGCTGTTGGACTTCTGTATAGTCCCACTAGTGCAAAGATATTTGCAGCACCTCTGCCTGCATTGCACACTCAAAACTCATTGTTACTAAGCCATTATACTAGCAAACACTGAGGAAACTTAGTGGCATCCTAAACGTGGCTGTTGGACTTCTGTATAGTCCCACTAGTGCAAAGATATTTGCAGCACCTCTGCCTGCATTGCACAGTCAAACTCATTGTTACTAAGCCATTATACTAGAAAACACTGAGGAAACGTAGTGGCATCCTAAACGTGGCTGTTGGACTTCTGTATAGTCCCACTAGTGCAAAGATATTTGCAGCACCTCTGCCTGCATTGCACACTCAAACTCATTGTTACTAAGCCATTATACTAGAAAACACCGAGGAAACTTAGTGGCATCCTAAATGTGGCTGTTAGACTTCTGTATAGTCCCACTAGTGCAAAGATATTTGCAGCACGTCTGCCTGCATTGCACACTCAAACTCATTGTTACTAAGCCATTATACTAGCAAACACTCAGTGAACCTAGTGGCATCCTAAACGTGGCTATTGGACTTCTGTATAGTCCCACTAGTGCAAAGATATTTGCAGAACGTCTGCCTGCATTGCACACTCAAACTCATTGTTACTAAGCCATTATACTAGCAAACACTCAGTGAACCTAGTGGCATCCTAAACGTGGCTATTGGACTTCTGTATAGTCCCACTAGTGCAAAGATATTTGCAGCACCTCTGCCTGCATTGCACACTCAAACTCATTGTTACTAAGCCATTATAGTAGCAAACACTGAGGAAACTTAGTGGCATCCTAAACATGGCTGTTGGACTTCTGTATAGTCCCACTAGTGCAAAGATATTTGCAGCACGTCTGCCTGCATTGCACACTCAAACTCATTGTTACTAAGCCATTATACTAGCAAACACTCAGTGAACCTAGTGGCATCCTAAACGTGGCTATTGGACTTCTGTATAGTCCCACTAGTGCAAAGATATTTGCAGCACCTCTGCCTGCATTGCACACTCAAACTCATTGTTACTAAGCCATTATACTAGCAAACACTGAGGAAACTTAGTGGCATCCTAAACGTGGCTGTTGGACTTCTGTATAGTCCCACTAGTGCAAAGATATTTGCAGCACGTCTGCCTGCATTGCACACTCAAACTCATTGTTACTAAGCCATTATACTAGCGAACACTGAGGAAACTTAGTGGCATCCTAAACGTGGCTGTTGGACTTCTGTATAGTCCCACTAGTGCAAAGATATTTGCAGCACGTCTGCCTGCATTGCACACTCAAACTCATTGTTACTAAGCCATTATACTAGCAAACACTCAGTGAACCTAGTGGCATCCTAAACGTGGCTATTGGACTTCTGTATAGTCCCACTAGTGCAAAGATATTTGCAGCACCTCTGCCTGCATTGCACACTCAAACTCATTGTTACTAAGCCATTATACTAGCAAACACTGAGGAAACTTAGTGGCATCCTAAACGTGGCTGTTGGACTTCTGTATAGTCCCACTAGTGCAAAGATATTTGCAGCACCTCTGCCTGCATTGCACACTCAAACTCATTGTTACTAAGCCATTATACTAGCAAACACTCAGTGAATCTAGTGGCATCCTAAACGTGGCTGTTGGACTTCTGTATAGTCCCACTAGTGCAAAGATATTTGCAGCATCTCTGCCTACATTGCACACTCAAACTCATTGTTACTTACTAAGACATTATAATACCAAAAATTGAGTAAACTTAGTGGCATACAAGAAGTGGCTGTTGTACTCCATTAGTGCCCCACTGATGCAAATCTATGTGCAGCACCTGTGCAGGACACCCTCCTGCTCTGTTTTTAATAAGCTATAATGATAGCAAAAAATACTGCCATTTAGTGGCATCATAGAACTGGATGTTGTATTCCATTATTGTCCCACTGGTGCCAAGCTATTTCTAGCACCTGTGCAGGACACCCTCCTGCTCTGTTTTTAATAAGCTATAATGATAGCAAAAAATACTGCCATTTAGTGGCATCATAGAACTGGATGTTGTATTTCATTATTGTCCCACTGGTGCCAAGCTATTTCTAGCACCTGTGCAGGACACCCTCATGCAAATTTTGCTACGCTAATGTTATAGCAAACTCAGGGAATTCATTGCTGCATTTGATAATTCGGAGGGATAGAAAGTGAGGCTTCCTTTAGCTTTTCCTTCTGTTCATAGACAGCATCTCCAAGTCCACACCCGAAGAGCAATTTCTCCTCCACTTGTAAGTGTGGAGAGGCAGCTAGTGCGCATGCGTGTGCCGATTTACCCCAGCTGCAGCCTAACTACAGTGTTTCGCCTAGTGAGTATGCTCAGCCTGACTGTGCCATTCCTGAGACTAAATCTTCATTTCGGGATACAGCGCATGCTCCCACACTTAGTGTGAAAAGCCTCTTTGCACAGGTACTTGCATTCCGTGCCGGGTCTAAGTCCTGTTTTGTGCCTAGACACCATGCTAAAGCTGATAGTCTTTTTTCAGAGACTGTATTTCATGCTACTGAGCATGGTCAGGCACTTACTGCATCAGAGACTAGGTCCGGTAATGAACTCTTTGGCCCTGCCCCTGATGTGGGGGGGCCCATATAGACCACAGGGCATCAGGTGTCCTGACGATGTGGCCAGGCCACTCCCAAATGGCTTGCAGAGGCCTGCCCCTATGACTTGTCACCTCATTATTGATGGTCAGACGATGACTGGTGAGGTGTTTGTGTCGTGGCAGCCATGAGGTCATTATTGAAGTTGCGGTTCCAAATAGGACGCTAGTTATGCCAGTCATGACGTGTCACTCTGCTTTTGTCTCCAGGAGGTGCATTGTGGTCCACCCTGGTTTGGGGCGGACCCAGGTTATAAAACGGGCTGGAGCCAACAAGGAGGTGCACAGTCTTCTATTATGCTCCGAAAGAGCACACTTCCATGTGTTGAACCCATTGCGGCTTTAGGCCAGAGGTAGGCAGGGATAGGGCGTCGATGCAGGCCGCCACCACAGTTGGTAACGCAGAACGGTTAAGACCAGCTCCTGTCTTACAAGTCCTGCTTGTGCAGCCCAGTGGCATTAACAGGCCTGCTGCTGCTGATGCGCCTGCTGTCCACAGGTGTGGCCCCAATGCACACGGTCAGCGTACTGAATGGCCCCTGTGACGTTAACAGGGAGTTCCTGGGCTGGGTGGGTGTGTGGACCCTGTGACGCTAACAGGGCTCGCAGTCTCAAGATCCGAGTGGCGTCTAAGTCGGTTCAGGCAACTATTAGTTTCATAGCCACACAGATCTGTATCCTCCACCTAACCTTCCATTTGCCAACCTCTCCTTTTGCATCTGGGAGCACAGTGGACATTGACT
Organism: Anomaloglossus baeobatrachus; assembly: GCF_048569485.1. Taxonomy (NCBI): domain Eukaryota; kingdom Metazoa; phylum Chordata; class Amphibia; order Anura; family Aromobatidae; genus Anomaloglossus; species Anomaloglossus baeobatrachus. The sequence continues at coordinate 412,177,210 of NC_134355.1, read as the reverse complement.
GCTGATGGGGATATATACCTTTCTCTTTCTTTTCTTATTAATTTTCGTTATATACCGGTAACATAGTATATACCACCTTATCCAAATCTGCCAGTCCCACCGTAACAGATGGTGTTTCTTCATCAAATGTTACTTTTGCTTAACCACCAAACCCACGGACAAAAACTTTTTTCCCCTTTCCAACACACCTGTTCCCCTTTCCACCAGCATTTGTCCTCTTTCAACTCATTTGGTATATGACCAAAAGTGCAACTCTGTAGGGACACCGTACTCAATGCCATCTCAGCCCAGCAGCCAGCCCTCGGTCCCTCAGATGTGGACAAGTAAAAGCCCATTTCCTCCTATCCATGACAAAGCGTTGAGATTCACTCTGTGCAGCACTGGTGTTTACTGGAAAAGCAGATCTAAGAATCCGTACCACCTTCTGCAGATACTCCTGTATACGTGCGTCCCTTTCTATGGCTGGAATTATTTTGCCAAATTTGGTCTTGTACCGGGGATCTAACAGTGTGGCAACCCAGTAGTTAGCATTACTTCGAATTCGTACAATCCGAGGGTCATGTTGTAGGTAGTGCAGCAAGAAGGCGCTTATGTGTCTTGTGCATCCAGGAGGACCAAGTCCTTGGTTTGTTGGTGGCAGAGAGGTGAGAATCGTGCCTCCCTCCTCTGCCCTCTCCCCCCAACCTCACACAACCGAAATGTGAGCAAGCTCTCACTCATCTGCTGAGTCTTCCATGCCCATCGCAAGTTCGTCCTCCATTTCTTCATGGGCTCCTGCACCTTCCTCAACAATTTTTGCTGATACTATGCGCCCTTGTTAATCCCTATCCCCCACCATGACTGCCGCCTAGGTGCCGCTCAACGTATGGACCTTGTACATCTTATTATCCCTTCTTCATATGACTCCTCCTGTACTTCCTCCCCTTCCTCTTGGACCAACACTTGACTCCGAATAATGCTTACAGTGTGCTCCAACTTGTAGATGACCAGAATTGTCACGCTGAGAATGGCATCGCCAGTGCTAAACATCTTCGTCGACATTTGTAAACTGTGTAGAAGGGTGCATAGGTCCTTGATCTGACACCACTCCAGCAGCGTGATCTGCACCACCTCTGGATCAAGTTAGCCCAGGGTATACGTCATACCGTATTTCAGCAGGGCTCTGCGGTGCTGCCACAGACGCTGCAACATGTGCAGATTCCAATTCCTGCGTGTCGGAACATCGCATTTCCGGCGTTTAACCGCCAGACCCTAAGACTTCAGGAGCGATGAAAGTTTTTGAGCTGCTGGGTGCGAAGGATGAAAGTGAGCACATAGCAGTGTGCCCGCTGCACAAGGCCATGTAGGCCGGGATAGTATTTTAAAAATTGCTGGAGAATCAGATTCAACACGTGAGCCATACAAGGCACGTGTGTCACATTGCCCTGACGAAGGGCCGCAGACAGGTTTGCATCATTGCCGCACACGGCTGTTAAGTCACCAACGTAGTCCACTCAATCAATTTGTACTCCGGTCGCCAGGTGACAACGTGTTCCTTTCGTGCATAGTGCTGATGATGGGAAAGGAGTCGATGCCTGCGGCGCAGGTGGACGCAGGTTATGGTCACCCACTGGGTTGCGTTACCTTGACAGATACAGAACCACAGGCTGAATGTAGGTGGTGGGTATCTCACAGATGAAGTACCATCATTCAGCTACAACCAATGGGAAGACACCACACCCTTTTTTAGGCCCCTCCTGTCTGCAGACCACTGCCAGACAAAGCTATGAACCTCTTGTTACTGTTACCCCCAGTTCAGTTTTATGAGTTTGTGTGCTTGTTACCTGACTACTTTTCCTGCTTGCTGTTTATCTACCTCGTTGGCCGATCCGCATTTCACCTCTGCTTGTTTTCTGATTAAGTCCTGGCCATCCCATTCTGTTCCTCTTCCTCAATTAATGTTTTTGACCCTGCATGACTACTATTCCCTGGAACTGCAGCCTTCCACAGGTATTGATCAACTTGTGCCCTGTGTAATTCCAAATCACTGTATAGGGGTTAAAGGGTTTCAGGGTTCTGGGTGTCCAGCTTGGTGAGTGGCTTGCCTCTAGCCTATCCTTTACAGCCCATCTGAGTGTGTCGATCCAGGCAGGCGTTACACCGTGCCCTCTGCAGAAGGCCATGTAGGCCGGGATAGTGTTTTAAAAATTGCTGGACAACCAGATTCAACACGTGAGCCATACAAGGCACGTGTGCGACAAAGCCCTGAAGAAGGGTCGCAGACTGGTTTGCATCATTGTCGCACCCGACCTTCCCTGGCTGCTGGTTGAGTGGAGACAACCATTGATGAAACTCGGTCTCACTCTCCAGAGCTAACCGTCCACAATTCCTCAGCGGTGTCTCACATTTCCCCTACATTTCAAAGTAAACATTTGACCGCCTGATGGCCTTGAGCTCTGCTGCCAGCATAGTAAGGAGGTGTGTGGGATTCCTTGGGCGCAGTTACAAGGAAGGGTGGCCTGACCACACAGGGTTTGGGCCGAGGTGGAGGACCCACACGAGGTTGAGGAGGCAGAAGCAGTGGAGGAACTTGTACATACAGAGGAAGGATTGACACACAAGTCGTGGGTACGGCAAGACTTGTACAGCAAACCCTTCTCCATCTCTCACCATAGTTACCCAGTGCCCAGTCAGCGACATGTAATGCCACTATCCATGCTTACTGGTCCAAGTATCTGTGGTGAAATGCACCCTGTCACACACAGACTTTCTCAAGGAAGCGGTGATGATGTGTGCAATATGCTGGTGTAGCGCGGGCACAACTTTCTTGGAGAAGGAGTGGCGACTGGGCATCGGCTCTTGGGGCACTGTGATGGGCATAAGGTCTCGAAAATTCTCTTTAAAAATGGTTAGAAAGACAGCATTTCTGTACCCAACCATTTGCAGATGCTGAAAGAAAACCTCTAAATCATGTCATGCCCTTCGAAAAACATGTAAAACACAGCGAGGGGACTCCAACCACAGTCTCCCTCGTTGCCACTAATTGGGCCACACACACCCCACTTGACTGGCATCGGTTGACCCCCCTTTTGAAAAAGAAAAAGATGCTTTGCATGAAGCACTCTCAAAAATACGCGTGCCTTTCCCGTCCCCTGGCTGACCCAGGGGAAGAAAAGTCCTCTGAGAGCCATGACTTGTTCATCTTGGTTCTTTTAGAAACACAGCGAGGTGACTCCAACCACAGTCTCCCTCGTTGCCACTAATTGGGCCACGCACACCCCACTTGACTGGCATCAGTTGACCCCCCTTTTGAAAAAGAAAAAGATGCTTTGCATGAAGCACTCTCAAAAATACGCGTGCCTTTCACCTCCCCTGGCTGACCCAGGGGAAGAAAAGTCCTCTGAGAGCCATGACTTGTTCATCTTGGTTCTTTTTTCAAAAGCGAGGGGACTCCAACCACAGTCTACCTCGTTTCCACTAATTGGGCCACACACACCCCACTTGACTGGCATCAGTTGACCCCCCTTTTGAAAAAGAAAAAGATACTTTGCATGAAGCACTCTCAAAAATACGCGTGCCTTTCCCGTCCCCTGGCTGACCCAGGGGAAGAAAAGTCCTCTGAGAGCCATGACTTGTTCATCTTGGTTCTTTTAGAAACACAGCGAGGGGACTCCAACCACAGTCTCCCTCGTTGCCACTAATTGGGCCACACACACCCCACTTGACTGGCATCACTTGATCCCCCTTTTCAAAATGAAACAGATGCTTTGCATGAAGCACTCTCAAAAATACGCGTGCCTTTCCCGTCCCCTGGCTGACGCAGGGGAAGAAAAGTCCTCTGAGAGCCATGACTTGTTCATCTTGGTTCTTTTAGTAACACAGCGAGGGGACTCCAACCACAGTCTCCCTCATTGCCACTAATTGGGCCACACACACCCCACTTGACTGGCATCGGTTGACCCCCCTTTTGAAAAAGAAAAAGATGCTTTGCATGAAGCACTCTCAAAAATACGCGTGCCTTTCCCGTCCCCTGGCTGACCCAGGGGAAGAAAAGTCCTCTGAGAGCCATGACTTGTTCATCTTGGTTCTTTTAGAAACACAGCGAGGGGACTCCAACCACAGTCTCCCTCGTTGCCACTAATTGGGCCACACACACCCCACTTGACTGGCATCAGTTGGCCCCCCTTTTGAAATGAAAAAGATGCTTTGCATGAAGCACTCTCAAAAATACGCGTGCCTTTCCCGTCCCCTGGATGACCCAGGGGAAGAAAAATCCTCTGAGAGCCATGACTTGTTCATCTTGGTTCTTTTTTCAAAAGCGAGGGGACTCCAACCACAGTCTACCTCGTTTCCACTAATTGGGCCACACACACCCCACTTGACTGGCATCAGTTGACCCCCCTTTTGAAAAAGAAAAAGATGCTTTGCATGAAGCACTCTCAAAAATACGCGTGCCTTTCGCCTCCCCTGGCTGACCCAGGGGAAGAAAAGTCCTCTGAGAGCCATGTCCACATTGTCAGTGGACAGACACGTGTGCTTATCTGCCAGCAGACCCCCAGCAGCACTGAAGACAGGTTCCGAGAGAACGCTGGCTGCAGGACACGACAAGATCCCCAAGGCGTATGTGTCGAGCTCAGGCAATTTATCCAGATTGGAAGCCTAAAATGAGCAGGGCTCAAGTTGCACAGTAATGGCATCGATGTTTCCTTGCATATACTCATATATCTGTGTCTCCTCCTCTTTTTCCTTGTCCAGCTGTTTAGTTTTCACATGAGTATATGTCCTTGTCACTTTCCCATGTGTTTGTGTTGTGTTGTGAGTTGTTTATCACCTTTTGGACACCTTTGAGGGTGTTTTCTTGGTGTTTTTATGTGTTTGTGATTGCCTGTCATTGTTTCCTATGCAGTTCGAGTTCGGTTCGTCGAACATTCGACGAACCGAACTCGAACGGGACCTCCGTTCGGCGAACCGACCTCGAGCCGAACCGCGACCGGTTCGCTCATCTCTACTTTTAACCCCGTCACTACCGGATAGAATTAAATGTGCTACAACTCAGGGTAAATGGCGAGTGGATCTGCAATCCATAATGCACTGTGATCTTGTGATCCCAGATCACCCCAAGAACACATCAGGCCATGCCACACTTGTGACAATAACCTTGCTTGATAACAATGCAGTTATTCTTATCTGATAGTGTAGCGCCCCACGGGGCAGGTGTTTTAACCTACTCGTTGGGCGGGCTTGGGGTGCAGATCCTCTGCGACGTCACGGGGTGGCCTGGCCCAGTTCCAATGCCCTGAGGGGTAGAGAATGGAGGATTGGAAGGAAGCAGGGAGGATGGAAGTTAGGAAAGTCCTTTTAGGATCGTGACGCCACCTGTGGTATGCGGCCAGGGATGAGTTAAGGTCTCTCACCAGGGCAAATATCGGGTGCAGCCAGGATAGTATCGCTCCCCACATGTGGAGCGGGCCACGGGAGGATGGCGGGGGATGGTGGTGCTCCCTGTTGGTGCTGCAGCGCTGGGTGACGGCGTCAGTAAAGGAGAGGCAGAGATAGGGGCTGCAGTTCCAGGTCTTTTTACTCACAAGTCTTTCAGGCGCTGCCCCAGAGCACCGCTCTCTGCCACGATGGGCTCCAGCCGATCCCTAACCCGTGAAAGGTCATGTCCGGTGTGTGTGTCAGCCTGTGAGCCCTTTCCTCCTTTGATGCGCTAAGTATCGGACACTCGTGGCTTGAGGCACGTGAGGGTTCTGCTGTCAGTAAAGTGTCCCGTTCGATATGCTGATAGCGTGGTTCAGTTATAGGGACGATCCTCAACCCCTAATCCTATATGCCAATTGCTGCAGACTCGGTGGGACGGGTCTGGTCACTGTTCTAGCCGTTCCCCGTAACCCTTGCAGAGTTGGTAGATAACATAAAGTATATCTGCCCTAGGATTCTGTATCCCGACAGTGCCGGTCCTGTGGAAGCAGCCGCCTGCTTCTCCCCAGCGACCGCGTTGAACGCCCTGGCCCACAGAGCTGCTCGCGGCACGTCCGCTTTGCTTTGTGTCTGAAGCTGTTCTTCCTTTTGTTGTAGTTGTGTTGTGTGTTCTGAGCTGTTGCCCCCAGCCGCTGCCACCGGCTGGTTCACTACTCTCACTAGGTCAACCTGCTCTTCCCACTGTGTGCTCCTGACTTCCCCTAGTGGTTGCTTCTCCCTGACCCTGAGTCCCCGGTTCCAGTGGATCGGCGAGCCCCTGGTGCAGTGGCGTCCTGTAAACCCACCGCTGTAGTGACCCCCTACTGTTATCCGAACCTGGCCCAGTCCCCATTGGGGAGGGAAACCCACTGACTCTATGTTTGTGTAAGTGTATACCGACATCAACCTTTTCTGGACCCGAGATAAGTACTACACCCTAATGGGGGTGCAGTACCCTGTCGCGCCTGAAGCCGCAGGGGCGCCACAATAGCATAATGTGATAGAGGCCACGTGATAATGCCAACCAGGTCTGGACCTCCTCTCTCAAAGGGCCCCATAGGAGCCACATGATCTGTTTAAATATATATATATCTTCAACTTTTAGCGATCTTCCATTTTCGATGATGTAAGAAGAGAAAACTTTTAATTTTCCCCTGACAATAATTGATAATAAAAGTCTAAAAATTACAAAATTTACATTTACTATTTTAATTAGTAAAGCATAAACAAGAAGAAAAAAAATCATGTATTTTCTCTGCAAATACAAACCTTGATTTCCCATGAGACTAAAATTATAATGAGAAGGAAACTAGATAAGTTTAATAATGATATTTCTTTGTGCAGTGGCAGCTAACAAATATTAAAGTCTCAACAGGACAATGATTACACAAATTCTGGCTGCCAATCCTCTATCGAAAGCTGAAACAGCTTTTCCATTTGTCTGCGGTTGACACCCTATTAGCTGACTGCAGACTGTTATCGGTGAAGAACAGGAGAACAAGGAATCTTGAGTATTTTGCATTTCTATTGTCCAAATGCAGAGTTACTGGTTTATGAAACTAAGCATATTTTCCGTCATGTTTTAGAAAATTAATATACAGCTTTTTTTCACATAATTGGAAATAGGTTAAAATTGTAAAAAGATAAAACAGATGTCAATGAACATTATCATGCTCAGTATCAGGGAAACCATCATAGATACAGGTGCAGCTCAATAAATTAGGATATCATCAAAAAGTTATTTATTTCAGTAATTCAATACAAAAAGTGAAACTCATATAATATTACACACAGAGTGATCTATTTCAAGTGGTTATTTCTGTTGATGTAGTTGATTATGGCTTGCAGACAATGAAAACCTAAAAGTAATTATTTCAGAAAATTAGAATAATTACCACAAAACACCTGGAATGGCTTCCTAAGCGTTTAAAATGGTCCCTCAGTCTGGTTCAGTAGGCTACGCATTCATGGGGAAGACTGCTGATATGACAGATGTCCAGAAGGCAGTCATTGACACACTCCACAAGGAAGGTAAACCACAAATGGTTATTTCTAAAGAAGCTGGCTGTTAATAGAGTGCTGTATCCAAGCATATTAATAAAGGTTGAGTGGAAGGAAAAAGTGTGGTAGAAAAAGGTGCACAAGCAACCATGATAACCGCAGCCTTGATAGGATTGCTAAAAACAGACCATTCAAAAATTTGGGGGAGATTCAAAAGGAGTGAACTGCTGCTGGAGTCAGTGCCACCACACACACATATCGAGGACACAGGCTATAACTGTTGCATTCCTTGTGTCAAGCTACTCATGACCAATAGACAATGCCAGAAGCGCCTTACCTGGGCCAAGGAGAAAAAGAACTGGACTGTTGTTCAGTTGTCCAAGGTGTTATTTTCAGATGAAAGTAAATTTTGCATTTCATTTGGAAATCAAGGTCCCAGAGTCTGGAGGAAGCGTGGTGAGACCACAATCCAGGCTGCTTGAGGTCTAGTGTGAAGTTTCCACAATCAGTGATGGTTTGGGGAGCCATGTCATCTGCTGGTGTAGGTCCACTGTGTTTTATCAAAACCAAAGTCATTGCAGCCGTCTACCAGGACATTTTAGAGCACTTCATGCTTCCCTCTGCTGGCAAGCTTTTTGGAGATGGAAATTTAATTTTCCAGCAGGACTTGGCACCTGTCCACACTGTACAAAAAAGTACAAATACCTGGTTTAAAAACCCACAGTATCCCTGTGCTTGATTGGCCAGCAAACTCACCTGACCTAAACCACATAGAGAATCTATGGGGTATTGTCAAGAGGAAGATAAGAGACACCAGAGCCAAAAATGTAGATGAGCTGAAGGCTGCTATTAAAGCAACCTGAGCTTCCATAACACCTCAGCAGTCCCACAGGCTGATCGCCTCCATGCCATGCCGCATTGATGCAGTAATTCATGCAAAAGGATCCCCGACCAAGTATTGTGTGCATTTACTGTACATACTTTTCAGTAGGACAACATTTCTGAATTTAAAATCATTTTCCCAGTTGTTCTTATATAATATTCTAATTTTCTGAGATAATGACTTTTGGGTTGTCATTGGCTGTAAGCCATAATCACTAACATTAACAGAAATAAACACTTGAAATAGATGATTGTTTGTAATGACTCTATATAATATGTGCCTTTCCCTTTTTGTATTGCATTACTTAAATAAATTACATTTTTGATGATATTCTAATTTATTGAGATGCACCTGTAGGTGGTAGTGTGTAGTGTGATATTCATTATACTAGTACTGGTAAATGTGAAGTCTCTGTTCTCATTAGTGTCCATTTTTAGATCAATTATCGCAATCACTGATCCATTTTCAACTGAATCTTACCAAATCTCGATGAATGCCAGTGAAGTTATGGCATAACGGGGTCCGTCTGTTTTCCAACAAGTTTTCAAACAAACAAATAATCCACGTGTTTTTCCAAAACCCTAGTAGAACACAGCAGAAAAAAAAAATCAGTGTAGAGTTTAAGGCATACTGCAAATTTACAAATTCTGCAAAATCTGTGGCCACATGTAACTCAGGGAGGCAGCTAGTACAATAGAGCTAAAGGGTCAGCCTGGTACCTAAAATGTACTTCCTAAATATCTATCTTTACATCTTGACTATATTTGTCATTTGCTTTATTATACATTACCCTACACTTTGCCCTATCTAGCTAATTCCTATATGTGCTTATTTTACTGTACTTACTCTGCTTTATTTGAGAGAAGTCCCAAATGTGAAGTTTCAGGAAGCTGGGACTGCACTCACCCTCCAGCTTCTATTGCCCCTCCTCGAATAGCACATCATAAAGCGATAGGGCTGCAGGTACTTACTATTTTCTTGTATATCCACCCTCCTGGATCCATGGTGATAGACGATGTGGGAGATGAGTGCGGCGCTGGCTCTCTGCTTCTATCTTCATCGCAAGCATAGTTTGTATAAAAGAAGATGTTGTCAGGGGGAAGAGATAGAAGCAGTAAGTGACACCAGTGCAATCCCACAGCTTCTAGGATCGCCCTCAAACAAATCATCAGAAGGGGAGTAACTGGTGTCCTTTGAGAGAGTACCAATTGTTCTGCTTCTAACTGCAACAGCGAAAAACAGTGATGCAACCCATCTTTTTAGGACTACTCACGAGAGGGTGAAGGACACCAAGGAGATACAGCAATCCTACATCCTACAAATTCAGTATCTTAATATATGAAATCGACCTCCAGTATTGCAACAGTAATCTTTGGTTGAAAACTATTTCTCCAAATTTTCACCTGCTAATGTTGAATCTAGTCTTACTAGATCATTATTGATCATCCTCACTCTGTCAAAAATTCCGGGCTGTCGCCAACAGGTAGAACATTCTCAGAATGAATCTCCATAGGAATAGATGGGCATCGTGGGACATTACGCCATTGGTTTATGTTGAAACTTCCAGGATTTCTTTTTAATTAATAAATTGATGGATGAGGGAGTGTTGGGGACTGTTTATTCAGTAATTGGATTTCATTGAAAAGTCGTGGATGTTTTTTATTTAATACATTGGTGAAAAAGGGCATGTCGGGGAGTATTTATTGAAGTAAACTTTTTTTACTTGTGTTGTTTTTTTAACTCTATACTTGCCGGGTTAGCATTTTACTAACCCCTGGACCAGCTGTCAATTCACATCTGATATCAACTCCACAAGTATTACCCTAATTGCCACTGCAAAATGGCAAATGGAAAGAGCCAGGCAAAGCTCCAGAATTGGCGCAACTAATAAATGTGCTATTTCTGGGGTGGCTGTGGGCTGCTATTTTTAGGTTGGGAAAGGCCAAATATCCACCCCCCAACCTAATAATACCAGCTCTCAGTTATCTACTTTACCTTGGTTGGTTATCAAAAATATGGGGGAATTTTAAGCCATTTTTTTTAATTAATTTAAATAATTAAACAAAAAAGGTTGTGGGATCCCCTCTATTTTAAATAACCAACTAAGGTAAAGCTGACAGCTGAGGGTTGCAGCCCACAGTTGTCTGCTTTATTGCATTGGTTGTCAAAAATAGGTGGGAGTCCATGTCATTTCTTTACTTTATTGTTCAGAGCAGCATACAGGCAACTTTCACATGCAATAAGGCTTGTTTGGCTTGATTGGCTGTGCTGCAGCCTTTCAATAAACTTTTTTTAACATTTGAACAGTTCCCAAACTCCGAGCTTGGACTTTTTTTTTTAAAAGTCAATGTTTGCGTATGAGACCTGGACACCCGGTGTCCGGTACAAATCCCAAACTTTACTGTTCGGTTTAACTTATTTCTAACACTAACCCTTTTACTGCTGCAGACCAGCAACTGACAATAATCTTTTCACTGTCCTAAATCACCAGAAATGCTGATATTAACCCCTTCACTTCCCTTGATGTCGTTTCACACTATTTGCATAAATGTTATGTGGTTCTGTATAACTGGCTGTTTTATAGCTAAATACTTGGCACTGTTGATTAATGTTTTTATTTAGAAAGTGGTAAATAAGGAACTGCCCCACTCACTGGTTACAAAGGTTTAGTTCATGAAATTAACATTTCATTATTATAGCATTATTGTAATTATTATAGGGGTTATCCGGCTTATTTTGACTTTTTTTGTTATTACTCTATTGGGCTACATTGGGGGAGGTAAGTAGATAGTAACTACCTACCTTCCCTGCTCGCAGCCCCTGTCCCCCGGCTCAGAGCAGTCATGTGACTGCTCCTGCCATGATTTTGCAGTTTCCTGTGATATCACGACGACTGGGCATGCGCTTATGCTGCCTTGTCGACGGGCATCACAGCCGACATCATGTAGCCACCCTGCTGGGCAGGTACATGGTGCCGAAGTCCCCGCCCCCGTCTCTACAGTCCATAGTGCAGGGGTCTCGCTGCCTGTACGCTACATGCAGCCGCTGATGCTGCTGGCTGCATGCAGGCAGTGTTCCCTTGCTGAACGCTGCCTGTGCAGGTGCCTGTGCAGTCAGTGCTGTATAGCAGATGACTGATTTCCGAGCGCTCTGCAGATGGCCAATCAGAGGACAGCAGCGGATCATTGCAGTAGCTGTATACAGAGTTCGGCTCTGCAGAGTGCCCTGGAATCTGCATCTGATATAAAGCACTGTAAGCGGCCTCTGCAGGGGGCTGTGCAGTCAGCGCTTTATAACAGATGCCAGGTTACCGGAGCCAAGCTCTGTATGCAGCTATGATAAGCCACTGGCCAATCAGAGGCCAGCAGCTGATCACTGGTGAAGCTGCATAGAGAACGCGTCCCTGCAGTCCTCTGCCATAAACCGTTGACTGCATGGCCCCCTGCACAGGCAGCAATCAGCAAGGAGGAGGCTGCGGCCGCAAGAGGCAGGACACAGGGCACCGAAGGAACAAGGACGGTGAGAAAGATTTGTGGGGGGGGGGGGTTTGTATGTGTACAGACTGGTAGATTAGGGGGCAATTCTACAGGAGAGAGCATTGCTACAAGAAGAGGAGCCCAAGATGACATTACTATAAGAAGAGGAGCCCAAGGAAATAAGACATTACTATAGTATGGGAACAGGGATGGGCACAGTACTATAGTATGGGGACAGGGAAAGGGGACATTACTACATTATATGTGCAGTGGATATGAGGATCACTGGTCTGTACTACCAATGATTGGATATACAGAGAGCAGTGATATCTCATCAGTGACAGAACAATCACCGCACATCCACCGCATATATAATGTAATAATGGTCAGTGCTTGGGCAGAATACTAAAAGGGAATGTGTGTGCAAAGGGTGGGCAGGGGGCGGGGCTGGACAGTGAGGCGGGTGGTGCTCTGACTGTGAGGTTTGGCACACGAAGATGTCATGTTAAGTTGAGCTGCAGAGAATAAAGGGATGATTCAAGAGGAACAAAGGTTAGAAAAAAAAATGTAGGGGAGATTTATATGTCAATACAGCACAGATTAGCTTAAACATTTTTTGGAAGTTTATGTCGGACAACTCCTTTAAATATTGACCAATTAATTAATTTCATGATTATTATTAGAATTCTTGAGGTTCTTTGAATGAAGAACATTAGCGTATCAGAACTTTTCTAGTAACAGTTTGGGATCACGACTCTGTAGACAGGAGCAGGTATCTAAATTGTATGTACTGAAAACGCTTCACATATTGTAAGTGAACATGTTATAGTCACATATTATACAGCCTAATTCTATATACTGTATATACAGTACACACTCATTAGCAATGACCTCTTTGTGCTTGGTAATTGTATGTTATTACGATACCCTGTTTATTTGTCGCCAGTATGTCAAAAAGTAATAAAGATGTTTTGTGTGCACCTAGAAAAGCACATTGTACTTGCAGAGCTATTTCCAATGCGCTGCTGCCATCTTTTGTTCTAAGTTGGCATAGTCTAAATTCAGGAATATGTACTCGAATATGACAGATTTTTACCAGACAGTACAAAAGTGATTTTGCTAAATTTGACTAATTAGATTTTAGAAATGTTGCACATACTAAAAATCGTGTACAGTATGTACAGCATGTATATATACATGTACAGATGAAACCAGAAGTTCACATACACTCATACACTCTCTATAAAGACACATCTGCAGGTTTTTCTCACTATCTGACATGAAATCAGAATAATCCTTTCCTGTTTTAGGTCAATAAGGAACCAAAATTATTTATATTTGTCAAATGCCAGAATAATGAGAGCGAGAGAGAATGTTGTACAGCATTTTTTATTACGTTCTGAAAAGTCAAAAGTTTACATACATTTCATTAGTATTTGGTACCATTGGCCTTAAACTGTATGACTTGGGTGAAATATTTTGGATGTCCTTCCACAAGCTTCTCATAATAGTTGGCATGAATTTAGACCCATTCCTCCTGACAGAACTGGTGTAACTGGGCCATGTTTGTAGGTCGCCTTGCTCAAACCTGAGTTTTAAGCTTTGCCCACACATTTTCAATAGGTTTGAGATCAGGGCTTTTTAATGGCCACTCCAAAAGATTCACTTTGTTATCCTTAAACCACTTTGTGACCAGTTTGGCAGTATGCTTCGAGTCATTCTTCATTTGGAAGACCCATTTCCGCCCAAGCATTAAGTTCCTGGCTGATGTCTTGAGATATTACTTCAGTATTGCCACATATTTTTTGTTCCTCCTGATGCCATCTATATTTGTGATGTGCAGCAGTCCCTATTGCAGCAAAACAACCCCACAACATGATGCTGCCACCACCGTGTTTCACAGTTGGGATCGTGCTTTTAGTCTTCACAGCTTCTCCCTTTTTCCTCCAAACGTAATGATGGTCATTATGGCTAAACAGTTACATTTTAGTTTTCTCAGACCACAGGACATGTCTCCAATAATGAAGGTTTTGTTCCTGTGTGCATTTGCAAACATGACTTTTTATGTTTTTGTTCTTTTGGAATAATGGCTTTTTCCTGGCAGAGTGGCTTTTCAGCCCATGTTGATACAGTATTCATTTCACTGTGGATAATGACACAATCTTACCAGCTTCCACCAGCATCTTCACAAGGGCTTTTGCTTTTGTTCTTGGGTTGAAATGCACATGTCTGATCAAAGGACGTTCATCTCTGGTACACAGAACCTGTCTTCTTCCTGAGTGGTATGATGGCTGGACATTCCCATCTTCTTTATGCTTGCGTATAATTGTTTGTAGAGATGACCGATGCATCTTTAGGTATCTGGAAATTGCACCCAAGGATATACCAGACTTGTGCATTTCCACAATTCTCTTCCTGAGATCTTTGCTGATTTCTTTTGACTTCCCCATGATGCTACATAAAGAAGCAGTGTGTTTCAGATGTGCATTAAAATACATCCACAGGTGTGTCTCTTATTAACTCAGATGTTACCAATAAATCTATTAGAAACTTCCAAAGACATGACATCATCATATGCACTGTCCCATATTGTTTAAAAGCATTGTACTCTTAGTGTATGTAAACTTTTGACTTTGCAAAAAGTTTTAAAAATGCCTTAAAACATTCTCTCTCTTTCCTTATTCTGACATTTGACAAATATAAATAATTTTGGTTCCTAATTGACCTAAAATGGGAAAAAGGTTTATTCTCTTTTCATGTCAGATACGGTAGTGAGAAAAACATGCAGATGTGTCTTTTTTAGATAGTGTGTGTAAACTTCTGATTTCAACTGTATCTTTTTCTCTGCCCTTTTCTTTATTATTGGTATGTTGCTCCGTAGTAGGACCTCCACTTGGGCTGCATTCACACGAACTTGTTTAGTTCAGCATTCACAAATTTCCTTACCCTTTAAAGATTTTCAGGCTTATGTATTCCAGCAGGGAACACCATTGTGCCAATATTAGTTTGCTGAAGGCTTCATTGCCTTTAGTATTTCAATTCGTATGTGAATGTTCCCAGTTCATTGAATATGAGATCAAGGTTGTGTTCTGTAATCCTAATGAGAATTTAGAAAGTAAAACTTGGAGATCTGATTGAAAAAGACTAATGCTTTTTGAGCCTTTTAATAAACTTCTTGGAATCAATTAGCTTTAATAACATCTGCGCTAATTTATTATGTCTTGAAATTTCATTATGGGGCCAGTACATCATAGTAAACATGAGGGCGGAAGCAAACTGAGACCGCTCTTTATTCCCAAATTTCCAAATTTGGTTGTGTTTTAGGACCAAGCAACAGTTTATTTGTTTTTTTTACAAAGTTACTTAAAAGATGTTTCTGTTTCTTCTTTCTTAAATAAAACTTGTAAGGTTGGATAAGGTTATTAACCTGCATATTATCACAGAAAAATCTACCATTAAAATAGTTTTTATTAGCTATGCATTAAACAAGGAGTAAAAGCCAATATATTTACTAGACTATTAATGAACAAGGGTGTACCTGGGTACCAGGGCCGGACTGGGACTAAAATTCAGCCCTGGCATTTGGGGGTACACAGGCCCAATTTTCGCGTGGTGAATGTGTAATATATTTCTGCACTTGTATATGTGAGTACAGTATGGCATTATGTGAGGACTGTATGGCACTATGTGACACTGTATCACTCTATGTCACACTTTATGGTGCTATGTAACACTGTATGGCACTAATTGACACCGTATGGCACTATGTGACACTGTATCACTCTGTCACACTGTATGGCGCTATGTGGCACTGTATGGCATTATGTGACACTGTATGGCACTATGTGAGTACTGTATGGCATTATGTGAGTACTGTATGGCACTATGTGACACTGTATGGCACTATGTGACACTGTATCACTCTGTCACACTGTATGGAGCTATGTGACACTGTATGGCATTATGTGAGTACTGTATGGCATGTGAGTACTGTATGGCACTATGTGACACTGTATGGAATGTGAGTACTATATGGCACTATGTGACACTGTATGGCATGTGAGTACTGTATGGAATTATGTGAGTACTGTATGGCACTATGTGAGTACTGTATGGCACTATGTGACACATTTTTGCAGTGTGTAGCAGACCTTGATGTATTTTCTGCTCTTTGCTTCCCTGATTTGTGGATTGCTCCGCCACATACCTGTGCCCTAATCACTCTATAAGTGCTGCAGTCACTACAGGGGATTGTACCTGTGCGGACAGGTCCAGGGCTAATATCACTGATATCACACTAATTATTAATGACTCTGCGCCCCCCCCCCACACAATACAATGCACCTCCATAACCCCTCCCCACACACATGCACAGAATACAATGCACCCCCATTACCCCTCCCCACACACACACACACACATACACACACACACACACACACACACTACAATGCACCCCCATTACCCCTCCACACACACACACACAGACACACACACACACACACACAAACAATACAATGATACAATGCACCCCCATTATACACACACACATACAATTCAATGCACCCCCATTACCCCTACACACGCACACACACACACACAATACAATGCACCCCCATTACCCCTCCCCCCCACACACACACACAATACAATGCACCCCCATTCCCCTCCCCCCCCCCACACACACACACACACACATACAATGCACCCCCATTACTTACACACACACACACACACACACACACACACACACACTAAAATGCACCCCCATTACCCCTCCCTCCCACACACACAAACACACACAATACAATGCACCCCCATTACCCCACCCCACACACACACAAACACACACACACACACACACACATACAATGCACCCCCATTACTTACACACACACACACACACACACACACACACACACACACACACACACACTACAATGCACCCCCATTAACCCTCCCCACACACACACAATACAATACACCCCCATTACCCCTCCCCCCACACACACACATACAATACAATGCACCCCCATTACCCCTCCACACACACACACACACACACACACACAAATACACACACACATGCAATACAATGCACCCCCATTAGCCTCACACACACACACACACACACACACAATACAATACAATGCACCCCCATTACCCTTACACACACACACACACACACACACACACAATACAATGCACCCCCATTACCCCTCCCCCCACACACACACATACAATACAATGCACCCCCATTACCCCTCCCCCCCCCCCCCCCCACACACACACACACACACACACATACATACAATACAATGCACCCCCATTAGCCTCACACCCACACACACACACACAAATACAATACAATGCACCCCCATTACACCTCCACACACACACACACACACATACACGCACACACTACAATGCACCCCCATTACCCCTCCCCACACACACACATACAATACAATGCACCCCCATTACCCCTCCCCACACACGCGCACACACACACACATACAATACAATGCACCCCCATTAGCCTCACACACACACACATACACACACAATACAATGCACCCCCCATTACCCCTCCCCCCACACACAATACAATACACCCTCCATTACTCCCTCCCCAGAAATAATACAATGCACCCCCCATCACCCCTTACATACAGAAATTACACTACCCCATCACTACACACTCCTGCCTCCCCCCTCCCTCGGAATACCACCCCTGCCTGTCACAGCAATGTTCCCCGTTATATGTTCTCAGCCCCTCCCCACTCATCCCCATTAATTAAACCTGCCATCTTCGGCTCCTCCAAGGAGCGCTTACGGCTTCCTGATGTCTCCTGTGTGCCGGCACCCGGAGCACTGTGATGACGTCAGCAAGGTGCTGATCTCATCACGTTGCTGCACGTCGGGGGCGGGGCCCAGTCCCGGCGCGCTGTTCAAATGTATTTACGTCTGAAAGACGTGTGGCGCCCTGGACTAGCCAGGTAGCCACAGACAAAACACACACACACCCCCACCCCCCAGACAGTTACATTAGTCAGACAAAAATCCTTGTTGCGTCCCTCCAGGGTCTGATGTCCACACCAGGTGGGGCGGAGCCAGGCGGTTGGCCCCACCCACCAAGGAGTTCACAGGCCTGGAGGCGGGAAAAGCAGTGGTTCAGTTCAGGAGGTGAAAGTGAGAGGTCACAAACTGCAGGTGTCTGGGTCGGAGCCCAGGCACTGTCAGCAAGGTTGGCAGACGGTGGTGGCCGTCTGCAGGTGTTGGTGGAACTCCGCAGAGCCGTAAGGACCGGGGCTGGGCGGTGGCCCACCGGTACCAGACCAGGGAACGGAGTGAAGCTAAGCACACAGGCAGGGCCATCGGACCCCGACCAGGCTTGGAGCCGCCGTCAATAGTCAAATCCGAATGTGACAGGAAACCACAGGGTTCCCTAACAACCAAGTCCCGATTGAAGACAACCGCTCACACCGTGAGGATATACAGCCACCGCCACAGGCTAGAGATCCAAGGGCCAGCGCCTGCGGGCAAAACGGGCTCCTCCGGCACCTATACACCGGGGAGCAGACTACTGTTGGGAAGCCATCGGAGTCAACACAATACACAGAGGTGCAGGGAAAGACAGCCACCATCACCTGTCCGGGGAGAGACACTGCAGCCGGCTGCGGGACCCGTCCATCCAGCCGTTTGGTTTACCAGAGACTTTGTGCATCTATTGCTGAGTGAGTACACCAGTGCCATCCAGCACCGCGCCGCGCTGTCCCTGCAACACTGCACCTCACCAACCCTGCCTCCTCGTCACACCACCGGGCCCCGGGACCACCAACCCCTACCCACGGAGGGGGAAAACAACATCCCAGCTGCTCCCTACCATCGATTCCAGGATCCCCGTCACCAGCAGCGGTGGTGCCCATCTTCACCACAACCCGTGGGTGGCATCACGGACTAAATGCCCAAACAAACCACACCCTTTTCATTCACGGGTGAGGAGTGCTGCTGGAGTCCCCGGATCCGGCCCACCGCTTAAACCACCGAGCAGCAGCAGCGCCGGACCCGAGCGTTAGCGAGCGCAGCGCCCCGCCGCCCGCGACAACTTGGCGTCACGAACAGGATAGAACCGATCTACCTACCGGTAGAGGTGCGCCTTGTGGTCTCCACCGGCGACGTCCGGCCGAAAAATTTGAAGCGCTGCCATCTTTGGCGCGAAGATTTCCCGCTTGAGCGTCTTCCCCGAGCAGGGAAGGCGCAAAAAGCGAAACCCCGCCCCTGAAGAGGGAAGTGCTAAAGAGAACCAAGGGGGGGCGGGTGAGAGCCTGCCTCATGTAACCAAGGCCATAAAAGCGGGGACGCCAGGACTCTGCAAGCCATATGGTTCCTGGAACACTGGTGCACAAAATCTCCTGTCCGTCCGGCACCGCTGAAACCCCGGAGCCCACGCCAGGAACAGCGGCATGGGTGGAGGTCCGGACCGCCCAAATGTGAAGCCGCCTGCAGGCCCAAGTGCAGTTCTTATTGGAAGGATGGGTGGCTGATATGGCGGAAGTGGCGGCGGCTGTGCGGAGACGCGAGGTGGAAACGGAGTTGTCCCAGAAGGACCGGTCGCTGCGGCTGAGGGGCCCGGTCTGCGCCCGCTCACCCTGCTGCCTCCCCCGCTACCCATATCGGTTGCTGCTACCCCGCCACTAGGCCCGCTACCCCCCACCACCGGTAGTGGAGCTCCACCCGTCCGCCCTGGAGGACCAGCCTGCATGCGATGTCCGCAGACGACCCGCACTGCTGCCATGGAAGATCCAGCGGGAGGTGCCCGTCCGCGAAGAGCAGCCGTCGGCACCGGAAGTGGCTGCACCCAAGACCGTCCCGACTCCGGTAGTCCGTCCGGTCCAGAAGGAGGCGGAGGTCCAGCCGGTGAGGATCCCTATTCCCAAACCCCAAACCTCGGCTGAGGCTGCGCCGGGTCACCGCTGCGAGGCAGCACCCCAGGCCACGTCACCACGGGACCTTCCAGAAAGGGCGCCAGTTGTGCGCAGCGTGAAGGAAGTCCCGTGGGGCCCGGCCCGTGCGTGGGGGCATGCAGACGCCCCTTACTGGGACAAGGAGCTAAACACGCTGGGCCGTGAAATTGGTGAGAGAGAGCGCCAGAGGGCCGAGATGGTGGCCCGTACCATCCGTGAGAAGGACCACCTCCGAAATGCCACCTTCCGGGTACGGGGTCCGATGTACGAGGGGCAGGTCCGGAGATTTGACCCTCACCGGGGGTACAGCTTTATATTCGAACCGGGCCTGGAGGCCGAAGTGTTTGTAGCCCGCCGGGATGTACATGCCCATCTGCCAACGGGCTACCAGGGTCGTGACCTGCTGCCGGGAGACCTGGTGGTCTACACTCGACACTGTGGGGAGAGGGGCTGGTATGCCCTCAATGTGAAGGTGAGGGAAGGCCGCAGTTTCCAGGTGCAGTCCCAGTCCCCTCCCCCACCATGCTGTCAGGATGTCGAGGTGGAGAAGGTCTATGAAGAAGTCGACCTACAGTGAAGGCAGCGGTCCACCGTTGCAACCTGTTGATTGTGTAAATATGTGAGTGAATGAAAATTAATCAATCCGAAAAATCACCAGATTACCGTCCGAGAAGAGAACCGTCCCCGTTGGGACTGGAGTTGCCCCTTTTGTCAAGTTAACTCCCCATACCCACATGAGAAACTGCTCATGGACATGGCCGAGAACTTGCAGGCCACCCACGAACTTGTGGGCTTGTAAATAATGTTGTGGGATGGATACCATTGCCGCCTCCGGAGAGGCTGATTTGGAGGATGGGCCTGGAGGAAAGTGATGGCCCAGGCCTGCCACAACCATAACCGGTGGCGATCCTCCGGGGGTCAGGGGTTCCCCCTTGGATGTGGGGTCCCCCTGAAGTGACAGTCGGCTGCGAGTTACCGTACCCGTTCCCGCTTGGGCAGCCTGAACCTGGACTGGGGTAAATGGGTGCTGCCCACTTCCTAGGGGCAGCATCAGGGCTCGGTTGCTTGAATGGGAGAGCGGAAGACATCTGTCCGTCCGTTATTAAAAATGTTGATGTGTTTTGTAACATTTAAGAGGACCTAAAGTATGCTTATGTTTCATGTTTTACCCTTTTTCCAATGTTATTTATCTTTTTCAGTTGAAAAATAAAACCGGTGATGGACGGGCAGCCCGCGGACGGTCTGCATTTTACCAAGGGGGAATGTGGCACCCTTGACTAGCCAGGTAGCCACAGACAAAACACACACGCACCCCCACCCCCCAGACAGTTACATTAGTCAGACAAAAATCCTTGTTGCCTCCCTCCAGGGTCTGATGTCCACACCAGGTGGGGCGGAGCCAGGCGGTTGGCCCCACCCACCGAGGAGTTCACAGGCCTGGAGGCGGGAAAAGCAGTGGTTCAGTTCAGGAGGTGAAAGTGAGAGGTCACAAACTGCAGGTGTCTGGGTCGGAGCCCAGGCACTGTCAGCAAGGTTGGCAGACGGTGGTGGCCGTCTGCAGGAGTTGGTGGAAGTCCGCAGAGCCGTAAGGACCGGGGCTGGGTGGTGGCACAGTACACAAAGGTGCAGGGAAAGACAGCCACCATCACCTGTCAGGGGAAAGACACTGCAGCCGGCTGCGGGATCCGTCCATCCAGCCGTTTGGTTTACCGGAGACTTTGTGCATCTATTGCTGAGTGAGTACACCAGTGCCATCCGGCACCGTGCCGCGCTGTCCCTGTAACCCTGCACCTCACCAACCCTGCCTCCTCGTCACACCACCGGGCCCCGGGACCACCAACCCCTACCCATGGAGGGGGAAAACAACATCCCAGCTGCTCCCTACCATCGCTCCCGGGATCCCCGTCACCAGCAGCGGTGGTGCCCATCTTCACCACAACCCGTGGGTGGCGTCACGGACTAAAGGCCCAAACAAACCACCCCCTTTTCACTCACGGGCAAGGAGCGCCGCTCGAGTCCCCGGATCCGGCCCACCGCTTGAGCCACCGAGCAGCAGCAGCAGCGCTGGACCCAAGCGTTAGCGAGTGCAGCGCCCCGCCGCCCGCGACAGACGCAAATACATTTCAACAGGAAAGAGGAAGCTGCGGGCACTGACACCGCCGCGCTTCTCAGCAGTGTGTGAATGCTGGGTGGGCACAGCAGCACACAACAGGGCCGGCACAGCACAGCGCTGCCTCCTGGTCCTGCTGCAGCTAGTGTGCCCGGCATGCACACACTATTGAGGAGCGAGTAGGACGCAGGTAAGGAAATGTTCGTCGTTCCTGCGGCGTCACACATAGCGATGTGTGACACCGCAGGCCGACGAACAACCAGCGGCATGCACCACCAACGATATTATGAAAAGGAGCGACATGTCAACGATCAACAATTTTTTACATTTTTGCGATCGTTGATCGTCGCTTCTTGGTGTCACACACTGCGATGTCGCTAACGGCGCCGGATGTGCGTCACTAACGACGTGACCCTGACGATATATCGTTAGCGATGTCGCAGCGTGTAAAGCACCCTTATTAGTCTCTAATGGGTATTTCTGTCTAATAATGAATACAAACTAGGGGTATGACTGTAACCAAATTCAGGTCTAATAAACTAGTGTCTATATATAAATGCAGTACTACTTATGCAAATCAAATGCAATATCACTATACAAATCATTTGTCACTTGGTTTAGTTGTCTCTGACTTAGACGTTATAAAAATCTGTGCCTAAATAGTATGTATATATATATATATATATATATATATATATATATGTGTATGCCATACATGTGTGTATGTATATATGTTTGTATATATAGTATGTATATGTAATTTTAAAAAAATCCATTCAAGATCTATTCAATCACTGCTCCCTATTGTTTGCGATATTCACGCCTTGAAATCGCCGTTGCTCCAACAATCCATATAACACTGATTGAAATATTATTCATAAAATCAGTGCTAAAGGTTCCTTATCTGTATACACAATAAACTTGTCATTTACAATCAATTAACTCATATCCTTCCTCTGCAGACTTCATCCTCTGGAAAATCTTGTATCATAAACTGTTCTTGGTGGTACTCCTTCCATCCTGCTCCATTATTTTCTTTTCTTCTGAAACAGCCCTCTTGTGGAGGTATGCGAGAATGTATTACCCTTATATTCTGATTGTAACCATGATATACTGTGAGCCATACATACTTTATGATACGCTCAGACATGGTATCTATTGTATATAGTTGTATATTATGTAATATATGTAAATATTGATTTCTTTATTTCTCACTTCACAGCGACTATACGTGATAAAGGCCGTTGGGCCGAAACGTCCACCATCTTTTGTCGCCATCAAATAAATAATCACTTTTTTGCAAAGAAAAAAACTTTTTGTCTTCATTTTATCAACAAGAGAGTGCAGTGTCTATTATATAATACGTCTGGGACTATTGACCCCACACTAGCACCTCTAATGAAACCATACTCTAGCTGAGTGCACACCAATACCCTATAACTTTAAATAGTACCTAATGGGAGCTATATCAAAATGAATCACTAAATGATATACTGATAACCCTATCAGAATAAGTCAGATGAATATCAAATATGTGAATCACTATCACTCTGATGAAGAGAAATATAGGCCACCGTTATAGATATTTAATGAACACTCTATTTAAATTAACTTATCACTCGATGCATTTCTCCCCCAGCATCAGAGGTTTGTCAGCAGTGAATACAATGTTAGGTTTGCAAATTGTGAAGTTAGAAAATAAATTACTTAACTTTCCTCATGTATGACTATTGCTTCAATGAGTCCCATCATAGTAAATCCTAATGGAGTGTCGTATTCCTCACAGATCAACCTGCAGCCATAAGAGTAATCTGCAGGTTGCTAGCAATAGATATATGCACTGCTATCATTCTGAAAGGACGGCACCTGGGAGAAAATAGACTTTATTTCTCCCGGGAGCCGCTGACTTTCAGTCATACAGGCATGCCAATGTGGTTGTAAGCTAGTCCTGGTACTTTGATTGACTTATGGCTCTGCAGTGCATCATTGCACAGTAGATTGTCAGTCAAAGTGATGGGTCATGCTTACAACTGCTACTCACAGTGCTGTGAGCGTTGACTGTAGCCGCTATGGCATGCTTATATGACTGAAAGCTGGCAGATCCCCGGAGGAAAAAAGTTCATTTTCAACCACTGAGGACTCTCAACTTTTAATAATAAACTATAACAATTAAACAGGTTTTCTAGCTGATGAGAATTATCACTAAACTTGTTAAATATAATAATTGAAGTAAACCCTCACTGTGTCCCCACAGATCCTTTTCCAATGCTTACCCAATCTCCTGCTCTCTTTTTCCTGGTCCTTTTCACACACACAAGAATTATCTGATCTACAAATCAATAACTAGCTGAGAGGAGAATGGGACTTTCCACAGATTCTGGAACAAGCTCTAAAGGGGGCTTTACACGCAGCGACATTGCTAGCGATGTCGCTGGTGAAAGCACCCGCCCCGTCGGTTGTGCGTCATGGACAAATCGCTGCCCATGGCGCACAACATTGCTAGGACCCGTCACACGTACTTACCTGCCTAGCGATGTCATTGTGGCCGTCGAACCGCCTCCTTTCTAAGGGGGCGGTTTGTGCGGCGTCACAACGACGTCACACGGCAGCCGTCCAATCGAAGCGGAGGGGCGGAGAGCAGCCGAAAGAAAGTGACGCCCACTTCGTTGCCGGAGGACGCAGGTATGCTGTTGTTCCTCATTCCTGGGGTGTCACACGTAGCGATGTGTGCTGCCTCAGGAACGATGAACAACCTGCGTCCTGCAACAGCAACGATATTTGGGATTAGAACGACGTGTCAACGATCAACGATTAGGTGAGTAGTTTTGATCGTTAGCGGTCGTTCATACGTGTCACACGCAACAACGTCGCTAACGAGGCTGGATGTGCATCACGAATTCTGTGACCCAAACGATATCTCGTTAGCTATGTCGTTGCGTGTAAATGGGCCTTTAGTCCTTGTTTCCTTGGTGTCACTCAAGCACCCATTTCAGTGCAGGCAAGAGCAGCAGGACCATAGGTTACTTAATTTCTCAATACTCTCCCTATCTGCCTATGCCAATATAGTTCCTTCCACACCATGATTTGGCCCAAATAGTTAAACTTGTTTGTGAAAATTATTCAGGGAAATAACTGTGCGTAATATTCAGCTTAAAATGATACTCTAATGGACAGGTAGACAGCACTGCTGAAGTCTGTATGTGACGGCAGGGATGTGGGTGTAGCATCTGATATTCACTATTATGTTACCGCGCTGCTCTGGCAAACAATCATAACAACTTGTGACTATCAACACGTCGAAAGCATTGACATAGTGTGTGTTGCTTATTTTTTTACTAATGGGCAGTAAGAGAATCTAGCAGTCATATTCTTGTTCGAATATTAATATGATAGCTCTTGGAAAGTTAAGCCACTTGTTGAAAAATGCCGTTTTAGAAAGTGAGATTTGCAGGCAGCTCAATCTGATTGTATGTGTCACTTCTGCTTATGTTTTTCATTATTTACAATGCCAGCCGTAGTCAGTGTCTGGTTTTCCTGGTTCCCTTAGAAACCTGCAAGTCAGAATAATTTATATTCCGTGTATAATTCTGTACTTTCTTGGCTCACTGAGTGGGTAAAAAAAAAATTTATGTAATACAGGAGAGGACAGCAGGGTCCCGCGATCAGCACGACTTTACCAGAAAAACACTAGATAATTAGTCAAGTATACTGATGCCGAGACAGGTCACATGTCGTTAGAAATAATGCTTCTTATTTCAAAAAAGTATTTATCTCCTAAAGTAAATTGAGTTTTATGTGCAATGAATGCACGGTCACACTGTATATCACTCTTCTATCTGGGGGTGACGTACAACTGTAAAGCATGGCCTTTCTTGAGCAGAAATAAAATGACGGAGCTGAGATACAAGAAAGACAAAATAAAAAGGAAGGAGCTCATGAATTAGGCAATTAACACTGCATAACATTATGACTTACATGGCATTCAGTATCTGTAGAAAGATGTCTGACAACATCCATGAGCATAAGGCTGCTTTCACACATCCCGTTTTTGCAGTGCGACACAATCCGGCTCAAAAACCTATGCAACGGATGCAGCGAAAAAAACTGATCCGTTGCATAAGTTTTTCCATGCGGCCCGTCCGTTTTTTGATGGATGTGGCTTGATACTGAGCATGCGCAGTTCAAAAAAACGCATCCGGTGGCCGGATGCGTTTTTTGCCGGAGGACGCCGCATCCGGCGTCCATAGGCTTGCATTGTAAATCGCGCCGGATGCATCGCGATTCCTTTTTTGTTCGGCCGCCGCATTGGCTAAATATGCCGCATCCGGCAAAAAATGGACGCAACGCAAGGCCATGCAGCACAATCCGGCGCTAATAAAAGTTTATGTGTAAAAACCGCACCCGGCGGCAAAAAAAAACGGATGAGGTTTTCCCGCAAACCGCCGTATTGTAGCGCACAGCAAAACCGGATGTGTGAAAGCAGCCTAAGGAGTATTAGCTGTTTTGCAGTACATGGCAGAGGCCACTACACACTCAATGGAGCTATGATCTCAAAGTGCAGCTCCTTGAACAAATAACAGTTAATCAGTGGGGAAACCGTGTGTCAGACCTCCACAGATCTTATACTGATGGCCAATTCCTTCACTTGATAGGTCATCACCTTGGTGTGACTGATCAATGCCAGGGGAGTTTGGCAATTATTGAGTCAGCAGAGCATTTGCGATTTGTATCCACCATAAGCCTCAGCATCGGGTGACCTCGGTCTATAACTATATTGGGTCTCCACTACAGTTAGGTCCAGAAATATTTGGACAGTGACACAAGTTTTGTTATTTTAGCTGTTTACAAAAACATGTTCAGAAATGCAATTATATATATAATATGGGCTGAAAGTGCACACTCCCAGCTGCAATATGACAGTTTTCACATCCAAATCGGAGAAAGGGTTTAGGAATCATAGCTCTGTAATGCATAGCCTCCTCTTTTTCAAGGGACCAAAAGTAATTGGACAATGGACTCTAAGGGCTGCAATTAACTCTGAAGGTGTCTCCCTCGTTAACCTGTAATCAATGAAGTAAGTTAAAAGGTCTGGGGTTGATTACAGGTGTGTGGTTTTGCATTTGGAAGCTGTTGCTGTGACCAGACAACATGCGGTCTAAGGAACTCTCAATTGAGGTGAAGCAGAACATCCTGAGGCTGAAAAAAAAGAAAAAATCCATCAGAGAGATAGCAGACATGCTTGGAGTAGCAAAATCAACAGTCGGGTACATTCTGAGAAAAAAGGAATTGACTGGTGAGCTTGGCAACTCAAAAAGGCCTGGGCGTCCACGGATGACAACAGTGGTGGATGATCGCCGCATACTTTCTTTGGTGAAGAAGAAACCGTTCACAACATCAACTGAAGTCCAGAACACTCTCAGTGAAGTAGGTGTATCTGTCTCTAAGTCAACAGTAAAGAGAAGACTCCATGAAAGTAAATACAAAGGGTTCACATCTAGATGCAAACCATTCATCAATTCCAAAAATAGACAGGCCAGAGTTAAATTTGCTGAAAAACACCTCATGAAGCCAGCTCAGTTCTGGAAAAGTATTCTATGGACAGATGATACAAAGATCAACCAAGATCTGTACCAGAATGATGGGAAGAAAAAAGTTTGGAGAGGAAAGGGAATGGCACATGATCCAAGGCACACCACATCCTCTGTAAAACATGGTGGAGGCAACGTGATGGCATGGGCATGCATGGCTTTCAATGGCACTGGGTCACTTGTGTTTATTGATGACATAACAGCAGACAAGAGTAGCCGGATGAATTCTGAAGTGTACCGGGATATACTTTCAGCCCAGATTCAGCCAAATGCCGCAAAGTTGATCGGACGGCGCTTCATAGTACAGATGGACAATGACCCCAAGCATACAGCCAAAGCTACCCAGGAGTTCATGAGTGCAAAAAAGTGGAACATTCTGCAATGGCCAAGTCAATCACCAGATCTTAACCCAATTGAGCATGCATTTCACTTGCTCAAATCCAGACTTAAGACGGAAAGACCCACAAACAAGCAAGACCTGAAGGCTGCGGCTGTAAAGGCCTGGCAAAGCATTAAGAAGGAGGAAACCCAGCGTTTGGTGATGTCCATGGGTTCCAGACTTAAGGCAGTGATTGCCTCCAAAGGATTCGCAACAAAATATTGAAAATAAAAATATTTTGTTTGGGTTTGGTTTATTTGTCCAATTACTTTTGACCTCCTAAAATGTGGAGTGTTTGTAAAGAAATGTGTACAATTCCTACAATTTCTATCAGATATTTTTGTTCAAACCTTCAAATTAAACGTTACAATCTGCACTTGAAATCTGTTGTCGAGATTTCATTTCAAATCCAATGTGGTGGCATGCAGAGCCCAACTCGCGAAAATTGTGTCACTGTCCAAATATTTCTGGACCTAACTGTATATGGCTGAGTTTCTGTTCCTAAAAGCTTTAACTTTTCAATAATACAAATCATATTTGATCATGAATTATTTAGGACAGCAGAAATTTTACTGACATTAGAAAAGCCAGACTGCATGGCTCGGAGCTGGATTTTATTCTCCTGTATCATTGGGACTAAATGATAAGGCTAAATTCAATGATTGAGAAATATGTTTCAATATGTTTGTCCATATTATATCACACTAAGGCCTGGGCTACACTGTGACGTTTGTAGAGCTATTGATTAATGTTAACTATTAAGTGGCAGTCGCAGTCCACCCAATTGCATATAACTTCATATATGGCTTTGAACTGCAGATGTATCTAAATAGTTAAAAAAAATCAATAACTAACGCTACAAACAGTCTCAGTGTAGATGACACCAAATTCTTGTATGTCTGAAAGATGCATTCTTTGGAGAATTGCATGTTCTTATGCCACATGCCACAGCTGTGCATTTTAGAGGGCTTTTGTAGTCTCCAATGTCAAGAAGTACTCCCACTAATATTTGATTGTTTAAATGTGCATATGTGCATGTAATGTAGTGTGCATATGTTAGTATATACTCTCCTACTGCTGCTTTCTTGAATGTCTAGCACCGTTTCATTCCTCTTCTGCGTGAGAGCACTGTTCTACAAACTGTCTGGGTAATGCTGCGCTCTGTTTGACCCGGAAGTGCCTTTTACAATGTAAGTCTATGGAGCATCAGTACAAGCATAAAGTGTAGAATGAGCAGGCAGGTCTCATTAGCTCTGACATTTCTGAGAAGAGAAGAAGCCGTTCGCTGAATACCAGCAAGAGCAGCACTAGGTGCTATTAACCCCATCCCGACATTGGACATACCGCTACGTCCTGTACTGCATTCTCACCAATGAATGCAACTGTACTTCCTGACGATCGTGCGGGCACAGGAGCTGTGCCCACATGACCAACGCCGGAAGCTCGGCTTAAATGGTAGTAAATCTCCAGTGTCAAAGTAAGTTATGGCACCTGCACATAAGTGTTTAACCCACTAAATGCTGCAATCAATAGGGATTGCGGCATTGAGGAGCCTTGGAGAGGGAGGGG
The DNA here is from genome assembly GCF_048569485.1 of Anomaloglossus baeobatrachus. Lineage (NCBI taxonomy): Eukaryota > Metazoa > Chordata > Amphibia > Anura > Aromobatidae > Anomaloglossus > Anomaloglossus baeobatrachus. The sequence goes on along the minus strand of NC_134355.1, from coordinate 412,147,798 downwards.
GCTCTGTTTCCCATCCGATTAGAACCTCTGCAATGTGATCACGGGGTCCCAATCATTGTCATGGCACGTGATAACGAGTTGAGCGATGTTCGAGGTTCGCCAATTTCATGTTCGAGTGATTTTGGGGGGTGTTCGAGCTCGAGGTCGAACTTGAGCTTTTTGCTAAAAGCTCAACAGTTCGAGTTAGGTTTGAGAACGGTTCGATCAAAAAAATGTGGCTTTTCACAGTAAGGCTATGTGCACATGTTGCTATTTGCATGCGTCCTGCATCCCCAGCACAATCCCTCTCTCTTTCCTACTCAGCGATCACGGGCGTCTCGCTGCACGGCTGTCAGAAATCTGCGGCGTCTTTTCCTCTTTAGAAAATGTCTGCCGCTTCATTATTCAATCAGGTATTCCGTGCTTTCCCCGCCCACCGGCGCCCATAATTGGTTGCTGTCAGACATGCCCCCACGATGAGTCACAGCTGTCTCACTGCAACCAAACACAGCCGCCGGCGGGCGGGTCTATATCATGCAGTAAAATAAATAAATAAATAATAATAAAAAAAAAATGTGGTTCCCCCATATTTGATACCAGCCAGGATAAAGCCACACGGCTGGAGGCTGGTATTGTCAGGATGAAGACTACCACCCTAACAATATCACCCAGCAGCTGCCCGGAATTGCCGCATCCATTAGGTACACAGTCCCGGGACTCCACCCAGCTCATCCCGAATTGATCTTGTGCGGTGGCAATCGAGGTAATAATGAGTTTAATCATGCCAGGTGTCCCCCCGAGATACCGTCCATGATTAAACTGAAAGTGAAAGTAAAGAAGCACACACAACAAAAAAGCCTTATTTGGAACAAAAGACAAAAAAACATCCTCTTTCACCATTTTATTAATCCCACAACAAAAATCCAGGTCTGTCGTAATCCACACGACACTGTCAGCTCTGCTAGCTCTGCTACATGAAGATGACAGGGAGCGATCTGTGTCCTCTTCACGTAGCACATCAAGAGAATCGCGCTGTAATCTGAGACTTCAGTCTGCACTGCAGAAGTCAAGATTACCAAATCTGCTTGTGTTTTTCATTAGAGCCAGTAGCTCAATGGTTAGAGCCCTTGACTCAGAAGCATTAGTTCATGAGTTCTAACCCCCTGGCCGTCCCGGTAAAAATTTTTATTTATTTTTAATTTTAAATTAGAATTATTTATTTATAATTCTAATTTAATTTAATTATGCACTGAGGGGAGGAGCCGGATATCAGTTGTGAGCAACACCTCTAAAATCAGAGCAGTTCACGGAATGAGGCTGTATTGCTCTATCTCTCAGTCAGTCAGTCTCAGTCAGTCAGTCAGTCTCAGTCAGTCAGTCAGTCAGTCTCAGTCACTCAGTCAGTCTCAGTCAGTCAGTCAGTCTCAGTCAGTCAGTCTCAGTCAGTCAGTCTGTCTCAGTCAGTCAGTCTCAGTCAGTCAGTCTCAGTCAGTCAGTCTCAGTCAGTCAGTCTCTCTCTCTCTTGTCTCTCTCTTCTCTCTCTCTTCTCTCTCTCTTCTCTCTCCTCTCTCTCCTCTCTCTTCTCTCTCTCTCCTCGCTCTCTTCTCTCTCTTCTCTCCTCTCTCTCTTCTTTCCTCTCTCCTCTCCTCTCTCTCTTCTCTCGCTGACACTATAAGTCGAGCGGTGAGACCGGCTTTTTACCGCCCAGCCGGCTAAACTATCAGCTGATGCTGTCGGACAGGAGTCTGCACAGAAGTGTGTAGTTTTTTTTTTTTGCACTGATGCATCCTCTGATTGTATAAAAGCCGTTTATACAATCAGCTGCTGTGTCATGTGATTC